>NC_087443.1:7861710-8206595 GCF_036321535.1 Camelus dromedarius
ACTCAAGTGCTGCTACTTCTGCACGTTGGAAGAAAATCAATCTCACTTTAATTCTGATGTATCTCTAGAATCTTTCCACCACATTCCAGTAATTGATCACAAGGAAATGCTACAATCTCTAGACTGTAGCAAACATTTAACAGATAAATGTACTGAATGTTTTTACTTGGAAATAGAGAGGAGACAAGTAAAAAAGATGAATAATAACGTAGGAGGAAGCTAAAACAAGTGCCATCCAGAATTCTAATTAATTTTTTTTTTGGTGGAGGTACTGGGAATTGAGCCCAGGACCTTGTGCATGCTAAGCATGTGCTCTACCACTGAGCTATACCCTCCCCCATAGAATTCTGAATTCTAAAAGATTAAACTTCATCCTTCCCTATGGGGGTGGCTGTGAGAAGCCAATAAAACAAAAAGCTTACGAAAGCAATAACACAATAAATATGTTTCTTAAGTCCCCAAATTGTCCCAGTATTCATACAAAACCCAGTTAAAAAGAAAATCTTTGCAATGATTGTCTATAATTGCCTTTCTGTAATGTTCCAAATATGCAAAAAGGCCATAAAAGGACATTACTCTAGCATTATTATTTCTCTTTTCCCTGGAATGTCAGGTCCTTGAGAAAAAGAATGCAAACTTGCTGCTTACAGGTTTACAGATGACTTTTCATTTCTGAATGCTTTACATGTTCTCAAAGGCTTTCCAGGTTGTGTTTCATTCAGATGCTCACGTTACTAAAACAAGATGCTCTCAAGAATTAAGTTAGTCAATTAATAAGAAAAAAACAAACAACCCAATCCAAAAATGGACAAAAGACCTAAACAAGCAATTCTCCAAGGAAGAAATACAAATGATCAATAGGCACATGAAAAAATGCTCAAAATCACTAATTATCAGAGAAATGCAAATCAAAACTACAATGAGGTATCACCTCACACCAGCCAGAATGCCATCATTCAAAAATCCACAAATGACAAATGCTGGAGAGGCTATGGAGAAAAGGGAACTCTCCTACACTACTGGTGGGAATGCAGTTTGGTGCAGCCACTGTGGAAAACAGTATGGAGATTCCTCAAAAGACTAGGAATAGACTTACCATATGACCCAGGAATCCCACTCCTGGGCATATATCCAGAAGGAACCCTACTTCAAAATGACACCTGCACCACAATGTTCATAGCAGCACTATTTACAATAGCTAAGACATGGAAACAGCCTAAATGTCCATCAACAGATGACTGGATAAAGAAGATGTGGTATATTTATACAATGGAATACTATTCAGCCACAAAAACTGACAACATAATGCCATTTGCAGCAACATGGATGCTCTTGGAGAATGTCATTCTAAGTGAAGTAAGCCAGAAGGAGAAAGAAAAATACCATATGAGATTGCTCATATGTGGAATCTGAAAAAAAAAAACAACAAAGTATAAATACAAAACAGAAAAAGACTTATAGACATAGAATTCAAACTTGTGGTTGCCAAGGGGGCAGAGGGTGGGAAGGGATAGACTGGGATTTCAAAATGTAGAATAGATAAACAAGATTATACTCTATAGCACAGGGAAATATATACAAGATCTTACGGTAGCTCACAGAGAAAAAAATGTGACAATGAATATATGTATGTTCGTGTATAACTGAAAAATTGTGCTCTACACTGGAATTTGACACAACATTGTAAAATCATTATAAATCAAAAAAAAAGTAAAGAATGATTTTCCAAAAAAAAAAAAGAAGAATTAAGTTAGTCAAAAACTCTCAAGATACCTTCAGGAAGATAATTTGCTCCAGCTCAAACCTTGAATTACAACTGACTTGAAATGCAAGGGCATGAAGCTTCCTGCTTCATAGGGGCCAGACATGTTTACAAGCATTTCAATAGGGGCGCACCTTGGTTTAGCTGGCCTGGGCACCCCCAGGCACGAAGGCAGGGAGACCCTGCAAAGTGGAATGACCGCATCCAGGCTGGCCACCCCCTCTTCTTATAGGAAACCGCTTTTCCTATGAGCATTTCTCACTCTCATCTTTCTCACTGGGCCAAATCTCAGGCTGCAGAGCTCTTAGCATTAACATGTGCACACGTCACGGTTTATTCTCTAACAAATAGATCTCATTTCCCAAATCAGTAACGTAAACTAAGGATAAGTCATCATTCTTAAGTGTACAGCAAATCATACCATCCTACCACTCAAAGCCTACAACTCTGCTTAAGATAAACTCAAGGTCCTCATGACCTTCTCATCCCCAAATAAGTCAATTCAGGGTGAGCCTGTGGCTGCTTCTACACCACTCTGAGGGCGAACCCCACCTTTATCTGTCAGGTCTCAAATTAGATGTCACTTCCTCAAAGAAGTCTTTCTTTTTCCCTCAAATCTAAATTAGGATTTCTTTATAAGTCCCTCCCAGCCCCTTATGTTTTTCCTTCATTGTATTTCAAATACCACACAAATACATGAATTTATGTGATGAATGTCCACTTCTCAACTGCAGCCAGGGGTCCAGGGCTGTCTTTCCCCATCATATTTGGCACTCAGCACTGTACTTTGCCAATAGAAGCCACTCAGTAGATTCAGGCAGCATCACTGATTACTGACTGATTATTAACAAAATTAACCAAAACAGACATCTAATAGAACAAAGTTTGAGAAGCTGGGGCTTCCACGCTGGGGCACTGCCTGCTTTATAGGAGTTCAGGATCTACTCCTGGCCAAGTGCTCTCCTTTTCTCTGTAGGTTTGCTCCTGGGGTGAGGCCATGCTGGCCTTGCTCCCCAGTGCCTCTCCAGCATTCTGCATAGCCCCTGGCATGCAATAAGTTCTATAAATATTTTTTAACGACTTCATAACTATTATTAGGTTCGACGGCATGGTAAACCTCTCAGAGAAATACAAGGTGGTGAAGACCAACATTTGGGAATTAGAACATTAAAGTTTGTATTTTTTCAGGGATAAAAATTTTCAGGTGCTTCTTTAGTGGTTTTTGACTTTGGGATCATACTTGGAACATTCTTTTTCTCTTTCCCGATCAAGATTATATAACTTGATCCATACTTTCCTACACTGCTATTCTGGTTTTCTCTCTCCCTCCCTCTCTCTCTCTTTCTCTCTTTCTTTCTTTCCTTCCTTCTTCCTTTCTTTCTTCCTTTCTCTCTTTGTCTCTCTTTGCTTTCCCCCTTTCTTTCTCTTTCTTTCTTCTTCCTCAATAAAACTTTAAATCTTTAACCCACCTGGATTTTCATTTGATATAAAGTCTAATTCAATTCTTAGAAAAGTTTAGCTCATTTCCCCAAAACCATCCCCCTGATTTTCCCATGTATCCCGTGGGGAGTACAAATGTAATCTTCACATCTCCCCAAAGGGACGGAGAAACTCTTAGGAGACTCAGAGCAATAACGTGCTTTCTCTTCTTGATAGAAAGGTCATCTGCTAATAGCAAACCATAGTATTTAAAACTAAAAATACTAGGGAAATCATTTATACATTGTTTCACATGGAAACAGCTAGGTCAAAATTATCACATGAAAAGGGTTAAGAGAACCTTTCAAATATTCTCACAGCAGGCACATGAAGGAAGACATTTCTTGTGAGAACAATTGTCTCGCCAAGAGCAGAGATGATGCTCTTATGTATTTTGTCGTCCTCCACACCCAGCACAGTGCCGAGTGCACAGCAGGTGCACAACGGATGACAAGTTTACAGAATCAGAATCCCTCCCCCAAGGAAAGTGTGATTTGTATGTTATTTAAATGACAAGATTACTTTTAAAATACATATTTCTAAAAAAAAATAAAAATAAAAAATTTTAAACACCATTTCTATTTTTCCACTGGCATCTACGTATATCACCCTGTCATAAAGTGCCATGAGGGTTAAGCTAGTTAAGATAAGATCCAGCAGATGCAGGCCAGGGAGGCTGGGTCAGGACTCATCACAGGGACCTCACCTACTGCAGCTGGGCACTGACATCCTTCCTCCAAACAGTCTCCTCCGGCCCTTCCCATGCACACTGGGCGACACAGCCCAAAGCCACTGGCAATGTCATCTTGCAAACCTCAAGTGCTGCATATTAAGATTTCCTGATGTTTAGTGTTGGTTTTTTTTTATACTTCTCTAATTATTGACCATTCATTTTACTTCTGCATTATTTTAGATGTATCAGCAGTCTAGGAAGACCCTAGTGGGTGCCTGGGTAAACACCCCGTGGCTTGCTGGAGAGCAAGCTGTGGGCTGAGGTTGGCAGCTGATGGCTGTGCTCTGTTCCCAAACCGTCTCCCTCTTAATGCCGCCCAGGGTTGGTCCGCGCCTCGCCAAGTCTCCCTCTGCCTTGCTCCCCTTTCAGCAGAGGACACCAAGTCCACTTGTCTGTTTTCCAGTGTGAGCCTGGCTTCAGCACCAGGCCCCTGCAGCCACCTCCAGCCTTGTGAAGGCTGACCCAGAAAGGTAAGTTACCCAGTGGACTAGGAGGAGATCGGCCAGCAGTGCCTGGCAGGGAGGGAAGGAAAAAGAGGGGAAGGGAAGGGGCATGAAAATCCTGACTAGGGAGGGAGTCATTAAGAAGGTGGGCCTCCAGCTGGCAGGCGGTTTCCTGACACAGCAGCTCTAAGCCACTTATCTGGCCTTCGGGACACGCTTTCCCACAGAAGCATCATAGCCGGTGAGACTGTTACTCAGCCAGCACTTGCTCAGTTCATGCTTCAAACGATTTGAGTCACTTCAAATCAAAGAGGCTTTGGAGGGTTTTCCAGGTGTCTAGCCACCTCTTGACGCTAACATCCTTTTACGTGGGGAGACAGAGAGGGTAAGGAATGCATTCTTCGTCCCAGGACGATGGTGTCTCCTCACCACACACACAAAGATGAGACCCTCCCAAAGACCCGAGCACAGGCTTTGTGCTCTGACATTCTTTTACCTAGCGCTACCCTGAAGTGGATTTTTACATATACGTTCAGGCTGGAGTTAATCACCATGGAAATTCTGGGAACTAGGTCATCTGGGTAGTACTATCACCTGCTGGCGATAAATGTCAGAACTGTAGGACACAGACATCTGGATCAGGAAGGACCACCCACGCCTAGCACAGTGGGTGAAACGGGGCCCAGAACAATGAGCAAAATGATCGAGGATGTGCTTACTGAGTGCAGTCCGCCTGCCAGGGACTATGCCAAATGCTCTGTAATTATTATCTCAGTCAGTTTCATCCCCCCACAAATCTTTGTTGTCGAAACCCCCAATTACAGAAGACAAAATTGAATCACAACGGTTAAGCACAATTCGTATGGAACAGAAATGGGATCTGAGCCCTGCCCCCAATTACAGAAGACAAAATTGAATCACAACGGTTAAGCACAATTCGTATGGAACAGAAATGGGATCTGAGCCCTGCCTTGTTCCAGGGCCTGTTCTCTGGGCCATGACACTTGAATTCCTTCCTAAACTTTCTAAAAGCTTCCTGCAGGAGAGCATCTGGTCACCTAGAAAGGACCAGGAGCCAGGAAGGCATGAGACTTCTCCACAGCAGCAGTGGAAGCTGGAAGACAATGGGACATTACCTTAGAATTCTGGAAGACGTGTTTACCCCCTAACCAGCTACACACCACAAGCCTTCCGTTCACTGCAAAGTAGAATGAAAACATTTAGATATAGATGAAATCTCAAAGCTTTTCCTTCCCGTGCACCCTTTCCCTGGGGTGACTGGAGGGTGCATTTCATTCAAAGAGAGAGAATAAACAAAGGACAATTGGGGCAGGTTCCAGAGGGAGCCTGAGAGGGGATGGAACTGAGAGAGTATCTGCCAGGTTGGCCTGTGTGGAAAACTGAACTGAGAGCTATTTTACGAGGCTACTGGAAAGGCCAGAGGAGGCAAAAACTGAAATCTGAACAAGAAAGGACGTGCAATCACTGTACACTCCCGGACTAAAAGTAAACAATTCAGACATTCTTTCTACATGACATATACAGATATGAACAGTGAAAAAAACTGAGTATGTGTGCAAGAAAAATTATATTGGGAAGAAGGAGAAGGGGGAAATGTTAATGTACGAGGGAAGATGAGAGAAATAAATCTTCATTATTCATAACAGGAAGTCAGCAGACAGACAAATCTGAAATAGCAAGAAATAGAAGTGATGCACATTATTTAGAAGAATTATGGTAAATACCGGAAGAAACATGTAGAGTAGAAAGTAATTTTTCCTGGACTGGGGGAATCCGAGGTGGGAAAAAGTTGACCAGGGTCTGCTGCTTTTCATTACAACTTGCTCTGTTTGGTTTTTAACACTATATATTACTTTGATGTAAATAAAAAACACATTAGAAAAAGCAGTATCTGTCAGAAATGTGTCTTTCACATGCGGAAACCAGTCCAGCTGCAAATCAACAGGCAAGATTGGCTAAAATACACAGTAAATCTCATTTAAGAATTAGAAACTCAGGACTCATTTGGAAATAGTTTTAAGACAGTGAATTTGTTTAAATTACAATTCAAATGAAAATTTCAACTGATATTTTTAATAACTTCTAAATCTTTTATCCATTTATTCTAATGTATTGAAAAATCACAGCTTAAAGCTTCTACAGCAACCACTCTTTGCAGAGGGGTGATCCTGTGCGCATACATCTTACTACACACAGACGTTGGGGTCCTTCAGACATGCCTTTACCTCCAGGCTTTGCCTGTCTATGGGGAACTCTTCCTTTGGTGAATTTACACAGCACTAATCATTCATTCATTCACTCAACCAGTATCATTAAACACCTACTATGCACGAGACAGATTCGGCATTTAGTTATAAAATCCCACTGATTTCTGTTTTATATGCATAACTAACCAGCTGGAAAAGCTTAACCAATGAACATGAAGTTGGCTGCAACCTCTTCGCTTGGGGTCTGGGTCTTCCCCTTCTTTGCGTTTCCTGCAAGGCTGAACCCGGCGCGGACCCCACATGACCTTGTGTGTCAGAAGCATAGCTCCTCTTTCTGCGAACAGTCATAGCTTTACTGACTGGGCCAGAAATGCTTTGATGGCAGAAACCCCATTTTGGCCAACCTATCTGGCTGGTTCACAGGTTTGGCATCCTGTAGGAACTCGATAATTATTTTCTTAATGAACAGTATCTTCCTAAGCATTTTCTGAGTGAGTAAACAAGTAAACAAGTGAAGGCCAATAATGAACTTACTCTTTATCTCAATTCCTTTTAACCCCATTAAAACCCACTTTTATGGCAAGACTGTGGTCATCAAATCAGATCATTTCAACTTTCCTCAAATTCCCAAGAGCCAAGAATGATAATATTACGGAAATTACTTCTTGGAGGACTATGTGAAAATGTGACCCAAATTCCTTATTTCCTTTCAAAATAACATAATTCCTTTGGAAAGTTCTTAAATAAAACCAATTTTCACAAAGAGCCAACTTCTCACTCTTGTACAACAAGGGCCAATCGGTGAAGTCATTAGTCTAGAATCATCATCATCATTCAGGATCGTAGGCTTGCTTTATTTTCTAAAAATTCAATGTTCATTAAACATTAAGTCTCAAAAGTTGCTTACTTGTCTAATAGGATGCCCTTTGTAGCAGTGTCTACTTGGTTATTTCCAGCATGATTTGCTTAGATTGGTGGGGAATACAGATCAACAGAAAACACAACCTCACGCACACCCATTATCCTAACTCAGTTACACCCACATCACCACCATGGTTCACCTGACTGCTGACTTGTGTCACGATACAATTTTATTCTTTTAGCTCAAATTCTGGTGAAACACCTTGCTGGGGCTAAGATGGGATAAGGTTTGCTTAAATTCATCTCCAAAGTAAAGAACTGAACTGGGTAAAGAAAAAAAGATATGTTTCCATTGACAGTCTCTTGAGTTGTAACACAGTTCCATTTTAGCATAGGCTACATTTTATATCAAAATTAATTTTGTATAGCCAAATAATTTTCTATATCAAGTAAAATGGCATATCAGAGGTATGCAGACAGGAAAGTAAACTGAAAGAAAGTATATGCTCCGAGTTTAAAGTTTGTCCTGGCAAATGGAGGGCCGATGATATTTAAATTAAGTGCAAGCACTGGTTGGGGTGGGAGGCGGGCAGCAAAGGCAAGCAGATATGTCACCCACAGTCACTGCAGAGAATGTGACAGGCAGGGAGGTTCCGGGGAGCAGCTGGGAAGTTAGTCTGGCCCCGGTGGTCAGGGACGGACCTCTGGAGGGGCTGATTTTTGAACAGAGAACTGAAAGATGAGTCCCCCGGCCTGAGTCGAGTGAAGCTTGAGAAAACGCATCCTGGGCACAGGGGAGAGCCAGGGAAGACAGGGGGAGGACGTGGTGTGTTTGAGAAACCACAGAAATGCCCAGAATTTATGGTGGCGAGTCTGTTTCAAACCACGGGCCCTGTCAAGGCAGCACTAGCCCACGGCATGTTAGACTCTTCAGGACCTAGAGCAGTGATGGGCCTCTTCGGGGAAACGACTGCAAAACAATCTGAGGGCCATATGAAATGCACCTGGTCCACCCCTGGCACTGCGAGCAGAGGTAGCAAAAGGAGCTCTTGACTGGAGGGAGTGGGGTCACCTGGGTTCCGGTCACTCACCAGCCACAAACTTGGTGGGACCCAGGTTACCATCCCTTGACTTCTCCGGGAGTCCGTTTCCACCTATGGAAGGCTGAGGGGCAGGACCATGTAAACACTAAAGCAGACACAGACAGCCCCAGCTGATCAGCAACACAGGCCACTGGCCCGACGTTAGGCTTGTCCTCAAGGAGCGGTGTCTACCAGGAGTCGCGGCGGGCTGCCACAGACCTGCCGGCCCTGCTCTGCTCTTCCTTCTTTTCCAAAATATTATGGGATCATATGAGAAAGAAGACCTGGCCTAGTTTTCACAGTAAAGGTGGATGATCGATCTGACTTTCCTGTGCGTGGTTTCTTGCTAGCGGAAGAAGACAAGTGAAAAACCTAAGAGGCAGAAGGCCAGGAAGAGGAGGCAAAGGAACTCAGGCCGTGAGTGACACTGAAATGGGTGAGGGGGTCTTCAACAAGATCATACCAACACATTTGAAGTGTTTGGATTTTCCTTCCGACGCACACAACTTTGAAATGCCATCTGTTTCTTAGGATGCGCTAATTTTTCAAGTCTACTGCTCTTGGCTAGATTTCAGAGGGTTTACAAACAGCTGATGGAGGCAAGTGAGAAACATCCCCTGAGCCTCTGCTCGAGCCCGTGGTACCAGGGGCCAGCTCCTCCCACCCACCCTGCAGGGCAGAGAGGGGCCCAGGGCTGCCCCTGGTCTCGCCCCTCCGGGAGGGGAAGTCAAACACTCTCTTTTCCTGTTCCTGAATTTTGTACTGAAAAGATCATTCAGATTTTAAAATATCTAAATGATTCTAATTTAAACTGGGTTTTGTTAGAGTCAGGGAAGAAAACAATCTCACATTTGAAACTGCGCATTCTTACCTTCAGTGTTGAATTCCACGCTCTGAACTGCCCCGGGCAGGCAAGCCCACGCCCGAGATGTCTTATTTTCCTCTCTCTTAATTTGACAAGTTCCCTGCCCTCGCCCCAAGGCATCTAAGTTTCTAGGTAGGGGCACAGATACAGATGATCTAGACACACATATGCAGCTTCCTGAGTCAAAGCCTCTTACCTCAAATCTCCACCAACTGCTTACCCATGACGCCCAAACAATTCCCCGCGCAAAACTTCACCCAAACATTCTTTCAAAAGGTTCAGAAAATGACAGGCAAGTGTGACCTGAACACTGCAAAACTCCTGCAGAAACCTGTCTCTTCTTCAGGTCGCCCTACCTGCCCACGAGCAGACACCTGTCTGAATGGGCCTTTCTAAGTGGATTGGAAAATAAACTGGCCGTTATCAACTCTGCCTGCTCTCAGCCTGTCTCCCTTCAGGTTTTATAATACCAGCAGTAATTTGCATTAAGTAGCATCCAAAATCAAGTGCAGCACTTAAAACCCGCACCACACAGCTTGATCCCCGGTGAGCCCCTGGGATCGCAGGTGGAAAGAGTAAGCCTGAATTCCCTTCCACCACTTTCTAAACCCCTTGCTGGCGAGAGGTCCCGCAGGCTCTATTTCTCCTTTAAGCGATCCCGTTTTCCTGCTTTGTTTCAAGTGAAGGCAGCTCCTTTTACCCACCCTGACATGTTCCTCAAAATAGCACTCTATTCTTGGCAGCGCCATAAATGATTCTTTTGCTTCTTCGTGCTTTTTATTTATTATTATTACCCCCCTACTTTTTTTTCTTTCATCATGCTAGTTTACTGAAGTTACGGATGACACACCTGGCTGGGTCCAGCGTGTTCCCAAGAGTTAGCAAACCTTGGTGCCACTCACATACCCTCGCGCCTGGAGATGGAGATGGCTAGGTAGCTGGTTTATTGATGGAGAATGAACAGTGGGCTAGACTGTTCTGTGCAGAGCTAACACCATGAGCTAGTTTTATAAACCATAGCTACCAACTGTGACCGATGTGTCTGAAAACAGAAAATGAATCAATCCTTCTGCCATCTGCTCCATCACAGAGCATGGGGAGACCCAACAGAGAAATCTCTGAGTTTCTTTTTTTTTTTTTTTTTTTTTAAGAAGCTCAAACACTGTCAGGGTTACGCGGCTGTTATCTGATTGTGGCCAGAGACAGCCCGGGGAACAGCTACGTTGGTCAAGTGTAGGTCTAGGTGTGGGTTTAGTTCGAGGTGAGCTCAACAGAATTCAAGGGCTCAGGGCTCAAAATTCAAAGGTCAGTCTCTGCTACACCCCCCACCCCCGGTTTTGTGGCAGATGAAAGGGTGGTCAAGTGATGCTCTTCCTGGTCCCTAGTCAGCCGAAGCCGGAACAGCATAACCTTTAGGTCTGAGTGATGTAAATTAATTTTTCCTCAATAATAATAACTAATTATTTTCATAAAACATAATTCTAATCCGCCCCACTTCAATTTCCTTGTTCTGGGGACAATACTGTATACTCCAAGGCACACACACACTCCTTTTTTAATTATGGTGAAATATACATAAAGTAGCACCTACCATTGTCACCACGTTTAAGTGTGCAGTTCGGTGGCATTAAGTGCATTCAGGTTGCTGTGCACACCCTCAGTTTAAAAGGCGCCTACTGCTACGTTACATTTGTCACGACGGATATCTGACTCACCTGTCACTTCCCGTTGCTGATACTCTTTGTTTTTAAGGACAGGGTGTGAAATCCACATCCACGGGTGGTGCTTGCGGAGCTGGGGGAGCACGTAATGGGTTAAAAATCCCACCGCACCGGCCAGGGCGAACAGCACAATGCTGAGAAACGGCTGCAGCAAAAGAGGGGGAGATTCGTTAAGCGGCTTGAAGGCTGGGGGGCTGGGGAGGGATGCCCGGGAACAGGACATAACACTCTGCTCCTTACCCTGCTCCTCTTAAAGGACAGATGGCCCAACTCAGGGTTTTTTTGTTTTTGTTTTTGTTTTTTTGTCTTTCTTTTTTGTTTTTGTTTTTTAGTGGAGGTACCAGGGTTTGAACCCAGGACCTCACTCATGCTAAGCACGCGCTCCACCACTGAGCTATATATCCTACGCCCACCAAACTCAGTTCTTGTTTCAGGCCTCTGAAAATTTCTTGCACATCACGTGAAACTGATCTCTGTGTTGAGTTACCACCAAGATGGGGTGGAGAAGAGGCTGAGACATTCTGCCCATCGAAACCCTTCTTCTTGCTTATTTTTCTTAAAAGAAGAGTCCATTTCGCTAACAGACTTGTCCTCATTGAAAGCAAAGGAAGGCGGCAACTCTCTGTAAGAACCCTGAGCTCTCTACTTTCATTTTTCCAGCTGAAAATTCTGTTCCAATCATCCTTTTGGCTCTCAGACCTCCGTCTCGCTCGGAGAAGTGCACCGTGAGCCTGTCTTCTCGCTGCTGACCGTCCTCACGGCAGATTCCATGAGATGTGCTCTTATTCTTGCAAACAAAACAACTCTTCAGATGGGGAAACAGAACGGAGGAAACAACTGCACCAAATCTGTGACGTGGACCAAATCTCGTCTTGGACAAAACTCTTCGCACACGTGGACATATTGCTTCAACCCCTCAACTGGCCTTTTCTGTTCTTCCTTTGGTCCCACTAGCCCGTCAACCGCCCGGAGTGGCACGAGGGGCTCTGTTACCCCTGAGAACGAGGTGGGGAGACTGCAAAGCCAAGCGGATACGTACTCGCAGGGACAGGAACACAGTGCTGGCGCTGACTGCAAACGACAGGACCGCAGCCACCGAGCAGATGAGCAGATCCGATTTCAAGACGTCCTTCTGGAAAGAGAAAACCACTGTAGAGTTTGCTCTTCTGCGTTTCCCTTTATTCTGTGTCACCAGGGAAACCAGGTGACAGGATTTGACCCTGGACACACTACACCTTCATCCCATCACTCACCTGATATCTTCCCAAAGGGACACACTGGACGGACCGTTCACTACCTCCTGCTTGGGGAGTATCAGGGAAACTAGGGAAAGTGCAGGGGGAAGCAGAGATGCCGACGGCAAGAAGAAAGGTTTTCTGTACATGCACGAGGCGTAAGGGTCTTCTCTGCAAACCCAGATCAGCTGCAAGATGCCCGTGTCTGATAAACAGGGATGAAGCACTAATAATCTAGAGTTGGCTCCAGCATAGCTTGCATTTTAACGTGCACACAGCCTGGGGAGGCCAAACAGAGGCCTCTCACACATTTACTTGGCCCAGGACAGATTTTCCATTTTAACTCACCAGTCAAACTGGGTAAAGGCCATTTCCAAATAATTTAAATATCTAGGTATCATGCACACATACACAGGAAATGAAATGTCGGTAACTTGCTAAGCATTTTCCATCACACAGAATTGTGATGTGAGCAGGCATCAGGGCAAACAAAGAAAGTTAGACCAAAGAATGTTACTAACACTGCAGGTACGTGGAGAATGGCCTGTTAGCACTGTTAGGGTACAGTACCACTGACTCGCAGAGGAAAAGGGGACATTAAGGGACCATCAGAGTTTTTCTTTCTGCAGAGGTCAGCTAGCTGCAGTACACCAACATGCCATGCAGACACGAACAGTTTAAGGTAGCACTCTGTTACCTGAAAACTCTGAACTCATCAATGTAAATATTATCAATGTATCATCTCAAAAAGGAATTATACCTCTTAAGTCATTGTTTTGAATATTATCTGTCAGAAAATCACACAGAATACACACCTTTGTTTCCCTACATCCTCTCTTTTTTTTTTTTTCTTTTTCTACAAGCCATATATCTGTTTATCTACATCCCCTCCCCACCTCTTTCTTTTCTTGTCTTCTTGCAAGAAGCTTCTTGCAAGGCATGCTGCTGGCTTTCTGACTGAACTGATATCCAAAGTGACAAAAAGAAATCAGGAGGGCAACTTGAAAAATGATCAGAACCATCTGATGAAAAAGCAACAAGCCTTGGTTGGGGCAATCAATAACACAGTGAAGAGATACATTCTCAACATCAATGTATCAGTTACTGCAAAAGTTGTTTTGAATCTTCTATCTCAAAAGTTTACAACTCCCATTCGAGTATTGAATATGGGAGGGAAAGTGACAAGCCAAATTCAATTCCGGATTTATTCTTAGTAATGGTAATCTGATTTTTGAGCAGGGAAACACCATTGGTTTTTAATTCTGAATCTATGAAAACATTTTAATAGTCAATACAGAAAAAAAAATTTATTCTATATGTATTTTAGCACAATAGAGATAATCAGAAAAAAATTTGAGGTTCCAACCGCAGCCATGCAGTACTTAGACTGAGCAAAAGACCGAATCACATTAGGGATTTTTTAAAACATGATTTTTCTGAGACAATTGTACAATATTATGGGTTGACATCCCTCCATTTGCATTTGACATTACACCACATCACAATCACATAGAAGGTTGCATTTTAAAAATATGTCTTCTGAAATCTTTTGATGTTCACATTTTTCTATCTTAAACCACTGTTTGCAACAGTTTCCACTTTGTGAAAACAGTTGAAACAATTGAACTTCCTGCTCAGTTATCTCCTCCTACTAGAGAGTGTAGACTTAAGGGCAAAGTCCTAGTAGTGGGGCGAAGGGAACGCGCATTTTACATTTCCCACACCAATTGCCAAACTACCATCCAGAGGTTACACAAATACCCACTGTTACCAGAAAGCAGTACAACAAAGTTCCCATTCCCCCACATGCTTGTTCACAGCGGGCTCTGTCCGCATTTTTCATCTTGCCAAACAAAGAGTGCCTAAGACCTTGGCACGCTATTAGGGATAAACCTCAGTGTTAAGCAGAAGGCAAGTGTGTGTGGAGACTCATTTTGTAATAGGTCAGTTTGGTTAGTAATTATTTTCATGTTTGGGTGACTTTTGTTCCCTCGAACAATCTTATCACAACGAGGACTCGGGGAATGAGTACCTGGGTAAGGAGGAACCCCTCCCTCCATCTGATAAGAGTTGTGAAAACTACATCAGACAAAGTACATAAAATGACGGCCACCTTATGGGCACTCAGCCTAAGCTCCTCTTCTTCCTTTCAGCTCTGGGGCTAAGGTTGGGGACAAGACTGTGTAAGGAAGTCAGTCACAAAACCTGCAGTTTGAATCTATAAAACTTTTGTGATCAGAAGTTTTCTCAAAAATTTACTGTTAATAAACTGCAAAAATTCAGTTATCTCCTTTCATTCCAAACACTCAGCAAAAGGCCACACCTTCCCAGAGGAAAGTCCTGTTAATTCACTGCATCTTTAGGCTGTGGAGACACGTTAATTTTTATCTCCTATTTTTCACTGACATGATTTATGTCATTTAAAAATTGCTGAATGCTTCTCCAAAAGGAAGATATATTTTCCCCAAACATTCTAATTTAAAATTGTATCATCTTTAATTGACCAAAGGCAAAACAGCAGGTTACCAGGCCAAGTGCTGGGGTGGGAAGGGTTGCATTTCCAGGTTTCTTAAAGCAAGAGGGTGAATGAGCTCAGGTTATTGTTAACTTTTTTCCATAGTTGGATGAGATACAAGAAGTTCACTGATTTTTGTCAGTCATGAGTATCCCTTATAAATACAAACATTTATACAGCTTCTGTTGATTAAAATGTTCTTTCCTCCCATTTCTTTTCTTTATCATAATTTTAAACAGCCCTATTGAGATATAATTGATACACAAAAACCCTGCATGTGTATATGTGTGTATAGAAAAATATATGGTTTACAATTTGATGGGTTTTGACATATGCATAGCCCCATGAAACAATAATCATAATTAGGATAATTAGTATATTCATCATACCCTCCAAAATTTCCTCCCCTGCCTTTTCTAGTTTAATCTCCTTCCCTCCTCACTCTCCTCAGGCGAGCAATGTCTGGCTCCATCACAAGCTTGTTTTCATTTCCTAGAATATTATAAAATGGGATTGTAGACTATGGGGTTTTTTTGGGGGGAGGGGAGTCTGGCTTCTCTCATTCAGCATAATTATTCTGAGCTTAATCCATGTGTTGTCTGTATCAACAGTCCACTCCCTTTCTTTGCTGTGTAATATTCCTTTGTATGGATATACCACAATGTATTAATCCATTCACCCGTGGATAGACATATGAGTTGTTCCCAGTTTGGGGCTATTATAAATAAAACTACTATGAATATTCAAGGACACGTCTTGGGACATGTGCTTTCATTCATCTTGTGTCAAGACCTATTGATAGAATGAATGTTTGGATCCCATGGTGGGTTTAGCCTCAACACTTTAAGAAACTGCCATGTAATCCTCCAAAGTTTCTGTAACCATTTCACATTCTCACTGACAGTCTGGAGGATTCCAGTTGCTTCATATCTTTGTCAGCACTTAGTGTAGACAGTATTTTTCATTTTAGCCATTCCAGTGGCTGTGTAGTGCAGTGGTTCTCAACTGGGGACAATTTTACCTCCCATGGGACATTTGGCAATATCTGGGGACATTTTTATTACCTTTCAGGTAATAAAAAGGAGTGATATGAGCATCTGATGGGTGGAGGCCAGGGATGCAGCTAAAAATATCCTGCAATGCAACAGGATAATACTTGACAACAGAGAATTATCAAGCACAGAGTGTCAATAGTGTGAGGGCAAGAAACCTTGATGTAGTGGTCTCTAATTATGGTTCTCATCTGCATTTCCCAATGGCTAATGATGCTGAGCATTTTTCAAGCACTTAATTTTTAAAATATCATTTACTATGGCATCAAAAATATGAAATATTCAGGGATAAATCTGACAAAAAGATGTGAGACCTACATATGAAAAACTGCAAAAAAAATTGCTGACAGGAACTAAAGAAATAAATGGAGAGATATACAATGTTCATGGATTTGAAGATTCAATATTGTTAAGGAGTCAATTCTTACCAAATTGATTTATACATTCAATGCAATCTTAATCATCCTAACAGGACTTTTTTTTAGTAAACTGGCAAGCTAATTCAAAAATGTATTTGGAAATACAATGGATCTAGACTAGGTAAAACAACTTTGAAAAGGAAGAACAAAGTTGGATACAAATTCAATACCTGGCTTCAAAAATTGTATGTGCAAAGCTACTGTAATCAGGCATTGATGGTAATGGCACAAAATGTACATGGAGATCAACTGAACAGAATAAAAGATCCAGAAACAGACCAACACATAACTAGTCAATTAATTTTAAACAAAGGCATCACAGTAAAATGACACCTTTCCCTGAAATAAGGTAAAGGAAAAATTTTTCAACAGATACTTTTGGAACAGTTGGATAGCCATCTAAAAGAAAACAAAACAACAACAAAAAACTCACTGATGTTTATCTCTCATCACATACAAAAATTAACTCAATGTGCATCGTAAACCTAATCTAAACTATAGAATTTCTCAAGGGAAAGATAAGAGGAAATCTTAGTGACCTTGGGTTTGGCAAAGCTTTCTTAAATAGGACACTAAACAGTGGAACTGTAAAGGAAAAAAAACCACAAACTGAACTATATGAAAATTGAAAACATTTGTTCTCCAAAAGACATTGTTCTAGAATGCAAAGGCAACCCAAAGACTGGGAAAAAATATTTGCAAAACATACATCCAACAAAGAACTTTTATCTATCATATATAAATATCTTTACAATACAATAATAAGTCAAACAACTCTTCCCTACCCCCATACCTAGCTGCACATGGGCAAAAGTTCTAAACAGGTTCACCAAAGGAGATGGCAGATGGTAATTACTGAGCTTTTTACTCTTGGTTCTAATTAATAAAACCATAGACCACTCTCTTAATATTGGTGAAAATAATACCAGTAAAATTAAAAGGAAATGATTTCCTTTTTTCCTACAGCCACCAAAAAGCACATATTATTTTGCTCCCAAAATTTTATTCTTGAAAATATTTTTTAATAGGAATCTTGAAAGGCACCTGGACCTGAGAGATGGTTGCTGTGTTTTCCTGGCCAGCGTTTCTGCCTGTGAATGCTGAAACATAGTTCTAGATGTGACTGTGATGTATGTGGGCTTTTCTATAAATGTTTCATAAAGGTCTCATCTTAGTGTCCATATAATTTTCTACCTTTTTCAACAGTAGTTTCTCCTGTAAGCATTATAAATTTTGTAGTATAGACTTACTAATAGTCACTTAATGGCTAAATATTTTTCCATCTTGTGATGCCACACACATACAACATACATACACAAACAATGCCATAGTGGACACTCAAAGCATTAATTTAGTGAATGAAACTGACTGCAAACACTCTCTAATTGCTAGATACTAGGTTTCATTCCATTTTTCGCCCTAATGAATTAGGTTGTAATCATTACCTTTATACACCTAAACTTTTTTTTTCATATTTTTAATGAATTCTCCAGAAAAACTAAGACAAATTGATTTACTATATCATAGGTTATGAATATTTCACAATTCTTGATACATTATGCCTTACCAGATGATTGTAATAATTTACACAAGCACAAAATATATCTAAGAGAACTTATCTTGTCACAACTGGCAATATCATTAATTTATCCTGTGCTAATCGAGTGGACCAAAAAATGTCAAATTTTAAAAATTGTTTCCCATTCTGTGGCTTGTTTTTTTTTAAAATCTCTTCTTGGTATTATTTGATAAATTGAAGGTCATAATTTTAATGAATTTGAATTTTTGTGTTAACAAAATTTTTTTCCTACCCTGATATCATAATGATATTTCCTTTATTATGATTCTAAGTGCTTCAGGGGTTCATCAACTCCTATTTAGATGTATAATTCACCTAGAATTGACTTTTAAGTATAGCATGACAGAGGAATCCTATTATATTCTGTTACTTATGAAGAACTTTATTTTTTATCATTCCATTTTCCCTTCTTTACAGGGTTGGAACTTACGTGCTGTTTCTATTTCTTTAGTAGTTACACAAAACATTCCAACATGCAAACTTAACTTATCGAAGTCTAAATTTAATCAGTATTTTTATTCATCTCCTGGACATTACTAAGAACTTTCAAGTCTTGGAGTCCATTTCTCTTCTCATTCAAACTTGTATGTTATTGGAGTCACATATTTCAATACTACTTTATATTTTTTAAGACAACCATACACTCTCATTATGGTTTTATACAGGTACAATTTATTTAGAGTTACTAATGAATTCTCCACTTTCTTTTCTATTGCTTTCTTGCAAATTAGATCTTCTGAGATCACTTTCCATGGAAGGCTATCCTTCACAATTACCTTTAGTGAGAGCCTCTCAGCTTTTTTCTAAAATATTTTTATTTTGTCCTCATTCTGGAAAGATTTTTTCATTGGGCATAGAATTCGAGCTTGGCAGTTAGTTTCTTTCCAGAACTTTAAGCATGTAAAACAACTGGCTTCTGCCTTCTATTATGCTTTTGATAAGAGAATTTTGGTTTGTCATTCCCTTGAATGTAATCTGTTCATTTTGTGTAACCAATTTAAAACGGTCTGTGTCTTTGGTGTACTGCAGTTTTACTGAGATTTGTCCAGTGTGGATACTTCTTTAATTTATTCTGTTTGTGATTCACCAGAATTCTTAACTCTCTAGATCAGTATCTTCCATCAATTATGGTAAATACTCAGATATTATCTCATCAAATATTCATTAGACTTCAGTCTCCTTTTTTCCTGGGATTCTGATTAGATATATGTTAGATCTTCTTACTCTTTCCTTCACATCTATTCATCTCTGTTTTATATCTCCTAATTTTTTGTCTATCAGTGTTACATTCTGGATACTTTCTTCTGTCTTTATCTTTCAAATTACTAATTCTCTCTTCAGAGATATCTAACCTGTGCGTGTGTGTGTGTGTGTGTGTGTTTACTTTAACTGCTTTGTTTGTTTGTGTTTGCTTAGGAAGGTCTTTTTGGTTCTCTTTCAAACAAATGGGATTATTTTAAATATCTTCTATTGTCTCTAGATTTTTAAGCCTTTTATTTCTTTAAAAATAGCAAGTATAGTTGTTTGAAAATCTGTACCTGATAGTTCCAATATCTGAAGTATTTGCAAACCTGTTTTTGCTGGCTCTTTGTTTCTCTGTGTAGTTTTAAATTCTTTACTGAAAGCTGCTCATATCTCTTGGAAAATTGGTTTTGGGAATACTTGGAGACCTAGGAGGAAGGAACCTCTGGAGAGGATTCACATAGAGTTTTTTGTTTGTTTATTTTGTTGTGAGGTTCAGTTGGGGACCAGTTTAAACTATATTCGTTAATTGAGGGAGTCTGTGCCATCCAGATGTCAGGACTGCTACTGCAAATCCATGGAAAGGTACAACATTTTAATGATTCTTTTGTTGTTAAGTTCACCCCTGGAGTGGGTTTGCATGCATTCCCTTGGCACTGAGGAGAATGGAATGGATTCCCTCCAGTTCATCCTTCTGCTGAGAGTGGGTCCCCTAGTGCCCTGGCTTGGTGAACAGATGGTCCCCTTGGACACCCACTCTGGAGGGCTTGGGTGTTCATTTCTCTTCCCCACCATTTGAGGGTTGAAAATGAGGCTCCAGGTCCCCTGGTTAGGCAGATGTCCAGGATCCCTTGTTCATTTAAATTTTGACTTGATAATTCCTTATTACTTTGTCAGTTTTCTGTCACATTTAAGAAGGTTTCTTTTTATTCAGAATTTTCAGTTTTAATCAGCAGAGTTTGGTTATAGTAATTTAGTCTGCCATAATTTCAGAGATTGAAAAGTTTCATTTGCTCTGTCTTTCTCTCTGTGACTTACACTGGTGTCTTGTGAGGGACTAGCACACAAAATGCTTTTCTCTTTCCCACTGCTAAACAATTACCTCAGCACCATACGCTGAATAATCAATTCTTGATTGTGACATTTAATTTTCACATAGTACACCCATATAAGTAATCCGTCTCCTTTCTGTGTTTTACCAATCTCATTCTCTAATCTTGGATGAGAGTCCTATTTTTTCCTGATTACTCAATCTCTATAATGTACTCTTAAACCTCAAAGTGCTAAGCTCCTTTTCTTACTCTTCTGTTTTCAGACTTTTAAAAGCTATTATTAACTGCTGTTCTTCTAAATGAACGTTAGAATTATTTCCTCAAGTTGTGAATATAATTCCTTTGGAACTGCTTTGAACTATATTAAACCTAAAAATTTATTAGAAAGAACTGACATTTAATAAATCTCAGTCTTTCCATCCAAAATCAGGTTGTGTCTGTTTATCACTGCTTATTCAAAACTTTGTTTGCATTCTAATAGACTGCTAGTTTTCTTTATTTCTGACACTACTTGTTAAAATCATTCCCATTATCAATTCAGACATCTTGTTACTATTGTGAGTTCAATCATGCTTCCACTACATCTTCTGTAGCTGTTTCTGATGTGTTAGCGTGCCCTTGATTTTCTAATTTTTTTTTTGTCTCCAGTGGTATTTATGAATTCTCTTCTTAATTACAGTCGACTTTAATAAACTTTTCTATGCATTCTATATGATAGAATAATGTAATCCATATGTTTTTTTCTCTTTCAGGGTTTAACACTAGCCAGAACTTCTAAAACAATACTCAGTAAGATTAATGCTTCGGTGCCCATTTCAATGATGAATCCATGCGTGTTTAGCTAATAACTATATTAGTTCTTAGTACATTGAAAGCTTTATTAACTGTGGCATTTTATTAACACTTCATGCTCCAATCTTAAAAAGAAGCTTAAGACGTCCTGGTCCAGTACCACACACCCAGCAGATTTAGAAAGCGCAGGGCTCGAAAAATCTAGATGACCCAACCAATTGTTGCAAAGAAGCTGTTTAAATCATATAGATAAAAATTAGATAGCTTTGTTTCTTGTTTCTACATACAATGAAAGTAACAAATCTGAATGTGATGAAAAGGGTGTGGAAAATGGTGAAAATGATTGAAGGTAAAAATGGAAAGACCATGCCGATAAGACATATAGAGAAAGACTTACCTGGCAAAGCCCTAGTGGAAAGTTTATATTTTTATTAACTCTTCAATTGTGGTAATAAATGTTGTGTGTGTAACTTGTGTTACTCATATGAGACAAGCCCACTGATGGAGCTCTAGGTACCTCTGTTTCTAAATCAATGTCCTTTAAAGCACCTGAATGGTGGGTCTGTGGGTCACCTGAACAGAATCCGCCTGGGTGGACAGTCTCATATATATGTAGACCCCCAGACCCTGCCCCAGATCCAGTAAATCAGAACAGGAGGAAGGGATGGAAAACTGATCAAATGAGGGTCCCTAGGGGCTTCTTATGCAGACTAAAATGAAAGAAGAGAGAGAGAGAAAGAGGATAAGAGGGTCAGAGAGAGACGTAGATAAAATCAGAGGCAAGGAGGGAAAATTTACACTTGCACCATGACACAAAAGGTTTTATATGTCAAACTGTGACAGCTGAACCTGAGTGCACCACTGAAATATTGTAATTAGATGAGAAGACATTTCAGAGAAATGAACACACACGTCATATTAAATCACCTACAAGTGATGTGCTCTCCACTGTACGAAGCATTTCAAAGTATATTAAAACCAAGTAAGGCAACACCTAACCCACCGAGGTTAATCACACCAATGTGATGCTATCAGGGTTTGCTAGGGAGGTTTCTTGTCAGACTTCATTGTCAGTCATACATTATTTTACCGCAATAAATCAGAAGGCATCCTCATCAAGGGTCATTTCAGGGGGATATAGTTTTTTCCACAGATACCCATGGGAAACTCTTGGGTGGATTTCCAGCCACCCTATGGCTTTACAGAAATTGATCTGGGAATGTGAGTTTGATCTTGTCCCTGTAAGTCCCCTGGTGTAAACATTAGAGAGCAGGCTGTTGATGCCACGTTTGAATGTCAAATGTCTTCTTTCTTTATTAGCTGCCATCTCATCAGCCCTGGAAGCTTCCCCTCACACCTGGCTTTTCAGTGTATCTCAGCTTTTTAAATTAATGATGCAATTATACAGTGCTGAATGTCAATTATATCTCAATAAAACTGTAATACAAAAATTAAAATAAACTAAATTAAATTAAATTAAATTAAATTAAATTAATGACCCATACCCTTATTCTTATTAAGTGACTTGTGTTTTGACTCCTTCTGGTGACAGGCCTTAATGCTTGGGTTTAGCTTGGATTGTAACCACGCCCACAGGCACAGACGGCTGAGTATGAACTTTTAAAAACGTTATCATGTTGGCTATGAGTCCCACACATTGTTCTGAGACAGTGGATTGCAATTTAACTCATCTAAATCCAACGGAATGTACTGACCACCTACTATGCGTGAGGCACTGGCTGCCCTGGAGAACAAGCCCAGTGAGACATGGCTCCTGGCTCAAGGAGTTTGCAGTTAATAACCACGGACTGCTTTTCCTTTGATTTGTCATCCTAAAAAGCACAGGAAAAGCATGACTGAGAGACATCGGACTGCTCCACACTCAATACTCAAAATGAGTGGGAGATGACGTAATCCACGAGCATTGCTTCTTAAAGTATTAACGCTTGGAAGTTGAAACCAAAGAGGTTCATCTGCTCAAAGGATGTTTGAAACTGCCCCAAGCCATTTCCTGGTGAATAGAGAAACAGCATCATTCTTTCACACTCTTTCATTCTCTTCTTCCTTCTTTCTTTTCCTCCCTCCACTCCCTCTCATGTGCTCCAACCAATATGGTGGCACCTTCTTCAACATCCCAGTCCAAAGCCCCAGGGCCCCTCACAAGGGCTGTGTTGATGTCAACCTTGAACCAAAAGACCCCAGAAAGAGTGCCTGAGCTCAGCATGAGGCTGAGGCAGAAGAGGTGGAGAGGACCCTGTGGGGGGCACATCAGGGATGCAGTTTGGCTGAATGTTTAACTGACTAGCGTTTATTCGTGCACATCCTGCCTGCTGATTGGGGCCAGCAGTAGGTGGAACTGTCTGAACGTGGTTCATCTGAACATCCAGACAAACTGCATCAACCGAGGACCCAGTGAGCACCTGTGGCAGGTGGACACAGCATCCTCCTGCGAGAGGCTCAAAGGGTCCACACCCAGCAGGCAGCTCAATGGCCTGGTCCACGCCGAGTCAAGGGATGCCCTTGCACACAGTACACAACACAAATGTCTCACCACAGAATCCTTCATCTTCTTGGGGAGAGGGTCTTCAGCCGACTCTTCCAGATTTTGATGTAAAAATTTATGAAACAATCTGCATTGAATAAAGGACCTGAAAATGGAAGAACACACAGGTTTTACTTTTTAAAACATGTGCCTCTTCCAAGGTTTGAGGGAAACAACTTCACCTGAGACCCCACATTCACAAATGCCAAAAGCTAGTACTGTCTCCTTTAAATAATTCATAATACAGAAAAAGAGGTGCATGTTCAAATGATCGCAAGGACCATGTTTGGATTTGCAAGTTCCATCCTGATTAAAGCTATCAAGGACCACAGGAGGTATCGGTACCCCTCACTGTCAACAGCTGGCTCACGGAGAAACTTGCTACATCATGCACGTGACGATTCGCTGTATCATGAAGATTCTCTGCTTCAGCCAGCCCATTCGCCTTCATCCTCATAGAGTAAAACGTTTAACGAGAAAATCTGTACAAATCATATTTAACTTTTCCCCATTTTTCCATGCCTTTCATCTTGCTTCACTTGGCAGCCTAAAATCATGTTTTTTTCTGGGCCCCAAACAGTTACAGTTCTCTGAATTCAGTATCTTCCCTAAGGTTGGACAAATTACATGAGCCGATTCATACTCGACTGGATTGATCAACTGATATCTGCAACTTTGGCATCACACAAAGGGTTTTCCGTTCCGAAGTGGATATTTTATCAAAGACTTAAAAGATACAAATATATAGAAAATTGGAAAGTGTATTTTCAAGTGACTAAGGGTGATTATCAAATACATTTTAGGATTTTGGCACAGACTTCACTTTAAACCCAGAAGGCACTGGCCATACTGAGAACAAAAAAGAACAGAGCAGAAGAAAGTCTTGGTCCCCCCCAGGGGAGCTGCCTGGCATAAAGGCAGCGATGCGGCTTGGTGGACCAGGAGACAGCACTTGCTGTGGTTGGTGTTTCTCACAGAGCTCACCAAGGGGAAGTCAAAAGCAGTGCTTTGGTGCTGCGGCCATCTGTTGCTGGCATTGTGAGTTTTAATCTGAAAGCATCAGAGCAAAGGTTAAATGTTCCCTAGACACTGACCCCTGGTTTTCATTAGATTCTGGTCAGTCCTGCATTTCTCCCCCACTGCCCAGTGACAAGTTAAACAGAGAAACAGTCCAACCACCATGAGTACTTGGTGAGAGAGCGAGGCTGCAGGACCCACGAACAGCTGAATGTGTGTGTGTCTGTGTGTCTGTGTGTGTGCTACTCACAGGAGAACAGAGGGGTCACTGCTCTGTCTGCTCAGATGATAGGAGAGTGCAACCAAGAGGCCACAGAAGGCTGAGAAGAGCGCTGGGATGTGCTGTGTGCTCCAGGGTTCCTAAGCAAAAGATCAGAGAGCCAGGTCACTCCATGGCTGGGAGCGGAACAGCAGCACTGTGCTCCAGGAAATGCTTACAGGGCATCCCCAAGGTCCAGCTGGATAGATGTGGCATCCTCTGATCACTCCCGCCAGGGGACTAAAAGCACCTGATGACCACCCAGAAACCTTGCCCGTTCGTGTCCAGACGTTGCTTTTGACACGGGATGGGGCAGGGGGAGGGGGAGGCATTGCAAATGAATTACGTGTATTTCTGAGATTACATTAATTTCATCTTTCCTGAAACTAAGTTTAGCATTTTTATGAGATGTAACATTAAACAGTATTGCCTCTTTTGAATTCAATATAATACTTCACAATGACTGTCAGAATCGTATTTCTTAAGTTTATTTAATCAACAGCTTAAAAGATATAAGGCATGTAAACATGGTATAAGAGACCAAACTGACCAGTGGGCGGAAATGAAAATTCGGTAAAAATTAAAGACAGTCCCTTGAAAAAAGAGAAAAAATAATTTGAAATGAAAACAACAAGATACTTCACAATTAATCACATAGGTGCACAGATGCCCGTAACTAATTCCCTGTACACAGAGTGAGGAACAGAGGCAGGGAATACGTGGTCCCACTGTGGGCAGCATGGTGACCGGGGGCCCAGCCTTCCTTCCAGACACAAGCACGTCTTCGTGCACAAAGAAAACTTCTCTACATTTAGCCTTTCCAACCTCCATCAACAGAATCCGCCCATGTCTTCCAGAGGCTGCATCTAGGAAAGGACTCCAAGACTTCTCTCTTAAGATTGTGATGCCCTAACTCACCAAGTGTTTTATTTGAAATGAACAAGTTGTTCATTACGCTTAAAATTAAAAATTCAAGTGAATGCAGACACGGAAAACTAACTTACAGTTACCAAAGGGGAAATGGGGTGGGGAAGGGATAAATTAGGAGTTTGGGATGAGCAGATACAAACTACTATATATAAAATAGATACACAAGAAGGTCCTACTGTTCAGCACAGGGAACTATATTCAATATCCTATAATAAACCATAATGGAAAAGAATATGAAAAAGAATATATCTGTATGTAGGTAAAACTGAATCACCTGGCTGTACGTTAGAAACTAACACAACATTGTAAATCAACTGTACTTCAATTTAAAAATATTAATTAATTAATTAATTTTAAAAAACTACAAGTGAATGATTAAATGTGCCCATGTTATATTTGTAACTGCTAAGATATGCTGGAGAAACAAATGTTACACTCAGTGGAACGAGGGATTTTATTTTCTCACACCTCCGCTTTCTAGCAATTAAAATGCATTACTTTTTTTAAAAATTCTTATTTGTTATTGAAGTGTAGTCTATTGACAATGTTAGTTTCAGGTATATAGCAAAGAGATTCAGTTATACATACATTTTTTTTTCACATTCTTTTCCATTACAGTTCATCACAGGGGATTGAATATAGATCCCTGTGCTATATAGTAGGACCTTGTTGTTCATCTTCTTTATATATGGCAGTGTGTATCTATTAATCCTCAACTCCTAATCTATCCACCGCCAACCCTTTCCCCCCTCTGGTAAGCACAGTTTATTTTTTCCTGTGTCCACGAGTCCATAAAGTACATGTCTTTTCTCTCTGCCCCAGTGAAGGTCCAGGACCCCGGAGAGCAGCACCTGGAGGGGAACTGAAGGGAGTCAGCCTCATGAGGCATCTGCAGCTAGACAGTCAGGAGGTGAGCCCCTGGGAGGGCCGCCCTCCGAGCCTCTCAGGTCAGCATCCCGGAGTGAGCGCTGCGCAGGGACTCTCCCGGGTCCTTAAGGCACGGTGGCTGCACCGTTATTTTCCTGACTCTGTGCTGATGTCCTCCCCATCAGCTTTGCCGACAAGGTTCAGCGCGGTGACGATAGAAGCATTCTCCTCCTCCCTCTTCTCTTCCCTCTGGAGTTTCCTTCAGCAAAGGCCAAGTTGAGGGGTGCTTCCTCTTTCCTCAGGCCAACCCTCTCCTGTAACCCCCAAAGCCCTCCTCTTAGTCCACAGACATCCCCTAGATGGAGGACAGACACCCTCTCTTTTCACTGGTTCCCTCTGCCCTGCCTATAATAACGCTGAAGTTGCTGACATCTTTTAGAAATACAAAGGCCCGCTTCCCGCAGTTACCCTGCAAAGCCACGGGCTCCCTCCCCTCTCCTTCAGTGCCCGCCCAGCCTGGCCAGAGGCTCCTCCCCAGCCAGCGCTCTGCCACTCAGGGCACCTCCCACAGGTGCAGCACCTCCTCACAGCATGAGCCTCGAGCTGGGCAGACCTGGATTCAAATCCTGATCTTGCCAGGGATGAGCTGTGTGGCCTTGGCTAAGTGACTTAACATCTCTGAGTGCTAGGTAAGTTTCCTTTTGTTTAGAAAGGGAAAATAATGCATACTCAAGGGTTGCTGTGAGGGTACTTTTCTGTACCCTGGGCCCTTTTTTTAAAGTCTTTGGCATGGGAGGGTTCAAGGTGGCCCCCACTGGGTGACTTGTATCCAGTGCTCAGAGCCAGACAGTCCTGAGCCATCTCCACTCCACCATCCGCACAGTCAGCTGATGTTCATGTGTAATTGATACAACTTTCAATACATCTCCAATCTGTCCCTCCCTTTCACTGCAGCCTACTGGGCAAGGCGTCCACTGTTTCCCTCTGGGACTATTGTTAACAGCTTCATAGCAGCCTCCATCCACATCCCTACCCAACTCCACAGACCCCACGATTCATCCTCCATGGAACAAAAGAGTGGTCCTCCTCCCATAAGAGGCAAATCAATCACATTATTGCCCTCACTCAGTATTTCTCAGTGATTACTCATCACCTACAGAAAAAGAAATCTACTCCACGGGAAGCTACATAAGCCAGTTATCATCAGGCCCTGGCTCAATTTTTCAGCCTCCCTCCTCGCATTTAGGGTATGCACAGCAGCAAAACCATAAATGCGTTGCTTCCTGGCGCCCTGCCTTCACACACAAAGTTCCTTCTGCCCAGAGGGCTCTTCCATTCTGGCCCCACTCCACTCCTTGCTACCTCGTGAACTCCTACTCATACTTCAGTGCCCATAATTAGAAGTCCCACCTGCTTGGTGCTATTTCCCTGACTTCCCAGGCAGATAGAAGCTCTCCCCCTTGCATCAGAACCAACTTTAAACATGTCTGCTTCTGCATTTAAGACATCTCACCCCTGTTACTCGTGGGCATGGGTAGGACTTGGCCCTCTGGACTCCTGGGGGAGGGGCCGTTTGCATCTCTCTTTTCTCTAGACTTGGCACAAATGTCAGCACATCACCATATCCTTGAGTGGATGACTATGTTTCTGTTATTGTAATTATATCAGTCCCTCTTCTATGACCCACGTGGAAAAAAAAGTTTCAGCAAGAAAAAAGGATGAAGACATTAAAAGCTCAAAATGTGAACCAGGAAGTGCAATGTCAAGGAAATTATCAGCCTATCAGACGAAAGGTATCCCTTGACCTTAAAACTATTTTTTTTTTCACTCAAACAGCACCCCAAATAACAGAACATTTATTCTGGAACTTAGGATTTTTATTCTTCCCTAAAAGCCCATTCATCAAACATTTATTGGCCCCCTACCCTGGGTCAGGCATCAAGGAGCAGACCTCTGAGGAGAACAAACTAGAATAAATCATCCTAAAATTAATATGGAATCACAAAAGACCCAGAATTGCCAAAACAGTCCTGAAGAAAAAGAATAAAGCTTGAGGAATAACCCTCCCAGACTTCAGACAATGCTACAGAGCTACAGTCATCAAAACAGCATGGTATTGCACAAAAACAGGCATATGGACCAATGGAACAGAACAGAGAGCCCAGAAATGAACCCACATACCTATGGCTGGTAATCTTCGACAAAGGAGGCAAGAATATACAATGGAGAAAAGACAGTCTCTTTGGCAAGTGTTGGGAAAGCTGGACAGCAGCGGGTAAACCAATGAAGTTAGAACACTCCCTCTCACCACAGACATAAATAAACTCACAATGGCTTAAAGACTTAAACACAGGACAGGACACCATAAATGCCCTAGAAGAAAACACAGGCAAAACATTCTCTGACACAAATTGTAGCAATGTTCTCCTAGAGCAGTCTCCCAAGGCAACAGAAATAAAAGCGAAAATCAACAAACAGGACCTAATCAAACTGATAAGCTTTTTCATAGCAAAGGAAACCAACAACAGAATGAAAAGACAGCCTACAGGATGGGAGAAAATATCTGTAAGTGACGAGGAGGACAGATACAGGTGTCCGGGGAGGGAGGGACATACCAGTCACTGCAATGAGGTAGGGCAGGGGGTGGACAGCGAGGTGCCTGGTGCTGGGTGATCACTGACCAGGGAGCAGAGGCTGGAAGTGAGTCCAGGGAGGGGCATTTAAGTGAAGCCCGGCACAGAAGAGATGCGGAGAACACAGTCCTTCCCCCACAGGGGCTTCTGGGAGGTCCAAGCTGGGCTTTGGGGGTGCCGTGGGTGGATGGAGCTGACCCCACTAACCTCATGGATACATCCCCCCACCCCGCTCAGGACACCCATCTGCAGCTTCTCTTGTTTCATTCCACACTTGGCTGTTACAAAAACACACAAAAAGTTTTCCAAAAGTGAAAAACCCACTACATTCTCTTTCCTCCCACCGATTCCCCTGCCAACACTAGAAAAAAAATCACTCTGAGAAGGATTTAGTAACCATGACCGTGGAAATAACAGACCCTGCATGGAACAAAGGAAAAATTAGAGGAATAAGCTTTGGCAGAAGTGGGTTCCAGGCTCATCACTTCCTGGAATGAATGATTCTGTAGAAGGTACTTAACTTCTCCGCTGCTCAGCATTCACTTCTGTAGAAAGGTGACAAAGAACTTTCTTGAACTATTGTTGCAATGACTCAATGAGATTTGAAATGGCCTTGCACACTGCAAAGTTGTGTGTCAATGTCAATTTTTTATTAATTGGAAAAGAAAGGGCATCTGTGATGGATGGTCTTTGCAGACAATAAACAAAGCCAAACTAAATATACTTAAATAATTAAGTTTGCGTACTTTTATTCACCCAATATCCCTCACCTAATTCTCCACTCATTTACTCTCTACTTAATTAAATCTCTGCAGTGCAAATTCAAAAGGTCAGACACCCCTCCCAGTCCTGAGAGACCCTCCCTCTTTACCTACTAAAAGAGCAGTTGGTAGAAAATTCTTCCAAGATGAAGGGTGGCAAGGAGTCTATATTCCAGGTGCAGCTTTGTGTGTTTCCTGGCGCAATCTCAGATCTCCACACCACTCTTTCTTACAAGAAACCCAGGTTCGCCTGAGCTTGGGCAGAGTGTAAACAGACAGCCCCTCCCCCCCGGGCTTCCTAGGCTGTCTACTGGAAACAAGCCTCAAGCTCCAAGTTCTTAACCTTGTTCCTTTTTCCAACAAATAACAATTATTTATATCCAATTAGGAAGCAAATTTCTCAGGGAAGCAAGGATATGAAAGACTACGTGGATATACATACAAGTCATTCTTTCATGTTTAGAATGCCAACATTTGCAAAACAATGCCATCTTCAGGGACGATTATTTTGGACTTGGAAAAAGATCTCATAACTGAGATAACCTCACCCCTTCAAATTATTGATCAAGTAAGAAGATAGGGCAAATGGAAGAGACTTACCCAAGGTGTAGGACCAGGCCCCTAGTTCAGTGCCCTGTAGGAACCTGCATCCGAGTGTGGCCTGGATGTGCTGCAGGACGGGTACTAATTCTAAAGGTACCACCCAAATATATATATGAAGTTCAGAGGAACCGACGAAAGTATGGGAGAAAATACATTGAAGGGAAATGACCTTCATGGTTTATCAACCCATAATTTTCTGCACTTGGAAGAGAGGCAACTGGGTGCCATTGACTCTGAAAATAAAACTAAAAGAAACAAATATATAAAATAAATAAACAACAAGGTCCTACTGTAGAGCACAGGGAACTATGTTCAATATCTTGAAGTGACCTACAATGAAAAAGAATATGAAGAGGAATCTATGTATGTACATGTATGACTGAAATATGCTGGACACCAGAAATTGACACAACATTGTAAACTGACTATACTTCAATTTAAAAAACAAACAAACAAGCATACGAACAAAAACCTAAAGGAAATAAGCTTCAACACCAGCGAGGGAATCTGGGTGTAATTTATGGAAGAACTTCCCAACATCGTTGATTCAATAAAGGACACTTAGGGAAACATTAGCATTTCCTTTACCCAAATTACTTTAAGGCACAGATATTTTCCATGGAGAGTTAAGAGACAAGCTGTCTGAAAGAGAAGGAAGGAGGAGAAACTTGCTGAAAGCTTTTCTTCCTCATGCTTTCCTTGCATAGGAACTGTTTTACCAGCTCTGCAATTGAACACATACACACGACTAAATAAACTGACTATGAGATGGAAATATTCAGAATCCTTTTATGGAATTAAGATTTGGTGGGGGGCGGGGGAGGGGGAAACTACAAGAGAAACTGTCTCTTTGTCTCTTTTTTTCATTTCTTTCTCCTTAGTCTCACAATCACTCTCCAAGCTGTTCAGTCCCTAGTCACCCCACCTGCTTCTCATCTCCAGGGTCTAAGGCTGTCTCCCCTGCCCCGCCCTCCCCAGCAGGTCTGCCCTGCACCGGTGGGAATCTGATGAATGAACAACAGTGAGCCTGGTGGAGATCTCCCCAGCCTCAGGAGCACCTAGGAGCCAAACTTCCAGTGGGACTTAAACTTGTCAAGTCAGAAATAGAGTAAAAAAAAAAATGCATTTGAGGATGTTTTTATTTTAATTTTGTATTTGGGGATAAAGAAGAAAATATTTTCACTTGAGGAAGAAGAGAACCACTGACCTAAAGTGAGATTTTGAAAGAAAACGAGCAAATGTACTGGGTACTTTGAAAGATTAAGTTCAGTGGTCAAACAGTCTCGTTTCTGCAAAAAGGAGCAGAAAGGAAGAGAGGAAGCACAGCACTGACTTGTACTTCTCGTGGCTTTTTAAAAAATAAACGTTCATATTTTAAACATACATGTATTAGTCTTGAATTTCATTATATATACAAATTATATATAATTTATTTTACTTACACACAGACACACAAATGCATACATGTATATTTATACAAATAAATATGCATGTATACATATACACACAAATATGTACATTTTTTAGAGGGAGATAAGGTTTGAAACTATCACCCACTGATAATGAAGTGTATTCTCTGTGACAGTTTGCCTTGAAATTAACACCCCTAATTGCATTGAGAGGTGTCTCATGGGCCCCTGAACTGAGGACTGATACGGATTGATGAATGCTGGCTTCATAAAACTCCCACAGGTTTTGAAATATTTTTATGAGGTAGAAATAAAAGTGTCTAATAGTCCTACAATTCTCTGGTAGATTTCACGTGCATTTGGGAATTCTTTTGATGAAAGTGCATTGGGAACTTCAGCTTTGTGAAAAAGTACTCTCTGAAGACAGTTTTCATCTTGGTAATATTTTTCTTCGAAATTTTAGACATCTCTGCAATGGAATTTATAGCGCAGACTAACTGAGGGTTTGGTGATAAAGTGAATGCAAACAGACCAAATTCTTACGTTGCTATTTCCTTCCTATCAGTTTCACACAAAGGAAAAGCAATGGATTTTTTTAAGCCCATTAAACATCAGGGCATTTCTGAGATCCAAGTTTTCCTACATCTTAAAATAAGATCTAGATCATATCAATTCTATTTCTAGGTCTCTTTAGACATGAATCTCATCTTTATGTAAAAGGAACTCTGTGCCCCCGAAATTCCAGAAACTCAGTAAGATCGGATATGTCTCCCAGTCCTCATACTGTGTGTTCTGTTCAGATGTCACTGTAATGGGTCACCATGTGGCCGGCGGGCACTTGCGAGCATGCACTGGGCACCCTCGGGGCTCCCCCAGCACCCAGTGCTCACCCCATAGCAGCCCCTGCTGATATCCCCCGGGGACCCTGAACACCCTGAAGGGACCCCCAGTGCCTATCACTGAGCCTAATTCAGAGCAGCCAGTCAATATGTGTTCAGTAGATAAACAAATGATCGTAATCCCAAATATGGTGCATCAAACTTCACAGTCTACTCAAAATAAGTTTTTCTTAATTCACATTCTTTTTCATTTTGGTGGAAAAACAGCCTACGTTGATGATTCAAGGCGATTTTTCTTTTAGGAAATGGGGGGAAATGAGCTCATTAGCTAGCAAGAATGATTGACAGGTAGCATCCGAACTTATCTATATCAACATAGAAAAATATTGATACACACACACATGAACTTTTTAGAAAAAAATTTACTTTCTTTCCCATAGCCTTCTTCTCAGTTACCTGCATTCATTCAATCCAGAATTATAGAGCACCTCTTATATAATACACTGGACTTTTGACAGACTGTAAGGAGAAGCATATATAAAAACCATAGCCTAGGACTTCGAGTTGCTCAGGGCCAAACAGGGAGTGAAGAAACATACGCACAAAGAACAACAATAATATCACCTACATACTGAGCAATGATGTGACTGTCACTTTACCTACATTGTCACATTTAGATTGTCGCACACCTGAAAGGCAAGGGTCGCTCCTTCTGAACACGGGGAAACCGAGGCTTCTACGTTGCTAGTTATCGTGGTATCTGTGTTCCCCACAGAAATGATTCTATTCAGAATAAATAAGCATTGAGTGAACACCAAAAGGACAACACTGCCCACAGGATTTTGGAAGAGAGAAAGAGGAACTCATGCTGGCATGGCCAGGACCGGCATCCTCTTCCATCTCTGCTGGGACCACCACTGCTCATACTGCAGGCCTGGAATTCTCTTTTCCACCCACATTCCTCTCTCCCTGACTATCACTCCATCCGGACCGCCATTGAATCCTGCCAATGTTGATTTCACATTTCCTGGACTTGACCCTTTCCAGTCCTGTGCTTCCTACCAAGACCTGAGTCTAGATCTTACCTTACTCAGCAATTGCACTTCCATTCCAAACCGAGCTACCATCATTCTTTCTGTTTTTCTCCCAAATCAGTGTCAGCTGCCACTGTCCAAGGCATCCAACCCGAGCCTGAGGATCCTGACAGCCCAGTGTTAACTGGGCTTGGAGATTAACTACACGTGAAATTTCCAAGAAGTACTTTCTGTGAGTACTCACTGTCCATCTAACATCCACTTGCCTCTTCCTCCCTACTAACAAGCACCTGCTTAGCAGTTGTTCAGATAGCTAAAAGACTTGTAAATCCTACTTCCTTGCAGCTAGAGGTGCCACGATTCCAGCCAAAAAATACAATCTGAAGTCTAGTATGATAAAAGTAAATTAAAACTTGGATATCATTGTCAAACTTACTACTATTAATATCATCACCATTATGTTCACCAACATCATCACCATTGCCTAATTATGCTGATAATGTTTCCATGTGTTTTAGTCTTCTGTTGCAGTGTAACACATGACCAAAACAGTGGCCTAAACAAGACACCATATGATCTCATGGGGTCCTGGGTCAGGCATCTGAGCTTGGCGTGACTGGCTCCTCCCCTTAGGGTCTCACCAGGCTGACATCACAGTGTTGCCCAGGGCTACAATCTCACCTGAGACTTGAGTCCTCTTCCAAGCTCACTCCTGGTTGGCAGAATTCAGCTCCTTGCAGCTGGAGGACTGAATTTTCTTGCTGGCTTTTGCTGCGATCCACTCCAGATCTGAGAGGCCACCCTCATAATGTGTGGCCCTCTCCCCAGGCCATTTGCAACACAGCTATTTACTTCTTCAAGGCCACGGGAGGGTCTCTGCTGCTTCTTTTGTCTCTAGATCTTCTTTTAAAGGGCTTGTCTGATTAGGTCAAACCCATCCAGCTAATCTCTCTTTTGATTTACTTAAAGTTAACTGATTAGGGACCTTAATTACATCTCAAAATCCCTCCACCTCTGCCAGATAATGGAAACTAATCACAAGAGTGACAGTCTGTTATAGTCACGGGTCCTGCCCACACTCAGGGGGCAGAAATTGAACAGGGTGGGCACACCAGGGGGCAAGGGTCTTGGGGGCAATCTCAGAATTCTCCCCACTACATCATTTCACAAAAACCCTTGAGCTACATACTCTGTATATCAATTAATTTCAGTCACTTCTGACAACATTCATGTGAGGTAGATACTACTAATCCATTTTACAATAAAAAAAAAAAGCAATGTGAATTAGCCACATGCCCTCAGGCAAATAACTTCAGCTCTGTGCTCACATTCACCACTGGAATATAGAAATGCTATTATCTTCCGTATGTATTACATGAAGCTATAGTAAAGGGCAAATGAGAACACACGTGGGAAATTATTCCAAAAATTAAAGCCCCATAGATCGGCAAGGTATCTTACATGCCTGCGAATTGTTCTTTTGACTAGAAAAATATAGTTATACTTCAAACGCGCAAGGGAGGACAGCGCAGAAATAAGAGCGAAAAAATGCAAGATCTGCGATCTGCAACGTGGGATGTTAAGCCACTTAAGCGCTCCCGGGACCTCCATTTCCTCATTTTAAATAATAAAATGAAGGGGTTGGACCAGGGGATACCTAAGGTCTATTTCAGAACTAAAACTATTCTAGAACTGTGGGTTTGTTTTATATTTACATTCAACTTTAAGTCCCAAATGCGGCAGAAATGCCACTGTTTCAGCTGCAACGCAGCAGTACCTAGAGAGTCTGGGGAAAACTCCCACAAGCAGTTGCTAACGATGCTTGGGAAACACTAAATTACAGTAATGAACCTCGACCTCTGGTTGCCCTTGCCGTCCATAAAGCAGAATCTCTTTGTAAGGGATAATAAAAAAAATAGAAATCATGGTTTATCCAGACATAAAGAAAGCCCAGCTAATTAACCACTGAGCCATTTCTCCAGGGAGCAAATATTCTGGTTGTTTCTATATATCACTGGCAAATATTTAAGTCAATGAGGGAGTCCATGTGTATGGTACTTGCTACCATCTTGGGGGAGTCCAAAAAGAATATGAAATTAAAAGAGGAATAAAATGTCTTCCCCTAATTAATATCCCAGAGGGCAGAATTAATTCACAGTCCCGCAATCTGTTTCTATCACGTGAGAATAATAAAAACTAAGGCTATAAATACATATCAAGACTCCTATATGGAAACACATCTCCAGCAAGGCAACTGACAGGCTGGAACGGTTCACAAGGTCCATCAATCCATCATGGTGCCGCAGAGATTAAAAAACAAAAAACGATTCCAGCAATGCAAAGTGTAAGCATAAAAGTCATAAACAGAAGCATTATTAAACACGAAGTGGAATCAGAGCTCCGGGTAAGTGTCAGGTGGAAGATAGGCGAGGTTTTTTTCTTGCTTCCTAAGGACCCCCTTGCCAATTTGCTAACCACATTCATTCAATTCATGGCATTTAATAGGCACTGCTTTTTAAAGTGGAGAGCCTATCTAAGACCATTAGAAAACTCAGGACTTACACATGAGAAGGGAGAAATGCAAATTACTCTATGTTTAACCAAGAGGTGACGTCAAAATATAGACAGAACATTAAGATTCTCTAACAACAGACCATCCTATTTCTCACAAGTGATGCTTGTTCTATGCTGAGCAAGGAAGTCAATACCTCTTGGAGATTAAATAAACCTTTCTAAAGCACTCTGGTTCCACCTGGTAAAAAGCTGGTTTCAACACGTAAGTAAACCCCAGAGCCTCTGAAGTGTTCATCGCCATCACAGAGTTAGCAGTGTGCTTTCAAAATGGAATCTATTTAGTCTGATCCAACAGTGACTTACGCCTGTGGCACGTTATAAACAGAAAGGAAAACAAATAAAAGTCTCAGTCCAGGGCAGCATATAGATTGTATCTCTTGGGACAGCTCTGATCAGTTGCCTACAGTACTGCCTGGGCATCTCAGAGCCCTATTGCCCTCAGTGAGAAAGAATATTGTGATCAATTAGTAATGTCTGATACGAGGAGGGGGTCAGACTTGGGGAGGTGAGGGAATGGTACCACCTGTCCCACAACTGGGCAAAACCCTGAAAATCTTCTGTCTTTTTGAACACCAGATCCTTCAATGGTTTCCCAAGCCCTCTAAAAACTTTGCAAGAAAAAGTCATTTAGCAATCCCAGGAGCATACATAACTTTTGATAATATTTGAACTGGTAATAATGAGCCTTGAACATTTGTTAAATGGAATGGGTTTTTCAGAGCATACCTCTTCTCCTTCAGAAATTAATCTAAGACATTCCAGGAGATGTTCCTTTGTGGAGAGCCTCCCGAGGATAGAAGAATATTCTGTCTTCCAAGATTTGACTCTGATTCTATTATCAGTGAATGATTTTTTCACTAGCAAATGAGGCTTACCTGCTGAAAAGCATGACGCGTGAGACAAAGGCTTGTCATAAGCCAAAGATTTAGAGTAAGCAGTTTTGATTTAACAGCAAGACAGCTGAAAGAGAATCCAGGAGTGAGGTTTTTGGTCTGACCACTCATAGAATGATTTGGGAAATCAATCCATAGAACTTCTCAACGCTGCATTTCCCTGACAGCTGGGGCCATCAGCTCATCTGTGACACTCAGCACCTAAGAGTTGATGACTTCTTTTTGCTTTAAGTTCTTTTCAAGTAACCAGTATTCTTGGGATGCACAACATACCCACTGGTGTCGATTTCCGATCGAGAAGTGTTGACGTCTCCAACTATTAGTGGATTTATCAGTTTCTCCTTGCAGTTTCATCAATCTCCCCTTCAGCATATTTTGATAATCTGTTTTTAGGTGCATACACATTAAGGATTGCTACGTCTTCTTGGAGAATTGATCCTTTTAACACTACACATTTGGGTCATAGGGTAAGTCTATTTCTAGCTTTTTGAGGAAACTCCATACTATTTTCTACAGTGTTTGCACCAATTTACATTCTCACCAATAGTGCACTAGGGTCCGCTTTTCTCCACATCCTCGCCAACATGTGTTATTTGTATACTTTTTGATGATGGCCATTCTGACAGGTGTGAGGTGGTATCTCATCATGGTTTGGGTTGAACTTCCCTGATGATTAGTGATGTTCAGCATCTTTGCAGGTACCTGTTGGCCATCTGCGCATTTCCTCTTTGGAAAAATGTCTATTCAGTTCTTCTGCTCATTTTTAAAATCTGTCTTTTTTTTAATGTTTCACTCACAATGGGTTAAAGATCTAAACGTAAGACCAGAAACTATAAAACTCCCAGAGAAAAACACAGGCAGAACACTCCCTGATACAAATTGTAGCAATATCTTGGGAGATCTGGTCAAACCAGAGGGAGGACTTAGGAATGTTCTGTTATTATAAGGCACCCTGGTCCATTGTATCGTGGTCGTCATGCCTCTCACTTACACATAAGTATATATAAATATGTATAATCAAATACGTGGTTGCTATTATTACTTTGAACAAACTTTACCTGTTGGATCAATAAGAATAGAAAAAACAAAGTTTTTATGTGACCTTCACTTATTTCTTCTCTGCCGCTCTTCCCTTCTCTACGTAGTTCTGAGTACCTGCCCTATATCATCTTCCTTCTGAGAAACTTCTTTGAACATTCCTTGCAAGGCAGTTCTGTCTACAACAAATTCCCTCAATTTTTATTTGTCTAAGAAAGTCTTTATTCTTCACTTTTGGAAGATAATTTTGCAAGGTACAGAATTCTAGGGGCGGGTGTGTGTGTGTGTGTGTGTTTCCCTCAAAACTTTATTTCACTTCACTCTTGTCTTCCTCGCATAGTTCCTTAGTTCAGGCTGCCATAAAAATACAATAAATAGACTGGGTGGCTTAAACAGGCATTTCTTTCTCACAGTTTTGGAGACTGGAAGTCAGAGATTAGGGATGCCAGCGTGGCCAGAAGCTCGTGAGGGCCGGCCCTCTGGCTTGCAGATGGCAGCATTCTCTCAGTGTCTTCACACAGAGGAGAGAGAGATCCCTCTGGTGTCTGTTTCTCTTCTTACAAGGGCACTAATTCCAGCATGAGGACCCCACCCTCATGACCTCATCTAAACCTATTTCCCAAAGGCCCCGTCTCCAAATATCAACACATTGGGGGTTAGGGTTTTCAACATAGGCATTTGACGGAGACACAATTTAGTCCATAGCAGTTCCCGAGGAGAAATCAGGTGTGATTCTTATCTTTCTTCCTCGAAAGGTAAGGTGTTTTCATCCTCTGATTTCTTTCAAGCTTTTTTCTTTATCTTTGATTTTCAGCAACTTGAATATAACATACTTAGGTGTAGTTTTTGGCATTTATCCTACCTGGTGTTCTCAGAGCCTCCTGGATATGTGGTTTGGTGTCTGATAATTCATTTGAGAAAATTCTCTGTCATATTGCTTCAGTTGTTTCTTCAGTTCCATTCTTTCTTCTCCTCTAGTATTCCCATGACACATGTATGTTACACCTTTTGTACCTGTCCCGCAGTTCTTGGATATTCTGTCTTTTTCAGTCTTTTTTATCACTTGCACTTCCATTTTGGAAGTTTCTACTGACATATCTTTAAGCTCAGAGATTCCTTCCTCAGCAGTGTCCAGTCTACTAACAAGCCCTTCCAGGGCATTCTCCATTTCTGTCACAGTGTTTTTGATCTCCAGCAGTTCTTGGCTCTTTCTTAGAACTTCCACCTCTCTGCTAACACTGCCCATCTGTTCTTGTGAGCTGTCCACTCTGCCCATTAGAGCCTTCAGTGTGCTAATCATAGTTGTTTTAAATTCCCAGTCTGATAATTCCAACATCCCTGCACATCTAGGTCTGGTTCTTGTGATTCTTCCGTCCCCTCAAACTGTGACTTTGCCTTTTAGTATGCTTTGTCATTTTTTCTTGATAGCCAGACATGATGTGTCAGGTAAAAGGAACTGTGGTAAGAAGGCCTTTAATAATGTGGTGTTAAGATGTGATGGGAGAGGTACCTATACTCCCCGGATTAGTTCTCTGACTTCTGGTGCTCCTGTGTCTCTGGACTGTGAACTTCACAAGTGCTTCTGAGTCCTGTCCCCACTTGGGTGGGACTAGAATGGCTAGAATGGACTGGGCTGGAGTTTGGCATTTCCCTTCCTCCAGGGCAGTTAGGCTCTGAAAAACTCCGAACAGTTTAGGCTCTGATAAAATCTTGATGGCAGGCTTTGCTAAGAAGAACAAGATGCTCTGGTATATTTCAGAATGGTTACTCTTCTTCTCCACATGCTGAAAACATGACAGGATTCTTCTCTAAAGTCCCCAAGCCACTGAGGGGGACACTCACAAAAATATGGGGCCTCTCGGATGACTGGGCTCACCTGGAGTTTTATTAACGCTTGGACTTACCCACACTGAGCCTCCAGTAACTTGTCAAGCACAGTTCAGGTTGTCCTCCCCCTGGAACTGGTTCCCCATAGGTTTCTGCTCCTGGGTTCCTGCTCCGGTAAGTGGTGATTCTCTGTAAGTATCTGTCTGTCTCTCCAATTTGGGAGGCAGGAATTTGCCTTGCTGCCTCCCTTCTCTGATGGATCTAAGAAGAACTGTCAATGTATCAGTTTGTTCAGCTTTTCACATAACTGTCAGGATGCAGTAATAAACTCCCAAATTCCTTACATCCTGGACCAGACACCAGAAGTCAGTAACTGACCCTTTACAAAGTTTCCCAAGTAATTTGACTGGGGAAAAGTTAGTCTTTTCAACAACTGTGCTAGTGAATCTCAATCGTTGCCTCATCTCACATGCAAAAATCAGCTCAAAATGGTTCATAGATATAAATGTAAGAGCTAAAACTTCTAGGGAAACAGTATTTGTGGCCTTGCATTACATAAAGATTTTTGAACATGGAGAGTACAAACTGTAAAATAAATAATTGATAAATTATTATAAACTTCATTATAATTTAAAACTTCTTTGAAAAATATGGTTAATGAAATGAAAAAAATAAGCCACCAACTGGCAAAAATAAATAGGCAATACATAGTCAGTCAAGGACCCGAGTCCAGAATATGTAAAAAATTCATATCTTAATAAGAAGAACATACAATGCAGTTTTAAATTGGGCAAAAGATTTAAACAGATTTTTCATCAATGAAGGTATACAAATGGCAAGCAAGCCCTAAAAACATACTCAACAACAACTGGTAATAGAGAAACACAAATTAAAATCACAATCAGATACTAGCACGTCTTAGAATGGCGACTGCTTTTGAAAACTGACGACATTAAGTGCTAGAAAGAATTTGGAACACTTGGAAATCTCAAAGATAATGGTGAGGGGGATGGAAACTGATACAAACACTTTGGACAACAGTCTGGCAGCTTATTATGAAGTTAAATACAGACTTAACATTTGATCCCGCAATGCCACTCCTTTGTATTCACTTAAGATAAATAAAAACATATATCCACACTAATACCTGTAAAAACTTTATAGAAGTTTTGTTCATAATTTTCAAAAATTGGAAATAACCACAGAAATACTACTTAGCAGTTAAAAAAAAGCCCCAAACAGACTACCGACACATAGTTGGATCTCAAAGGCATTACACTAACTGAAAGTATTCAAAAAGCCACATCTCCAGATCACTCTTTGACATAAATTGCAGCAATATTTTTTTGGATCCATCTCCTAGAGTAATGGAAATAAAAGCAAAAATAAACAAATGGGACCTAATTAAACTTAAAAGCTTTTGCACAGCAAAGGAAATCACAAACAAAATGAAAAGACACCCTACAGAATGGGAGAAAATATTTGCAAATGATGCTACTTGCAAAGGATTAATTTCCAAAATATACAAATAACTTATACAGCTTAATATCAAAAACAAACAATCCAATCCAAAAATGGGCAGAAGACCTAAACAGACATTTCTCCAAAGAAGACATATAGACAGCCAACAGGCACATGGAAAGATGCTCAATATTGCTAATTATCAGAGAAATGCAAATCAAAACCACAACGAGGTATCACCTCACATGGGTCAAAAAGATCATTATTTAAAAGCCTACAAATGATATATGCTGGAGAATGTGTGGAGAAAAGGGAACCCTCCTACATTGCTGGTGGGAATGTACTTTGGTGCAACCATTATGGAAAACAGTATGGAGATTCCTTAAAAAACTAGAAATAGACTTACCATATGATTTAGCAATCCCACTCCCAGGCATATATCCAGAGAAAACTCTAATTTAAAAAGAGACATGTATTCCAATGTTCATAGCAGCATTATTTATAGTAGCCAAGACACGGAAGCAACCTAAATGTCCATTGACAGATGACTGGATCAAGATGTGATATGTGTGTGTGTGTACACACACACACACACACACACACACTGGAATACTACTCAGTCATAAAAAAGAATGAAAGCATGCCATCTGCAGCAACATAAATGGACCTAGACTTTATCATACTAAGTGAAGTAAATCAAACAGAGAAGGACAAATATCATATGATATCACTTATATGTGGAATCTGAAAAAAAAGAAAGACACAAATGAGCTTATTTACAAAACAGAAACAGATTCAGAGGCATAGAAAACAAACTTATGGTTACCAAAGGGAAAAGAGTGGGGTGGGACAAATTAAGAGTTTGGGATTAAAAGATACACACTACTATATATAAAATAAATAAACAACAAGGTCTCACTATATAGCACAGGGAACTATGTTACATATCTTGTAATAACCTATAATGAAAAAGAATATGAAAAAGATACATATATTTAAAAAAAAAGAGGCACGGAGAAGAACTTGGGGCAGGTGGAATCATTCTACATTGTGACTATGATGGTGATGATTTGACTACATACATTCATCAAAACTCTTCTAACTGTACATTCAAAACCAGTGAATTTTATTGTAGAAAGATGGTTTTACAAAGTTATAAGGATAGAAATCAGATCGGTGTTGGCCAAAGGTCGTGATGAGGAGAAGAGGCAGCCAACTAAGGGATACAAGAGAAACTCTGAGCTGGTGGAAACGTTTTATAACTTGATTGTGGTGTTGGTTTCATGACTCTATACACTCACCAAAGCTTACCAAATGGTATATATTTAAAAGGTGAATTTTGCAGCATACAAAGTGCATCTCAGTAAACCAGACTTTCAAAAACAAATGAATGAAAAATATACAAGCAAACGAACCCTGGAACACAACAGAGAAAAATATAAAGGGGCCTGCAGGTAAAAGCTTTTATAGGCAGCAGCAGAAAAAGGCTTTCAGCAATTCAAGGACTCAGAAAATACTTAAGTAGTCTTCCTGAATGAAATACCTGAAGTCCTGTGACACAAGAGAAGAATGCATTTCAAAAAAAAAGAAAAAAAAGAGCCCAGAAACAGTGGTTAATGACATAACTGTTGTTCTATGTGACAGTATAAATGTGGTAACAAACAGAGCCGCCATGGCTCATAAATCACCCTTGTGAGTTAGAGACAGGAGAATTCTTCCCCCGCCCCCTCTGTGTGAAAGAAAATACCTACATGAAAGGGAAGGAAAGAGTGAAGGAGACGATTATGCCGTCGATGACCACAGAGAAATTCAGCTGGGACACTCTGGAAAGTAATAATATTGCATCCCTTCTCTTCCGTGAACAGGAGTAAAGTTATCTTTCCGCCACTGACGTGGATATGTTTAATAAGATTTTAAGTCAATCCTTTAAAAAAGTTAATAGATGTCATACCATATATAAGACCCTTTGAAACATATATTACTTTTATTTCCTCTTTTACATTTAATTTTTATTTTATCGAAGAGGTATTTGTATTTGTGGCTTAATATAGTGAATGCAGGGCGTCCATACAGTCAAGAGGCATTTCAGTTAATTACTTTTTGTCCTGATTGAAGATACGCCTGAACCCGTGACTCGTGTTTTGTTTTCAGACCGCATGGATGCTGCGAATGCACAGCAGTGGTCCCCTGCCCACCTTCTTGATTCAATCCCTGCTGCCCGAAGGCAGTGACTTCCCACTGTTTCTTCTTCACCTGTTTACCTCCGTATTTCCAGATAACATGCTTGTTTTGTCATTTCTTGATTTTTTTTAAACTTCAGATATCATTTGCTAACTTTCTTTTTTAAAATAATTTTTAGAATATTTTAATTTTATTTTTTGGTGGGGGGAGGTAACTTGGTTTATTTATTTATTATTATTTCTTTTGTAATGGAGGGACTGGGGATTGAACCCAGGACCTTGTGCATGCTAAGTACATGCTCTACCACTGAGCTGTACCCTCCCCCGCTACCTGCTGACTTTCTAATGCGGAATACAGGATTAAGGCCTCCCCAGTGGGCACACATGTGCACGCACGCACATACACACACACTTCACCTCCTTCATTCTGCTGTTAATAGTTATATTATTCAGGTCATCATAAATACAAACTATTATCCACAGCTGAGCCATGCAGGTACCATAGTTACAGCTCTTTTCTGATATGACTTTTTCTTTGCCTGAAGTTAATGCTTGTCTTGGTTTTTCATCGTCTTAGGCCTCCCTTTCTGCCAGCCTAGGTTTCAGCTTTCACCATCTGGCTCAGTCCATACTCCATCTGTTTTCTAGGGTCTAAACTTCTGTTGCTGTCATACCCTCTCCTGTTTTCAGTCCACACTGCTTTATGCAATCACATCCCTCTGCTGTCTTTGGAGCGGTATTTCAGAAGGAAGCAAAAGTGAGCACGTGGGGGCCTGTCGACCACCCCATTAAGCAGAAGCCCCTTTCGGCGTCTGAACGGACCCTGTCAGGCGGACACCTGCAGAGGGAGCAGGCTAAGGGGGCTTTGTGCTCCGTGGCAAATCAGGTATCTCAATGCTTCCTCTAAACCACTGACGTCTCACCAGCCAGGCTCTGTTACCCGTGATGTGCTCAGACCCTGTTTCTCTTCTAACTGGAGAAGACACCCGTTAAATAAATATACAGCTGACTTAATGGATGTGAGAAGAACGGCAAAGGCGCGCCCACCTACCTTGACGGCGCTGAAGCAGAGCACATGCAGCACCACCGCAGCGAAGACGCTCCGGGCCACGCTGTACACAGCCGACAGCATCCCCGAGACGGCTGGAACACAAACGCCAAGAGTTCCCTTCTACACCGGCAAGTCTCACGGTCAATAAACATTGTAAGAAGATGAAGAGAAGTTTGTAGCTTTCAAATACAAAATGCTTATCTTGTTTTTTCATCATCTTAGGCCTCCCTTTCTGCCAGCCTAGGTTTCGACTTTCTCCGTCTGGCTCAGTCCATGCTCCATCTGTCTTCTAGGGTCTAAACTTCTGTTGCTGTCATACCCTCTCCTGTTTTTGGTCCACATTGCCTTCTGCAGTCGCACCCCTCTGCTGTCTTTGGAGTGGTATTTCAGAAGAAGGGGCCAAAAATGAATCTCTGGGGTAGTCAAAAAGTGCTGGGTGACCACTAGTACAAGAAAGACACTGATCTTTAACTAAAAACTCAGAGGGAACACAGTTAGAAAGAACTCTTGGTGACATTCTTAAAAGACTGTGTGAACCTGCCAGTGGGGAGGGAGGGAGTCCTTGTTGCTTAGAGTTGGAAGTTGCTGGCCCAGGAAAGACCGTGGAGAGTGATTTCAACACAGGAAAGGGAAGAGATAGAGACAGAGAAACAGACAGGGACAGAGACAGATGGACTACAGGTAGATTGAAAGACAAGTAAGGCAAGCAGGCGTGTGTGTGTGTGTGTGTGTGTGTGTGTGTGTGTGTGTGTGTGTACAGGAGGTGGCAGCAGTAACTGATCACCCGCCACCCTCTAGTCCTTTATGTACATGGTTTCCTGGAATCCTTACATCATCAACCCTATATCAGCGTGTTAGTTTCCACTTCTAGATGCTTTAAAGTGAAGCACTCTAGGTAATGTTTCCAAGCAAGCATCAGATGAAAGGGTACCCACCTTGGTCGGAGTCTAAGGTGTACATGGAATGAAAGGACACAGGTCACCTGACTGCACAGGCCCACACCCAACACACACTCACAATGTCACACCACACACTCCCACACTAACTCATACGTGTGCGTGTTCAAACACACGCTTACATCCACCCACACAGTCACACACACCCACACCTGTGGCTTTTCCAAAGAAGAGCTCTAAACCTGTTCCAAAGCTCAGGGCACCCAACGCATCCTGTTTCCTGCTTGAGTCTTTACTCTACCAAGAGAGGTGGACCTCTTTCAATACGGCTGAGTGACTCTAGAAAAGCCCACCATTAACCCGACTGGCCCAAGTAGAAGTACTTTAAGTGCTCAGGAGAAAGAAAGGCTAACTGTCCAGGCTCTCATCCCCTGCCTGAGGCTACTTAGCCCTTGTCCGAATTTTAGACTTTTTTTTACAGGAAGAGGAGAATGCAAACAACTTACCAGAACCTCCAAAAAACAACATGTCGATTTGCTCCAAAAGATAAATGCAGAAAGTGTTGATTTGTGGGAAGAGTCCGAGGAGGGAAATGGCAGGGAAGCAATATAAAAATACTGAAATTGAACAGATGAAATTGATGGTAAGCATGCAGAGAACGCTGGCCGAGGTTCCCACTGCAATCCCACCTCCCTCCCCATTCAGCCACGCCACCCCGCCCAGCTCCAGGGGGCAATACTGCCTCCTCTCACCCACCCACCAGAAGAGGTCCAGCTGAACCAAGCACACGCCTGTGGAAGTTACAAGGAGGTGCTACTGAGGAAGAATCATACAGGTAGACCCAGGACTGAGCAGACACCCGGGAAGGGTGGGGGGAGAGTATGAAACAGAGCAGGACCCTGTGGGGTCCTCCCTGGTACAAAGGCTTTCCGGGTCCTCCATTTCTTGTTAGTAGGATGTAGGCTTCGCTTAGCCTCCTTGACCTTCCCTGAGTCCCAAAGGCAGGTTCAAACAATTGCTAATCAGGGAAGGGAGGGGAGGCAGAGACAGGGGAGGAAAAGTCAAGAAATGACAGTGCATCCTTGGGGCAGGGTCCTCATTCCTCCTCAAGGAATATATCTAACAGTATTTCTGAGTTCTTCTGCAGGAACTAAGGCCCCGCCCAGGAGGAGGATGGTAACTTCAGGCCGACCACAGATTCCTGGAACACCGCCCTGGTACTTCCCCACCAACCAAACAGAAGGAAGTCACACACCCTGCAGCCCCCACCCCAGATTTTGCCTATTAGAACTTCTCCCTGAAGCTCCAAATTTGCACCTCTTGGGGAGTGATGGGAATGCTAGCTATCTTGATTGTGGTGGTGGTTTCATAGGTGTACACATCTATCAAAATTCATCAAATTGTGCATCTGAAATATGTGTAGTTTACTGTACAGGAATTATACCACAATAAAGGTGTTTTAAAAAAATTTAAAACATATATGGCAAAACGCTAACCTTTGAAACCTATGTGGTACATTGGGCTGTATTATGATTTTCAATAATTTTGTTATGTTTGAAATGTGATTTCTAAGAAATAACTATAAAAACAAATGATATACATCCAAAATAAATAAATAAATATAAGCAGGAAGGAAAAAAGAAACTTCTCCCTGAAAACTCTCAGAGTTTAGGTTTTTCAAGCATGAGCCACCCTTCCTCCTTGCTTGGCCCTGCAATAAACCTTTCTCTGCTCCAGACTCTGATGTTTCAGTTTGTCTGGCCTCACTGTGCATCAGGCACATGAACTTATGCTTGGTAACAAGTAGACCAGATTTCAGTTTGCAAGGACAGACTTGAATTTAGGGGAGATGAGGTGGGAAGAAGAGGACCAGGCAAACTACAGGAACACGCAAAACCCAAGGACAGTAGGTAGAAGGATCTCTCCTGCAAGGCTCCTCACTTAAGCGCCTGAGTTGCTAAAAGTCTGTTACGTTTTCAACACCCACTGGAGACTCTGAGTTCAGTCAGAACTCCAGACCCACAGAGGAGCAAGGGAGAGCAGTGATTAACTAAGAAACTCCACAACCATGATGGTGTGACCCTGAAGGGCTTGACTGGCAGGTGGAGAAGGTCACCTGGGAGGTGAAGGTGGCCCTGCCTGAGGAGGGGAAGATGGTACCAACTCCCCAAACCATAATTACGCAATTGGATGAAACATCCACGTGTCATAATTCAATGCTTCGCAGAGATCATTTGTTCGGGGAAACAAAACGTAGGAGAGCTGCATTTTCCAGCAACTTCCTGATCACCATCTCATTCCCAGTTCTATTTAAGTTGGGTTTCATAGAAACACAGAGATTCCCATCAGGGGTGCGACCATACATCTGTCTTCCTTTCCATCTCAGTTTATTGAGTAGAATATCAATGAAGTTGGATGCTGGGAAACCTTAATACAATGGAGATTTGATTTGAAATCCAATCCACCTAAACGTGGAACTATGACCAGACACTACACAAAACTGCAGTGAACCGTACGAGTAGGGAGGATGGGGGACCGTGTTTTCAACTATTTCTGACAAATCGGAAATGCAAACTTTCCATAGTGAAATTGTAGGAATGAGAGTATGTGTGTGTCCCCTTCTCTGGCTAATAGTAGGTTAACCCCACTGCAACAATATGGGACAGACTTGACCACAGTGCTACCAAGAAACTGTTCCCACAATTTGTGAAAGTAACATTTTTAACTTATGAACATAGCTATGAAAAAAAGGGGCTTTGCTTGGGATTGGGGCCATATTTTGACACACACGGTGATTTTGCTGTAAGGGTTTCTGTGGCAGGATTTTAACTACGTTGTGAAAACCTAGAGCATCTGTGAGTAATACCTTTCTCAACCATAGCAAGGCAACAAGACACAAATGCGGATCTGCTAGTCATAACTGGGTAAGACAACTCTTTTCAAATTTTGATATGAAAGAAGAGATACTAAAAATAAACAGAAACTTACTAGAAGGGCGTATAGTTTTGAGCATCAAGATTTGAATTCATATAATTTCAAGCAAACAGATTAGTTTCTCTTTTCTTAACCTTGGGACTCAAAACCCAGAAATGGAGGTGATATGGTACTACGCTGTATTCTTCACAGCCAGGATAGGGGCAGAGGGAACGTGTAGTTCCATGAGCTCACCTTCTTCAGTGCTGTGTGTGACAAAACCTATGCAGAGGATGAAGAACTACAGAGAAAACTACAGAGTCAGAAATAATATTAATAATGGCGGTCAGATACTGGAAATGTTCAGCAGAACATGGGTAAAAAAGTATTCTTTACAAGGAATACATTAGGCAAGAAAACCAAAAATAATAAAAAGGAAAGAATCGGAACAGGATGATCGATGGCATGGAGAAAATAAAACGGTACAAGACACCAGGAAGTCCTAACTGAAGATGCTCGGCCGTGTGTGCAGACTGGGAACTGAGTGAGACCCCAGAAGAAGGACAGCGTCAGTGCGGCGGGGGAGGGTGCCAGGATCCAGGCTGTCACCAGGATGTAGGAGAGGAGAGAGTCTCTAGTCTTTACAGTTAGAGCCGTGCAGCTAAAACTAAGGGAAGAGGGAGATCATAGATCACATCCTTCTGGGTGCAGTTCACGTGAATAAAAAAGCAGCCCAAAGCTGCTGGACGACTGGACACTTACACTTGAAGTTGCTGGAATGATTTCAACCCATTTTTTTCCCCCAAAAGTAAACAGCTTAAAAAAAAGAAAGAAAGAAAGAAAGAAAGTCCCTGTGGTTGCTGGCAATTTTCCCTGTGCACAAAGATTTTTTTTTTCCTTGATGTCCTGCAAGAGGACCTATAATTTTCTCTCACTTCTTCTCTACTCTTCATTTTCCCTAATAATTACCATACATGGGGAAACTCCTGGTAAAGTTCCATTTCTTTTCAGCACAATTTATAAATAGAAATATTGTAACTTGCCTATCTCTTCTGTTAAATGTGAATAATAATAATATTCATGACTGTATCGAGGATGCAGACAAATGTGGGTTCGGGCGGTGGGTTGAGTGTAAGGGGAGTGAATAGTTTGATATCAAAACAGTAGCAAAAGGGATGGGAGATGGCAGCCGGGAAGGAGAGTCAGAGGGTGCAATCTCTCCTACAATTTTCACGTCACATCTGGGGGTCCTCCCGAGTCCCACTGGCGAGACTCAGGCAGTTGTCATGGGGTCGGAGAACGATGATACACGACCCATGGCTTTGACAGTCTTCTCCTGAGTAAAATTTCTAGCTGGCAAGGCACAGATCCAGGGGATTGGTGTCTTTAGTGGCTGTCCTTTATCAACTCCTCTGGTCAAGGTGCTCATAAAGAATCACAAGCGAGCAGGTCTGTAGACCTCTGGATGTCATCACAAGAATTCTCAAAGCACTGGCAGTCAAGTCTTCAGAGCTGCAGGCCAGTAACGGGAAGGCTCTTTGCGTAATAAAGGTATTAATAGCTAATACCTGATGCCAGGCACTGTTCTATATGTTTAAAGATAACTAAGTTATCCAACACTTGCAACAACCTCTGAAGTGTGTACTATTCCTGTCCTTGTATTACAGATGGATTTTGCTCAAGGTCACACAACTAGGAGAGAAGCAGAGCTGGAATTCAAACAGCCAGCCCTCTGGCTCCAGAGCGGGGCTCCAAACGCTGATAATATGAAGGTCATTTGTGCAAAGGGGGCATTTTACGTCAGACACTGCCCAGACCTTAAGGCAAGTCAAGTGCACCAGTGGAAGGCTGGGTGGCCAGCATTCCAGGACTCCATCTGGACTGAGAGCCACGTCTAGTCAAGCGTTACCAGAGCATCTGTGCCATGCGGATGGGGCCGTGGCTGCCACCCTGGTGGCTGCCACCCTGATGGCCCCCACCCTGGGGAGCCCCACTGACACCCCACACCAGGCCTCACAGCAGCCAGTCTCTGGATACTATGGTGCTGCAATTTCTTGCTCGTGGATATCAAAATCCTTTAGAATAATTCTGTTGTCCGATGCTTTAGGGCTCCGGTTCCCAGATAACCCTTTGAAAGCATGCAAGCCAAGAGGAAAATGCACATTTCTTTACCTAATAATCAAGTAAAGAAGTTTCTCCAATGAAGGATTCAGGTAGTAAAGGGGAGACATAGATCCCTCCTTCCCCCACAACCCCCAAATGCACTCACCTATTAAAAGGTCCCTAGCTGACCGGAGCATCTCTGGAGAGAAGAGCTTCAGGCCATAGACAATATAAGTGGGAGGGTGCCTGGCTTTGGCCCCTGCATCAAGGAGCAAAATAAGGCCACACAGCATACAAAAATAGACTGGTCTGCTATACGTTATGATTTGGTTGTGTCCCTAGAAAACAAACACAAGTTCTGAATGGTACCTTTTATTTTGATGAAATGACAAAAGCCTCACCATCAATCATTTACACCACATCATACAACTTACACCATATAACACATTCTCCCCTCTACCATAATTCATACACAAAAAACACCAAGGGAAAAAAAAAAAACCCTAATGCATGTTCTGTCAAATAAGAATGAGAACATCAAAAAAGAATGCCATGCCCCTCAGACTCCACAAGATTTACCTGAAAATTTAATTACCATCCTTGGGTAAAATCTAGATCTAATTCAATGCTCCCCCAACAGTGAAACTTCCATTTGTACTGTTCAAGTGCAAAACTAATTTACACTACTATGTGCTCTACATGGTCTAACTTGAGCTCCATTATTAACAAGAAAAAGAATTATAAGTTGTAGGCTTCAATTTCTTTATGTCTTAAGAAGCAAGACAAGACAGGTGCAAAGCTATACCTGCAGAGGTTTGCACAAAATGTCTTCGTGTAGCACAGTGGAATAATCCAATTTTTTAAAATCTGCTATTTAGACATACTTTCCTCTGAGGAGGTCCAAAAACTGAACAGATTTCATCTTAGCCCTCAAAATATTGTTATAAGGAGAGCAGAAACATCTTTTATTCTTCTTCTGGAATGGATAAAAAATTTAAAGAAAAGCTATAACATCAACTTCCCAGGGCAAAAGCCAATGAAGAATTTACACCTCCCAAATCAATGCACAGTTCATAAGGTTAAAAAAAAAAAACAACCAAAATGAATTAGGGAGAGAACAGTCTTTGCAATTCATGAACCACTTTGAGCCTAAGAAGTAGAGATTCAAGGAATATGTTTTTGGATGTGAGTTTTTAAAGTCACTGCCTTGAACACGTTATATTTAGAAATGCAATTTAAATTGCCACTGCTCCTATAATAGAAATAGTCCTATTCTGAGGCCAGCTTTTAATAGGAAGGAAAACACAGGCTGTCCATAGGGGCCGGTTATGTTTGGCCCTGAGTCCAGACTCGGTCTTAAAGGAATATCTGCACGCATGAAATTTCCTTTTGAATCCAACTAGGTCATAGATTAATGGGTAAGGGAATACTTTCTCCACATTAAAAAAAAAAAAAAAAAAAACCAAAAACTGAAACTAAAGCCGAAGTGAAATCTTAATGCGTTTCTTATCAAGTGAATAGCAAAATAAGTGAGTTGGTATAGACAGCCATTTAGTATACAAATACCCAAGCGTAGCAGACATTTCCTCAAACTGATACCATGTAGGAAATATCATTAAATAGCTACTTGCCCTGGTTCTTTCTTTAACTAAAAGGTTTAAAATATTTTTCCAGGAATTGAAAGTCTTGAGCAAATTTAAGATATCATCTTGGATCTGCCATGTCAAGCCTTATTTATTGGGCATGGAAATTCTTCCTCCCCTTTTTCATAATTTACAAGACAAACCTTGAGGCTCCCTTAGGAAGAGCCTGCCCCCACCACTATGTTTATGCTTCACCACGATTCCCATACTATATTATGGAACCCTAAACTGTTCTAAGCACAGCACTAAGATGTGGAATATAAGTCATTTTTATGTGCCTTGATTCCTAAGAACACCCACTAGTAAAATTTCCCTACTCTCCAGTTCTTCTCTCGCCTGTGAATTAATCATAAAAAGCCCCAAGGGTTGATTTTTTTTTCAATGGAAAAATTTCGCTCACTCCCTCAGGTGAAGTCTGATCACAACCTTTTTAAACGTGTCCAAGTATTTCCCATCTGTTTCTGAATTTTCAAATACCCTAGGGGTGCATCGTGGATGTCCACCATGGGGCTTCTTGGAGCCACAAAAGCTGGTCCACTTACGCATCTGGTTTCCCAGCAGCCCGACCTAACAATACAGTCTCACAGCCCAGGCTCTGGTGGCAGGGCAGGTGAAGAGGAGAGAAGGTGTCAAAACCTCCAGCTCCCCACCGGGAGACCAGCGATGCTTGTGGCTAAGGAACCAGGTCATTCTAACTGTTCTCTTTCCAGGAGAGTGGGCTGGTCAGATGCTTCAAACTTACTGTTGTTAAATAAATAAACAAACAAATAAAAGGGTTTTATTATAAGGAAGATGGGTGTCTGAGGGATTTGTAGAGGGCCCAGGAGCCGGAGTGCAGCTGGCCTTTGGAGGCTGCAGCAGCTCGGCCACGCCACCCCCAACCCATCTCCGCCATGACACGTGTCAGCTCCAGGCTTCCTGCAGACCTGAATTCTCTGCTTCGCCCTGACCGAGTCTGCACCTGTCCAGTCTAGCCACGTTCAGAGGTCAGCTGTTTTTGACAAGCTGATGTAAAACAGCCACAACAGCAATACATATCCAGCCTTCCCTGTGCCGCAGGCTCCAGTCTTCCTCCTTTCAATGTATCTACCTGGCTGGTCCAGCCTTCCCTGTGCCCCAGGCACCGGCCTTTCTCCTTTAAACGTATCCATATCGTTAATCCACTCTAAGAAGCCCTGCTATTACTCTCATTTTGCCAAACTGAGGAATAAAGAGTGAAAAATTTGCCCCTAGGCTTCACAGACAAAATGGGGTGGCAGAGCAAGGATTTGGACCTCGCTGCTGGCTACCTGGCCACCTGGCCACCTGGCCACTACCCACTGCCTTCCCCAAAGCAGTCACGCACTGGGTCCTTCCAGACCCAAGCACTCAATCTCACTTGGCTAAAGTTCATTCATAGTCATCATTCTTTAAACACATGATGTGAATGTTACTCATGTGAAGCAAAGAGTGTGGGGAAATGCATTAGTAACAGCTTCTCCTGAAAAGTGTGGGCTTTTCCTGAAAGGACTCTGGAGGGTGAAAAGGGCTCCTACCTGGCGAGAGTGCAGAAAAATAACCACATGTTCTGTTCATCGCCTCTGTGACTTTATGTTTACCTACAAGGAACTCTCTTCACTATAATATAGCACAGGGAACTACATTCAATATCTTGTAATAAACTATAGTGGAAAAGAACATGAGAAGGATTTTGTATACATAACTGAATCACTATGCTGTACACGGGAAATCAACACAACAGTGTAAACTGACTATACTTCAATTTTTTTTTTTAAAAAAGAAGGCAATTTGGAATGGCTCACACTTTAAAGAATACTTCCCTTGAGCAAAGTAAATCCACGATTAAATAGAAAATAGATACTATTTAACTTTTAATCAAGATCCACTACCTACAGTGACCTTATTTTTAGGATTGAAGATTGAGAAATTATGTTCTGTCATTTAACATCATTCTTCTGCTAAACACGACCTTAACCAGGTGATGAAGGTCAGTGTTGAAAGTGGTGATATGATGTGATGAAAATGGCACTTTATCTCTGTGGTCCTCTTCCCCCAAAATCCATAACCCCAGTCAAATCGCCAGATGAGCACCAGATAAATCCCAACCGAGGGATGGTCTACAAAATCCCTGACAATGGGCTTCAAAACTGCCCAGGTCACTGAAAACAAGGAAAAGTCGGAGAAACTGTCACAGCCCACAGGAGCCTTAGCAGACAGAATGACTAACTGTAATGTGGTGACCTAGATCAGATCCTCAAAAAAACGAAAAGGATATCAGGTAAAAGCTAAGGGAATCTGAGTGAAGCACGGACTTTAGTTAATGCTAACATATCAATGTTGGTTCAGTAATTACGGCAAACACAGCCTACCAATGTGTGTTTGTGAAAACTATACGGTCAGCCCTCCGTGTCCCCAGAGCAGAAGGAGAAAGGGAGGGGGACATTTACAGAGGGCTCGGCACACTCCAGGTCCTGCACTGGGCACATTGTCTATATTGTCCAACTCACTCATCCCCAAATCCAGCTGAAGTTGCCAATATTATCCATCTACTCACACAAAAACCGCCAACGTCAGCTGTCAAGGGCTCCCACAGCGCCAGTCTCTGCTGAGCACGAGATGTGGCTCATCCTGTTTCGTTCCCTTCCAAACCTGTTTTGGTATTTCCTCTCTTACAGGTGAAAAACCTGAGATTCAGAGAAGTAACTTGACCAAGGGGACCACAGTTTGTACATGGCGAGGCTGGATCCTAATCCTGAAACCTGCACACGTCCGGTGACCCCAGTGTTCCCCAAGTGTGATCTGAGATCACCTCCAGCATCAGCACCTGGGGGAGGGGGGCTTAAATGCAGGTTCCCAGGTGCTGCCCCAGCCGCCCCAACTCGGAATGCCCGCAGGTTCTGGGAAAGGCCCCTGACTCTGGCTCTGTGTGATGATCCCGGTTGATGGCTGCCTCTCTTATACCTACTGGATTCCGCTTTCTGGGTTATCATTAGTGGATACTACTGGTTACTATCTGTGTAAGCCAAGCCTCGTCACCCATCTCTAAACTGCCAGCCTCTGACCCTCAGATCATGTCCAGTATCCACCCCAACCCTTGATTTTTCAAGACCTCCTAGACCCATTTTCTTTTACAATCAGATGCATTTTGTTCAGGCCTGGAATTGGCTGTACCGTATCAATTAGCATGCCATTATTAATTCTGCAACTAGATCTAAAAAAAAAAATGTCATTTGACTATCTTCTGGCTTTAACAACTTGCTCAAAATTTGTCACCTCTGTGTTCCTGGAAGGAAACAAAGAGCAAAAATCAGTCAATCACTCTAAGAGCAAGAGTTGACTGCATTTACTAACAGCCTCTCCCTGTGAGTGAACGAAGTGATGTAGTTTTGAAAAGCACTTCAGTTCATGTGGCAGCCCCTGATGCATGAGTCTGAGCCCGGGCTGCAGAGAGTGCGGGCTCGGGAACCGTCCTCTCCACCGCACAGGGTTCCCACTCTGACCATTTCCTTTCTTTCTGAGGTTTTCTCATCTGTAAACTGTCGACAGTAAATCAGCCTTCTAAACGCCTCCACGGCTCCGTCCCACACAAGAGAAGATATTTTATAGCTGCCGTATTTTCTTTCCTCACCAGAGCAGTTAAGAGAAACACCAACGCAAATCAGGGACTAATCTACTTAGAAATCTGTGTAAGCAAATTAATTACTGTAATAAACATAGTTAGATGTCTGACTGTGGCTTCCTGGGACAGTACGGGAAGTCATTTCTTACTATCTCACTGTGACGTGCTTGTTCAGATAAAGGAATAGCAGCTGGATTTAGTCCTCCAGGAACTGGATCGATAGACACAATATGACTCCAGCTTAGAGCAGGGACACAGGGGTCCTGCAAATAGTCGTTACAAATCCACAGGGATTACTCAGCTGCACTCACCACCCACCTCCACTAGCCTGTTCTGCATTATTCCTGAAAGTACACACAGGAAACGAAGGTGTCCTAGCATATAACAGGTCACCCCCCAGGTCACCCAGAAAGACAGTGGCACAGTGCCCTCACCAGGAAGGAGGGCTTATTTACTGAACCAACAGGACAGCAGTGTCGCGTCTAGGGTGGGCTGGAACGAACCATCTCTGCTCGCGCTACCTGACCCAGATTCCCAATGATAATCACAACAATCCATCCGTGATACCCCTAACTGTGCTGTTTCTACTTAGCTGTGACATTCAGGCTCGGGGATGAAAGAAGATGTATTATATGCAAACCAATTATGGGCAACAGAGGAATTTAACAAGACAGCAACGCATGCCAGGTGATCTTCCAATTATAAGCTTTTCTTAATTACTATGAGCTGAGCATGAGTGATTACAGATTTAAGCAATCCTAAATCCTGGCTAGGAAATCTTTTTTTAAAGTATCCTAGAGGAGGGGGAGGGTATAGCTCAGTGGTAGAGTGCATGCTTAGCATGCACGAGGTCCTGGGTTCAAACCCTAGCACCTCTATTTAAAAAATTAATAAACAGATAAATAAGTAAACCGAATTGCCTCCCTTGCCCCTAGTCAAAGTCAAAGCTAAAAAAAAAAAAAAAAAGAATGACGTAGCAATTTGTTTGGGAGTGAGTCAACAGTGGTGGAGCGGGTACATACATGCACAAGATCCTGGGTTCAATCCCCAGTACCTCCGCTAAAAAGAAGTAATAATAAAAATAAAGAATGTATATAAAAGCACAATAGAGGAAAGATCAAGCTTTCTTTCATTGGAAGGATTTTGGGGGGCTCGCCATAACAGAGGCAAAAAGATTTCTCAAAGGGCTGGGGAGCCCACCTGCAATGGTTTCGGTGCAAAGGCAAGTGGCCAGGGTACCGGCAGGGACGACACCAGACCTTGACCTAAGGCACCTGCCAGGGAAGGTGCAGCTGGGTCAGTAGAAGCCACATGTGCTGCAGAGCTCACAGAAGAGCCAGAGCACCTGCAGATCAGTGCTGGGGAGCCCGGAGTCTCAGTTATAACTGAGCCCCAAATTATGAAATAAAAGGAAGCAGTACACCTGAAAGTACAGAACAGGAGTAGATCAGCTTTGGGTGAAAAGAATGACTCACGCTGATGTGACTGACGTCTCCAGTCACCATGGCCACCATCTATTAGGCAATCTCTATATGCCGGGCACTGTTTTAAGCCCATGACTTCGATTAGTTAATCCCCAATAGGCATTTTTATTATCCTTACTGACACAGGTGGAGATCGGGGCTTACGGAGCACACATCTCGCTCAGGGTGCAACATTCAAACACAGGAGCCAGGAAACCAGCACAGGCAGTCCGACCGCAGAGCCTGCCGTCTTCCCTGCCAGGCAGCGTGGTCTTTCCTGACGCCAAGTCCAGTGGGACAGAAAAGCCCCCACCCCTTTCCCCTGCCACCACCCACACCATGCTCTCAGAACTAGCCCGAACTTGGCCACCATGCATTAATACTCCTAGTGAATATTTCTACTTATATATCCAATAGACAGACAGACAGACAGACAGATAGATAGATAGGTAGATAGATAGATAGATATGTTGCCTTTGGAATGGATTTTGGCCATTCCCTGATCTTCGACACAAAGCAGACAAGACAAGCTACTTGCCTGTTACTGGAAACTTACGTGTATGGGGGAGGCAGGGTCGGGCTGAACACTCTAGAACACAAATCAGAAATGTCTGTGTCATCATCTCATGATTTCAAGACTACATTAGTGATGCTAAGAATTAGATGTGGTCTTGCCTTTAACAGGGAATACTGGCAGCTGGCCATGACAAGGCAGAAGAGGAGGAGCCCTATGTCTTTGCAAAAGCCTTGGTTCAATGTCAGAAATCCCAGCAGGGAAACCAGGACGATGAGTAGAACTGCCAGCACGTTTTCCTTGACGTCTTCAGTTCTGTGCAAAGTAAACAAATGAAAACAGAGGGGATGAAAGGTAAGCCTGTCTGTTTCCAAACAGAGAATACAGGCATGCTTCTAAACAGACAGACAGCGAGAGAGTACATCTTTATATTTAGTAGCAAGATTTTAAGTTTCTTTCTTCCTTCTTCCTTCCTTCCTGTTTCTTTCTTTTTTTCTTTCTCTTTCTCCCTTCCTTCCTTCTTTCCTTCCTTTCCTTCCTTTCTTTTCTTTCTTCCTTTCCTTATGCCTGCATTTTATAAACAAAATCCATACTTTAACCCCAGATCTCTGTTACTGAAACAAATGAAATACAATCCCGTTGGTTCTCCTTGGCCACTCAGCTGGGTTTACTGGGAGAAGACTGTGAACCATGCCATCCACAAGAGTGAAATGTGTTCAGAGTCAGAGCTTCACTGACTCCTGTAAATGGCAGAAGGAGGTGCCTTAACACCTGGCTATAGCAGGCAATCCTTTCCAGATACAATCTCCGTGGCCGGAATTTGCTGCTTAGTGTCAGAAGCCAGGAGAGCTCCAGTCGGACAGCTGACAGTGCAGAGGGTCTGACTGCAGTGTGTCATGACCACAGCCTCACTGGGTGGTTCTCTCCAGGGGGCGCCACATGAGAGGTGTGGGGCAGAGAGGTGAGCTCATCCTGGGGTGCCATCCTTATAGTATCTCTTCATACTCCCAGAGAGAAGTAACAAGGTTCCTGAGAAAGCAGCATGGCTGGAGAATTGGAAAGGATGTGTGACTTAAAAAATTTTTTGTTTTGTTTTGTTTTGAGGGGGAGGTAATTAGATTTATTATGGGTGTACAAAGAGACAAGAAAGGGAGTTTTAAGATGCTGATACAAAGGGGCTGAAGGCTGGATCCTGGGGGAGGTAACGAGGACCACTAGCAAGAGAGCACAGATGCATCAAAGTGCGAGAGAGGATATGGGAACACTGGAGGGAGTTAGAAAGGCTGCAAAAGCTGAGTTGACGCTGGGATTATGACTTCAGAGGTGGGAGACTTCAATGGGAGGACAGGGTGCAGGGTGGGGTTATGGGCAGGAGTAGCTGAAATGAAGTAAGGGAGGATGGCGTGGACTACAAGGTCGAGAGTTAGATGGGTCATTCACAAGAATTCTGAGTTGGTTTCTTACCTCACCAATTTTTACTTATGTGCATATCGGTCTTTCCAATTAAATTACAATCATTTTAAGACAGGGACAATTGGCTACTTCATCCCTGGCATGTGCAGGCACTCCTAAACATTTTTTTAAATTAATAGAATTATTTTTTAGACCAGTTTGAAATTCACAACAAAAATCGAGGGGAAAGTACAAAGACTTCCCACAGAGCTCCTCTTCCCAAACACACACCCCCTTCCCCACCATCAACATCCCCCGACTAGAGTGATACATTCATTGTCAGTGATGAACCAACACTGGCAAATCATTATCAACTGAAGTCCATAGACTGCATTATGCCTCATTCTTGGTGTTGAATAGTCTACAGGTTTTAGACAATGGTATGTATCCATCATTACAGTATCACAGAGTACTTCCACTGCCCTAAACATTCTCTGTGCTCTGCCCATTCATCCCTCCCTTCTCTCTGACCCCTGGACACCACTGATCTTTTTACTGACTCCATAGTTTTCCCTTTTCCAGAGTCCATAGTTGGAATCTACAGTATGCAGCCATTTCAGATTAGCATCTTTCACTCAGTAATACACACTTAAGTTTCCTCCACATCTTTGCATGGCTTGATACTTCTTTTCTTTTTACTGCTGAATAATATTGCACTGCACGGATGGACCACAGTTTGTTTATCCACTCACTTATCAAAAGACATCTTGGTTGCTTCCAAGTTTTGGCAATTATGAATAGACCATCTATAAACATTTGTGTGAACATAAGGAGCATGTTCATTGGATCAAATGGTACTAGCATGTTTAGTTTGTAAGAAACTGCCAAGCTGTCTTCCAAAATGGCTATACCATCTTGCATTCGCACCGGCAATGAAATGAGAGTTCCTGTAGCTCCACATCCTTGCCAGCATTTGGTGTTGTCAGCGTTCTGGATTTGGCCATTCTAATAGGTGTGTAGTGGCATCTCATTATTGTTTTAATTCATAATTCCCTAATGATGTCTGATGTGGATCATTTTTCCACGTGTTTATCTGCCACTTATATATCTTCTTTGGTGAGGTATCTGTCCAGACCTTTTGCCCAGCTTCTAATCAGGCAATCAAGACATACAGAATCAAGAAGTATAGAAATGGAAAGGACTCAGATACTATGATGCTCATGTTGCAAATTTTTAAAAAAATGTTTGGGGTGAACAAAATATATTTGATGAAAAGGGAAATGTATGTGCTTTTTATTTTCTACTCTGCACTTTTTATAGAACTGAATACACTTCTTAGTTCAGATCCATAAAATACAGTATGAATTCTTTAATGTGTTCGTAATATTTTGATGTATCTACTTAAAACTATCTAAAGACTTAGGAAATAAAATGAAACTAAAATTTCAGTTGAAAATATTATATGTTTAACTATGCTGTACACCAGAAACTAACACAATATTGCCAATCAACTATACTCCAATTTAAAAAAATTTTTTTAACTTTTTTCTATTTAGGAGAAAATAATAAGGTTCCTAAAAAGAGTTTGGGATTAATAGATACACATTACTATATATGAAACAGATAAACAACAAGGTCCTACTGTATAGCACAGGGAACTATATTCAATTTCTTGTAATGAGCTGTAATGGAAAAGAATCTGAAAAAATATTTTTAAACAAAGTTCCTAAAAAGTCTTTGTTCCCAGATTTTCCTCCACCAGGACTCTATCCCTTTGTCCCCAGCCTCCCCACCTTTGCTCCCTTCCCACAGTTCCTCATGTATCTATATTCAAGTAATGAGTTAAGAACTTTGCTCACTGGGCAAGGAGTGTCATAATTGAGGCTACACTTTAGAAAGATTTATCTTGTGGAGGTTAACTAGATTCACTGAAGGGGAACAGAAAAACAATACTCCCAGAGAGAAGTAACGAGGTCCTGGGAAAGTGACATGGCTGGAGAATCGTGAGTTTTAAAAAAAAATTTTAATTGTAGTATCATTGGTTTACAATGCTGTGTTAGTTTCAGGTGTACAGCAAAGTGATTTGGTTCTACACACACACACACATATATAAATCTGTTCTTTTTCAGATTCTTTTCCATTATAAGTTATTACAAGATATTGAATATAGTTGCCTGTGCTATATAGTAGGTCCTTGTCGTTTATCTATTTTATATATAGTAGTTAGTATCTGTTAATCCCAAATGCCTAATTTACACCCCCCTTTCCCCTTTGGTAGCCATAAGTTTGTTTTCTATGTCCATGAGTCTGCTTCTGTTTTGTAAATAAGTTCCTTTGCATCATTTTTTTTTAAATTCCACATGTAAGTGATACCATACGATATTGGTCTTTCTCTTTCTGACTTACTTCACTTAGTATGATCATCTGAGGTCCGTCCACGTTGCTGCGAGTGGCATTATTTTATTGGAAAGGACAGGTGACTTTAAGACACAGTTCAATACATAAAATAGATTAACAGCAAGGGCCTACTGTACAGCACAGGGAACTATATTCACTATCTTGTAGTAACGTATAATGAAAACAAATATATGTATGTATATGTATGACTGAAACATTATGCCACACACCAGAAACTGACATAATATGTTAAACTGACTATACGTCAATAAAAAAAAATTTTTTTAATAAGACACAATAGAGAGTGAGGCAGAAAAAAAACCTTGTGATTGAATAGATTTTGTACAGCAAAAGACTGGTTGAAAAAAAATGAAGATGGTCCAAGATTTCCATCTTGGGGAAAAGGATTATAATGGCAGAAATTGGGAAGGGGAGCTGGTTTGGTAAGGGAACGGGATTCATCTGTTCACAAAACAGAAGTGCTCAGCACTGCTCTGGGTGCTGGGGATACATCAGTGGAGGAAACTCATGAGCTTCCTTTCTAGGGGGCAGTGGCATAAAACAAGTAATACAAACACACAATAAGTATATAGTGTTTGAAGATGATGAGTGCAATAGAAAGATGAATAATGCAAGTCAGGAGGGATTATGAGTGTGTGGACAGGGAGCTGATGTCCTTTTAAACAGGAAGGTCAGGCTAAGCCTCACCAAGAAAAGACACTTGAAAGACGAAGGGGTTGGTCGTGCAGGTATTGGAGGGGAGAGAGCTCCGGGCAGAGGCAACAGTCTTAAGGCTGGAAAAGTGCCTGGTGTGGTGAAGAACAGAAGGGCCGGCCTCACTCTGCTGTGCTAAGAATAGCGCACAGGTGGCGGGGTGGAGCGGGGGTAGTATAGCTCAGTGGTAGAGCGCATGCTTAGCCTGCATGAGGTCCTGGGTTCAATCCCCAGTGTCTCCAATAAAAATAAATAAATAAATAAACTGAATTACCTCCCCTCCTCAAAAATAAAAAATAATAATTAAAAAAAATGTTTTAAGAGTAGCACACAGAGACAATGGGTGTGTGCAGGAGATGCCACCGCAGTAGCCCAGATGGGAGATGAAAGTAACTCTGACCAGGGTGGTAGCACTAAAGGTGGAAGCTGCCACAGACGCATTTGAAGCAGCAGTACACATCCTTCCCTGTGAGAACTGAACGTGCGTGTGACAGGAAAGAAGACTCGAGGATGACTCCAAGATGCTCAACCCGAGAAGCTGGCAGGGTAGGGCTGTCATCAGTGGAGATGGAGCCAAGGACAGGTGGGGCAGATTCAGGATGAGAAAATTTTTAGTGTCTCGATTTGACAATAGCTACTTTGACTTCCCTAATTTTAATTTTTTTTTAGTTTCTTCTTTCTGGGTTCTGGGCCACATTCCAGGTAATAATAATAACAACAGGAACTAATATTTAAAGAACTCTTTCGATGGCTAAATTGGTTTAATCCTCACAACCTCCCTGTGGTATAGATTATCCCCATTTGACAGGACACTGAGGCACAGAGAGTTTCTGTAGCCATCCTAAGATCACAGCACTAGTGAGCAGTGGGGACTAGATTTGATTGCCACAGGGTTCTCCGGGGCCCAGGGGCCCCCCACACCAGCCAAGGAATCCATGGATAATGGAGGCGGTGGCATCTCCACTCAGGTCATCCCTGAGCACAAAATTTAAACCCCATCATAACTTGCAAGAGAGGTGATTAAAACTATAACAGTACAAACGTTTCAAAACTGTAATAATCTTCAGCATCCTTTTGTAGACCTCAACTGGAATTTTTCATCACTGAGTGGATGTTAAAATAACAAGCCTAGAAACCTACAGAAATATGTGGTTTTAGTATGAAGGGTTAATACAAGCTAGTTCAACGTTCAATCATTTCTTTTCACCAGACTATTTCAAAAAAACTGTCTCATCTAACAGAGTGTATTATCTTGAATGATTTTAGTTAAGCATGAAATCTTTGTCTTCAGGGTGTGCCCCTGGGGTAACACAGTGTTGTTAGAAGAACCATTGTAACTCCTTTCCCTGACTTGTGGGTCCTGGAATTTACTGTTGTAATTTTGCATGACTATAGTTTTTAGTATGTGATCACACCATTTAAGACATTACTATAACAAGTAGTCACTGGGGGACCAAATACAGCAAGGCAGGCAACTAGCCTTCCCACGGCCCCACTGGCTGGAATTTAACTGTGCATCTCAGCCTTTTTGCTGATGACACTGTTATTAACAGCATTGTGAATTTCCAAACCCACACTCCACTCACCCCTTGAAGATCACAGTCTTGTTCTTTGTATTCCTTGAGGCGGCAGAGGTGGGCATCTCCATCCCACCTTAGCCCACCTGGCCCTCCCACCTCTGCCTCCCCATCCAGTAACGGCAGCTCCCACCCACAACACTGCGTCTTGAGGAGCTTGGTGAGAAAGAGCAAAAGGGCTTAAAGGAAAGATCAGCACTCAAATTACAGGACAGAGAAGTAGAACCCAAGCTGTGAAGGGGAAGGGCTAGACATCACTCCATCCATGTTTCTCCCCTCTGTACCCACGCCCACACCCAGGCATGTGAGCTGCAGGCTCTCCCACAAAAACGTGGCAAAGGAGAGAGCAGACCAATGCATAACACTGTCCCCAGAGCTAACCTAAGTCTAAACCACGTGACCCAATTCTCTTCCCACCCAACATTTTTTTTAATTGAAGTATAGTCAGTTTATAATGTTGTGTTAATTTCTGGTGTACAGCATCATGTGTCAGTTATACATAAACACACATATATTCTTTTTCATATTCTGTTTCATTATAGATTATCACAAGATATTGCATATAAGTCCCTGTGCTATATAGTAGGACATTGTTTATCTATTTTATATATAGTAGTTAGTATCTGCAAATCCCAAACTCCCAATTTATTCCTCTGCCCACCCCTTCCAGCCCTGGTAACCATAAGTTTGTTTTCTATGTCTGCGAGTTTGTTTCTATTTTGTAAATAAATTCATCTGTTTCAGTTTTCTAGATTCCACATAGAAGTGATAACATACGGTATTTGTCTTTCTCTTTCTGGCTTTCTTCACTTGGTATGATAATATCTAGATCCATTTATGTTGCTGCAAATGGCATTGTTTCATTCTCTATTCCATTGTGTATATACACTACAACTTCTTTATCCAGTCATCTATCGATGGACATTTAGGATGCTTCCATGTCTTGGCTATCGTAAATAGTGCTGCTATGAACACTAAGGTGCACATATCTTTTCATATTAGAGTTTCCTCCAGATATATGCCCAGGAGTGGGATTGCTGAATCACAGGGTAAGTCTATTTTTAGTTTTTTAAGGAATCTCCAAACTGTTCCATAGTGGCCACCCCAAACGACATTCCCTCCTCCCTCCCATTTTAATTGCTAAATTACAGTTTCTTCAGTTGTTGGTATCTTACTGCTTCAACTCTGGGTTTGCAGCACAAGAGGTGGACACCTTGAAAACCCTAGCATGCAGCAAAATTTCTTTTTGTGAGCATGCACGTGCACACTGTCATGCCCCTACTGTGTCTCTCACCAGAACACGAGTGAGCTCAGGGACTTACCGATCAAGCAACGCCAACAAGGTAAGGCGATCATACCAGACCTTAATCCACTTGCCAGGGAAAATGATGAACTTGTAAAACTGCTCTCGGTTAAACTTTCCTTGTGTGGAAGAACATGACGAGTCTTCCAGATCCTGACTCAGGTGCTTTTAGATACCGAAAGGAAAAAACAGAGAACGGTTTCACATTACATGTTATTGTCATCAATAAACCTCATGCCTTAAAAAGTACCAGAAGCAGATGTTCAAATTCTGACATGTAAACCAATATAGTTCATAAATACGGGTACCCTAGAAAAGAGTAAGGATCAACAAAAAAGTCTTTTTTACCAACACACTTCAATTCCATGATAATGTAACATTAAAATTATGCTACGCATCATATCAAAACACTACTGTTAACTAAGGGCGAGAAACTGCCTTGAAAATAATTCTTACGAAATATCAGAATTCCACAAACGACCTTAAATGCCTTTCCTTTTTGAAAGGTATGTTATTTAATGTAATCCTGAGATAAATATTTAAATTTTACTCTAAGCCAAAAGATTTTCATTGACAATATGTAGCTCTTTGGTGAGGCCCAATACAAGAAAACTGAAATATTTATAGAAAAAAATCTAACCAATAAAACAGAAACAGGCAGGGGAATTTCATCCCAGATTTAAAACATTTTAACCCCAAATTCATCTCTGATTAGCTCTTCTGATCCAGTGGAGAGGAATTCAATGTTGAAGAAAAATGAGTCTTCATTCATTTGTGGAACACTTAATGAGTGACTCTGAGCCCGGCATGAGGTTGGGAGTAGGAATATATGAAAGATTATGGCAGACTCTGTCCCTGGCATCCCAGTGCCGACAGGAAAACATCCCTTAGACACGGTCACGGTCACACAGACTCAGACGCTGACACTGAATGCCCGCCAGAGCCAAGCTCTGCACATGCTAACGCTGAAGCTGGATGCATCATCTGAAAAACACGTGACACAGACCTTGAAGAGCTGAAGCCAAGGGGTCCACTCAGGGAGGAACACAGAGGACGGAAAGGAGGAAGAAACACTTAAGAGGTGAAAAATCAAAACCTACCTCTTCTGACACCTGATATGATATTTAAAACATAAGGAGTTAAAGCAACCTGTTGTGACGGTTTTTCCAGAGACTACTCTTGAAATTAAATATAGTTACCTCGATTTTTCATTCTCCATGTTCCATGGCTAAACATCTCAGAAAACTGGAGATCACCTCTTTAAACACAGTGTAATAAGGACCTCGGTCACAGTCATCTTCTGAAAACACACGGTTTTATCCTCTTGTGCTCTGGGGGCACACTTGTCATGTGCACTTAGTAAGCGTCTTGTGTACAAATCAAAGCCCAAGGACTCGGAGGTAACTTAGGGTATTTTCCCCTACATTGGAGAACATTAGGTATCACACTTTTTTAAAAAATATAGTTTTATTAAATATTGAGTCAATGCAAATACATATTTTTTTAGTATGTGTAAGGTGGAAAGAAAAACAATTCAATGAATGTGGCTGTCACCCAGGGTAAGAAAAAGAGCACAAATGGAATCACAGACATTCCCAACCACTTCCCTTCCCTCCTCCTTCGGCAAGTGCCACTGTCCTGAATTTGGTGTCATCATTCTCTTTCTTTTCTTCAGTGTTTGCTATACTTATATTCACAACTTCTATACTGTTTATTTATGTTTTAGAACCTTATAGATACAAAACCACAGCATATATAGCCTTCTGCTCCTTTCTTTTTGCTTTCTTCTTCCCTCTGCTCCACATTCTGTTCCCGAGGCTGACACATTGCCATGTTTTATAGCTGCAGCATATATATATATTTTCATGGCTATATAATATTCCATTACATGGATGTGCCATAATTCACCTATTCATTTTACTGTTGAATATTTAGGGACTTGGGGCTTTTTTTTCAATTTTTTTCTTTTTTCCTTTTTTTTTTCTTTCTTTTTTTATGCTATTCTGCTGCTATGAATGTTCTTGAACATGTCTCCTGGTACATCTGTATAAAAAAGTTCTTTAGAACATACACCTGGGAATGGAACTCCTAGGAATGCAAATGTTCAACTATACCAGATGTTCAACTTTACTGAAAAAAAAAAGTTTGACTTTTCCAGGAAATGCACAAATTTACCAGACATGAAATTACTGGGTGTGGAAATGTTCAATTTACTAGATAATACTTCAGTGCTATGGGTTTACACACCCCCAACAGCACACACATGCTGCATCGCTCCACATCCTCACCAACATCTGAGAGCAACAGGCAATTTTTAATTGTTGCTAATCTGGTAAGAATAAAGTGATATTTCTTGTTTATTCTAATTTGCATTTCCCTCACTATTAATGAAGTCGAGCATTTTGTTTGCTTTTAGTTTTTCTTCCTGAAATCATTTGCCCCTTTCTCTGTTGGCCTGCAGCTTTGTCTTTCATTAGTTTGTACATGTGTACGTGTGTATATATGTACACATGTGTATGCATGGAGGCATACTGTGTGTGTACCTGTGTGCCTTTGTATATATACATACATGTATGATCAAGACCTTTATTAAAGGATATATGTTACAGATATGTTCCCAATTTACGGCTTGGTTTTTTACATTCTTTACAGCATTATTGATAAATACATGTTCTTTTTTTATTGAAGTATAGTAAATTTACAATGTTGTGTCAATTTCTGGTGTACAGCACAATGCTTCAGTCATACATGTACATACATATATTCGTTTTCATATTCCTTTTCATTATAGGTGACTACAAGGTATTGAATATAGTTGATAATACAAGTTCTTAATTTAAGTGAAATATAATGTATCCAACTTTTCCTACCAAGTGCAAAAGCTCTGCACTTTCTATACCTTGTTTACTAAATCCTTTCTCCCCCAAGGCTGCAAAGATATTTGATTATATCACCTCTCCTAAAGTTGTATGGTTTGGCCTTTCGCATTTAAGTTGCTGGTCGACCAGGAATAAATTTTTGTGTATAATGTGAAATAGGGTACATTTCCTTTACCATAAAGAAAACCGTTGCCCCAGTGCCTTTAATTAAAATGTTCATCCTTTTCTTGCTGGTTTACCAGCATCCCAACTGCCTAAGTCTGTGTTATCTCAGCCTTTAAATTTTTAATATTTTTCCTATCCCATTCTTCCCTTCATCTCCTTCTGGGATTCTGACCGAGGAGGATGACAGCCCTTCTGACAATGTCCTCCTCACCCTATAACCTCCTGTTCTGTTTCCCTCTGTGTCTCTCTGTGCTACATCGAAATTATTTCTCCAGATCTAACTTTCACTTTACCAGTTCTCTGCTCCTAAGTGTCAGATTTCTTGTCAAATCCTCCAAGAGTTTGCTTTCATTATCACATTTCTCATTTCTCGTATTTGGTGCTTCTCCAGATCTTCTTGGTGATTATAAGCCTTTTGCTTCTTACTTACATTTTCAATCTCTTCTTTTACTCCTTTCGATGTATTAGATGTACCTACTCTCTATTCTGAATCTGATCATTACAATTTCTAAATTCACTGAGAGTCCGTTTCTGCTTTCTGGTGACGTTCCTGGCTCTTATTCGCGGCAGTCGGTTTTGTAGTATATGTTAAAACTTTTCACTTAGTCATACTTTCCTTGTCTCTTTACTAGCATGCATTCTTCAAGAGCAATATTAAAGCTCTGTTCTTCCAGACTGAAATTTACCTTTGTTTCTGCTAGGTGCTTAGAGGCACTACCACTCAAGGACCACTTCAGAATACATCCTCTGTTTGAGCTGTTTGAACCATCCATGTAGAGTGAATAAGGGCTGCAAACTGGATGTTATCTTGTGGTTACAAAGTCTTCAGAGAGATTTCTGTCCCCTTAGTCAGCACCAAGGTTTGAGACAGGCAGCTTTCCCGGCAGCTCCCTTGTGGGAGTGCTGATGATAGAGTGTGTTTATTTAATCCTAACAAGTGGGGTGCAGCTTGTTGGGGCCCTAGATTAAGAGGAGAGGGTCCTGTTAGATTTTGTTGTGCTTTGTCTCCAGTTCTCAGCACACAAAGACAGTTAAATCCAAATCCCCCATTGACCTCCTCCTTCACTGTTGGGCCATTCATTGCTCGTCCTTTCTGTCAGTCAGCCTTCTAGAGATGCCCAGCCTCCTCTGAATCGTCTAATTATAATCTGTGTTTTTACAATTGTGGTTTAAAAAAACACAGTGTAAAACTGACCATCGTAACTATTTTTAAGTGTACATTTCACTGGTGTTAACGACATTCGTATTGTTGTGCAACAGATCGCCAGAACTCTTTTATCCTGCAAAACTGAAACTCGGTCTGCATAGAACACTAACCCCCCATTCTCTCCTCCCCCAGCCCCTGGCCACCACCATCCTGCCTTGTCTCCAGGAATTTGCCTACTTTAGGTACCTCGTATAAGTGGAATCATACAGTATTTGTTCTTGACTGCCTTATTTCATGCAGCATCATGTCTTCAAGGTTCATCCGTGTAGCCTGTGTCAGAATTTCCTTCCTTTTTAAGGATGCGTAAAGTTCCATTGTGTGGATACACGCCACATTTCATTTATTCATTCACCTGTTGATAGACATTTGGATCGCTTCCACTTCCTGGTGGAATATTCACTATTCCAACAGTGAAGAATGCTGCTGTGAACACGCACATGCAAATATCTGAGCCCTTGCTTTAGGCTCTTTCAGACGTGTGCCTAAAAGTGGACTTGGTGGATGATTCAAGTCCATGTTTTTATTTGTTTGCACTTGCCTGAATTTTTCCAAAATGGATTTGAGGTAGGCTCTCATTTCCTGTAGGCTAATGAACATAAAACACGGGAGACTGATAAGAAGGACCAAGACAAGAAAAGGCAGGAGGGCAGAACGGAAGAGCAGCCGTGGAGGTGGTGTGGTCTTTTAAAGGTCTCCCTCCCAGACGGCTCTTTGACTTATAAAGCAAGAGGTTATCCTTGGAGAGTCTGCATATTTTTTTAATCTTAATTCACTGAAAGTCACGGATGTCAAAATGCCTGGCACGCATCAGGACAGCACACTTGCTTCACTGGAGACCACTGAGAGGTTTCACCATCTCTCTGTTCCCAGATGCTAATTCACTGACTCAGCTCTGCAGCATGCAGTCAGACTATAAAATATTAATGCAAAAGGCATTTCAAGGGAAAGCTGACCCATCGTGAAGGCAATATACAGGATGGGCCGGGCTGTATTATTACAGGAAAGCTGAGACTGTCAGCAATGCTTGCGTCTGGAATTCTCCTCCCAACAGAAAAGAGTGCTCGTGGAAACTTCCTGCTGTCACTTGAGCAGGAAGTGAGCAAGAAGAGCATGTGTGCTCCAGAGTAAACCTTCCCCCTGCAAAGAGATCCTTTTCCTTCATGTTCCCTGGACAAAGAGTGCAAGTAAGAAATGTGTGTACAGGTGAATGTGGTTTACTGTTCTGTGATGTAGGAATTCAGGCGTGACGCCTAAATAGGTCAAGGACAAGCAACAGTGGAGGCGATGGCATTTTTTTAAATAATAAAAATAGGATATTCTTATTAGAACATTTTAATAGAATATTTTATTAGAATATTAGATTTTATTTGAATATTAACCTTAGGGAAGTTCAAACTAAAAAAAAAAATCACATGAAGACTACATCTTTTGCAAAACTTATTAAAGATTCTGGCGTATCAGGCTTTTTATTGCTGCATAAATGAAAATCCTTGTTTAAAAACATCTCAGAATTTAATGCAGAGAGAAAACTGACTTGATTTCTGTGATCGTTTGCGGGGGACGCCACAGCAAGGTGCCACAGTTTGGGTGGCTTAGACAATAGGAATGTCTGTCTTCCCCCAGACTATCTGAAAAATCCAAGAGTTCCATATAACTAATAAAAATTTTGATAATACTAATAATTGACACCGATTATTAAAGGCACAGTTTTGCCATATATCCTCTCTAATCCTCCAAACCTCACAATAACTCTTCCACGGAAGTGTTGCTATTATTCTGGAGGCTAGAAGCCCAGGATCAAGGTGTTGGCAGGACTGGTTTCTTCTGAGGCCTCTCTCCTTGGCTTGTAGACGGCCACCCCCTCCCTGTGTGTTCCCACGGTTTCCCTCTGTGTGTCCGTGTCCTGCTCTCCTCTTCTTAAAAGGACACCAGCCATACTGGATTAAGTTCTACACCAATGACATCATTTTAACTTAATCGCCTCTTTAAAGGTCCTATTCCAAATACAGTCATATTCTCAGGTCCTGGGGGGTTACAACTGCAGTATATGGATTTTGAGGGAGCACAAGTCAGCTCATAACAACGTCCTTTATGAGAAAATCAGGTTCATTGAATTTCATTTTTTGCCTTAAATACCAGGGAACGCACAGAGCTACATGTTTCAGAGAATTACAGCAATTATTCTTAGCCTGTTTTATGATGTAAATCTCAAACTCAAATGTTTCTCATCATTTTAATCATTCATTTTATTCACTCATCCCAACAGATATGTATCGTGCAGATTATCTAAGCCAGATCCTATATGTAATCTAAGCTGAGAATTCAAAGAATAACAAGACAGAGTTTCTATCTTGAAGGGGTTTAGAAATTCCTGGGGTGTAGACAAGCTAACCCGCCCTGATAACTCAACCACACACACACACACACACACACACACACACACACACACACACACAAGTCTGCATCTGTATACTCGGAAAGAGACAGACAAGGGAGCTGAGGGAGCGTGTGAGGTGGACACGCCCAGCAAGGACATGGAGAAAGGGGTCCCAGGGCAGAGCTCCCGGCGGGTATCGGCAGTGCAGGGGCTGCAGGCGTGAGGGTCACAGTGGAGACGGAGGGGGAGTTTCCCAACTATGACTCAGGTAAATGCAGAGACACACTAACCAAAACACCGTTTCTGACTCTGATCTGTTAAGTAAGCCTCACCCAGGAACAGCCACATCACCCCATCCAGTAAGTCAGGCCTGCAGCTTTCTTCTACTATTAGAAGAAGGAGAGGAGTAAAGGAGGGGGACAGGGTGTAAACTGAACATGAGTCCTTTTTAAGAGACAGGATGGGAGGAGGGTACAGCTCAGTGGTAGAGTGCCTGCCTAGCATGCACAGGGTCCTGGGTTCAGTCCCCAGTTCCTCCATTAAAGATAAATAAATTTAAAAACCTAATTACCACCCCTTCAAAGAAAACAACAGGATAAATGCCGTTGCTCCCTCCCCACATGGGTCTGCGTTGACAGCATAAGACCAACGTCTGTTTCATGAATCTCAATGATCAAGAACAACTTGAATGATGATCAGCATATTCAGTTTAAGAAGGGAGGGAAGAATCAGTTATAGTTCAATTTATAAAAAAATTCCAAATTTAAAAAGAAAAAAGCAGGGAAGTACAAAGTACACTTCAGGAATAATTTTTGGTAGAATCAAAACATTTAAGAGTGTAAAGGTCTCCACCCCTCCCCCAAGCTACCTGAAAAGTTCTACGGTTCAAAATAACGGAACCTTCGAGAATTCCACATGACCGACAAGAATTCTGACGGTATTAATCGCTGCCACCGATCATTAAATTTTGCCACATATTATCTCCAATCCTCAAAACCTCATCATAACTCTCCCACATCAGTGTTATCATCCACATTTAAACTATGGGAAACTGAGGCTTTGAGAGGGGAGATCACTCCCCCAAGGTCCAGCATGCAGCCAGGACTGTGGGAAGCCGAAACCCGGTCTCTGCTGTTTCCCGCACTTCAGGGAACCCAGGCGAATCCACACATCAGGCCGGGCTCACCCGTAGGGTGAAGGCCACTTTCACAGCAGGACCATTCCAGAGACAATACACGCAAGTCCAGCTGTGCAAGAGGACATTAAAAACAGCGTTGAGAGAGAAACCACGAGAAAATGGACACTGACAAAAATAACTAGGATGGGGAAGAATGGCTGACAAATAACATGTGCAAACAATTTCAGAGTCAGTTTTATAACTTTGAGCATGAACCCTACCTAACAAAAGGGAGAACACAAATGAAGGTCTGTTATGTGGAGACGAGTGAGCGACCGGCTCTACAGGACGTTCCCAAAGTCAGAGAGGACTAGGGCAGATTTAATTGCATTTTGCGGGGGGGGGGGGGGGGGGGGAGGGTCTTGAAAAATTCCTGGAAGGGGAAGGGGAGAGAAAAGGGATGGTAGAAGGAGGGGGCAGGATACACAGTAGTCCTGGGTAGCCCCATGTGCTCCTCCTCAAAAGACTGTCATCATCTCCACTGCTCACCCTTGACCTATTTTCACATCCCCTGTGGATTCCCACGCACAGAACAGTGACCCGTGAGATGGGTGAGGGGTCTACCAGATCACACGTGCAGCACTCCTGAGACCATGAAGAACAGAGGGAGATAAGGGGTCCCTGCTTATTTTTGCTGGACTAAGAAACAGCCCTTCCCTCGTGTTCTCCCTGACCTTCTGCCTCCTCGCTCCAGGCAGTGCCCACACTTGCTTCTCTCTCACCCGCAGGCCTCGCCCCGGCTCTTCCTCTGCCAACTTCAATGCACCCTCCATGTTTTAGCTGAGATCCCACCTCACGGGGGAAGTCTCCCAGATGCCCTGTATCCTGGCCTGGGGCTTCTTCCACAGCCACGGCGCCTGAGCCTGTCGCGATCACATCTCCACCCCAGACAGCTGACCTGGTTGACCAGATGTCAAACTGCTTGAAGGCAGAGGCTGGTGATTTCTGCTGTGGTTTACCCTGCCCCCAGCACAGGGCTGAGGTACAGTAAGTCTTCACTAAGTACGTGCAGGACAATGAGCAGAAAACCAATCTAATTTTTATCTCATAGCCAAAACCTAATTGAAATTCCTGGTGGTATCAATTAAATTTGGAAAACTAAATAATAGAACTAAAGAATTGTTTTCTATATGAGATCTTTGCAAACATTTACTGAGGGGCCAAAGAGGAGCCTGGAGGGAAATCTTCATTTTCCACCTCTATACTACAGAGAGTAAAACTTAAACATTTAAAAAAATTTATCTAAAATTAAACAAGATTACACTGTATAGCACAGGGAAATATACACAAAATGTTATGATAACTCACAGAGAAAAAAATGTGACAATGAGTGTGTATATGTCCATGAATGACTGAAAAATTGTGCTGAACACTGGAATTTGACACAACATTGTAAAATGATTATAAATCAATAAAAAATGTCAAAAAAAATTTATCTAAAATTAAGAAAGTTAAGAGAGTTGAAGTTCAAGGAGGGGAGGGCAGAGCTCAGTGGTAGAGCACATGTTTAGCTTGCATGAGGTCCTGGGTTCAATCCTCTGTCTCCCCATTAAATTAGTTAATTAATTAATTAAAATTAATAAATAAATTTAATTAAATAAATCAATTTCATTAAATTGAATAAATTAATTAAATTAAATAAATCAATAAATCTAATTACCCCCCAAAAAACAAAACACTGCAAAGGATAAGAACTGTCTTATCCCCTTCTGTATCTATTTCTTAGCCTAACGAATGGTCTACAAGTAATAGGAGCCTCATCAAATGTTTTCTGAACTGAATAAAATACATATTAAGAAGAAAATTTGAAGTTTATCAGTGAATTTAGTTAAGCAGCAGTGAGACACTACATGCAAATTTAGTTTTTTATACACTTCATTTACATTATGATGCCACTTAGAGAATTTCAAGTGTAAAATGAAGAATAGCGTGGCTCTGGTTTATCCATGCCACAGTTACCTACTCCCGAGTTTCTGCTGTACCTGGGACGTTTTTGAGATATTAAGGCAACGGATTTGCATCTCTGACAATCCAAAATTCCTAGTTTCCCTACAATTCTGCCGCTCGTGGAGTCAATAGCATTTGCATCTTCCCAAACTATCTGAATATTTTCACATAAACTGTCCCTCCTTGCAGGGACCTCTAGTAATGACATTCTGGCCGTAGGTAGAGGATGCATCCCCAGGCCTGTCTCAGGAAAATGCAAGTTTCTCAGAGAAAACCCACATTCCGCAGGGCCCCACCCCCCTGCACTAAGGCTTGTGGCAGGAGCTAGTGCGGGCAGTGGAGGTGGGGCTGGGTACAGGACACAAAGTGTAGGGGACGCAGCTGAGCCCACGGGAGCACATGAAGATACAGAAAAGGCTGGTGAGCACAAAGACTCATGGAGAGGAGAAGGCCACAGAATGCAGGGGCCTCAGAGCTGGGGGCTGATGGCAGGGTCAGAGACCCCAGTAGTGTACCCTAACTGGGCAGGGGTGGGACAGGAGGGAAGGGGACAGGGCACAAGCATTTTAGAATGACACAGCAATTGAGGACAGGACAAAAACTGGTTAGAACCAAGATGGTGGAAGAGTTGACTTCCAGTAAACCTTGAGCCTCACTATACGTTCACTGTAACACATTAGCTGCTAAATGTCATACCCACAGGCACCATGACAGTTCCCAGGCTGACCATGAAAGGACAAAAAGTAAGCAGCGGAGGGGGGAGGAATTCCAGGAAATCCCTGCCCCTTCTCCAAAATAGTTGAAATGATCCTCCCATTTGTTAGCCTGAGAAATTACCCAGCCCATAAAAACTGTGCCATACCCTGAGGCCACCTCTCTTGCCTGCTGAGGCAGCCCTCACTGTGTCAACGGAGTGGGTATCTCCCTAAATAAATCTCCTTCCATTTTACTATGGCTTATTCTTGAATTCTTTCCTGCCTGAGACAAGAACCTAATCTCTGGTAACGGGCAGGGAACCCCCAGTGGGATCTAAGCCAGGTTTGGCCACCAGGGGCGCCCTCCCACCTCCGCTGGCCTCCCAGGGTGTTGGGAAGCTTCCTTCCGCATCCGGATGCCCTGGAAGGGAGGGAAGGGAGGAAACAGCCCTGAAGACTGACTCCTTGAATTAAGTGAATGCTTTTTCCCACCAAAACTCTTTCATGCCTGGGAGGGCTGGTTACCCTTCACTGGCTTTTTCAAGTCCTCCCTACCCAGTGCCCCACTCCCATCCAGTCAGCAGGAATACTGTCCAGGACAGCATATGGTCAGTTAGAAGGGACTATGACATTTTTTTTCACACAGCTGAACAATAGTGTATAAATTACTGTGGCATCTTTTGGAAAAACTTGGTTAAGCAAGCATGAAAACAAATATAAAACCATAAACATATTTTTTGTTGGCAATATTCTCCAGAAGAAATCAAAACATTGTCAGGAGGAAGGTAAGTGCAGCAATAGAGAAACATCACACTAACTGGCCAGTGTTGCATCTGTAGAACTCTTCCTTCCATCTGTACCTACTGAAATCTACTTTTCTTCAAGGTCCAGCCCAAGTGTCCCTTCTTGTAAGGAGCCTTCTCCATCCTCATTCTCCAAAATGCCCTGACGGAATCTGTACCTCTAAGTTCAGGACCAGGTGTATGTCTTTCCTCCCATGTTATCTTTTTTTTTAATTCTTTGCTCTGCCTCCCACAGTCTCATTAAAGGCCTCCCACAGCCTCATTAAAGGTGCACTGAATAAATGAATAAACACCAATGTTATCTGTCAGTAAACGAACAGAAGGCTTCATCTTTCAAGTCCCTTGATGGTCGTGTCATTTGCTCCAAAAATAAAGTCTCGCTTCCCAGCCAAGATTCTCTTTCAAAATCTCTGAAGCTCAATATATAAGGTGATAACAAATTAATAAAAGTCTAGATATTTTCCAAACCACAGGGGAAAAAGCCATCCTAACCAAGTGAGCATCCTGGCCACCAAAGAGCAGTGTAAATAAACTTCTAACGCATTTGGAAGAGCAATTAAGACAGTAATAATCCTGTTAGCATCAGCAGAAGGTGCCTGTTACCTAAATGGTTTCTTTACACGTTCGTTCAGTAGACCACCATGCGGTGATATAGCCCCAACCCAGTGACGTAAAATTCAGCATAAGGCCGGGCTAGTTCTGTTGGGTAAATCCAACCTGGAAGTAGGTTTCAAGATCCCTGCTTCTGGAGCATTTACAAGCAGTGATGCTGGAACATACCCGTGGGGTTTCTGGCTGGGTCCTCCGAGCCACCATCAGTAACAGCTGCTGTTGAAGGGCACTGACCGCGGGGTCCCCGGAAGAAGGGTCTTGACTCTCGGACGTGGTGGTACTGGAGGAGCTGATCTGTATGTCCCTGAGGATGGGCCAAACAAACGCTCTGGTTACCTGGAAGTGCGGGACGTCATCTATTAACTGCACACAAACACAGGGGCTCCAGGGATCATCCAGGAAGGCCACGGATAAGCCTTTACAACCTTACACAAGCCGTTCCAAGTCGAAAATTGCGTGTGCAATGCTACCTGCAGGCAGAAGGACGGTCGTCTTGCACACACACATTTGAATCACTCAGGCTGTCCAGAGCTGCAGGGTGCCACGGGATAGGGAGGTAAACGCCTCGTGAACGCCAGAGGCGACGACCTTATTTTTCTTTTCTTTTCTATTCGGGGTGGGGGGGCAGTAACTAGGTTTATTTATTTATTTATTTATTTATTTATTTATTTATTTTTAAATAAAGGTGCTGGGGATTGAACCCAGGACCTCATGCATGCTAAGCACCCGCTCTACCACTGAGCTATCCCCTCCCCTCCGACCTTATTTTTCTATATATTTAATGGTGGTAGCAACCGTCTCTAGCTTCATATTTGGTAAATACAATAAATAGCAAGCTGGACCACTCCCAAGACGCCAATCAGGAAGACACAGTGATGGCCTAACACCTCTGCTACCTCTGGCAACCCCCAACACCAGCCTGCATCACCCCTTCGCCCACACCCCGTCGCCACCCAGAGCAAAGCAAGTGCTCGTCACAGAAAAGAAATGCCCCAGGTAATCGTAAAAGAGGACATTACTGAGCCAGCTGTGATCTGCATCTAAATCGCTTTGTTGTCTTCCATCCCATCGGACAGACAGGACTTAATTAATGGAACTCTTTAAGCAATATCAGATCCTGGCATTCTTCCTTTGGCTCAGAAAGCAAAAACTAGGACACTTCTCTCTGCCTGCATTTCTGGCAGGGTACCGATAACTCTGAGGAGACAGTACGGGCCGCCTCCACCACAGTCATTTCTAACAGAATTCCTGCTGACGTAACTCCAGTTTTATTCAATCATCTAACACCCTGGGTTCAGAAGAGACTAGGTCCCTCCCTAGCCCCCAGGGGTAAATCCTGGTCACCCCACACCCATCCAGGTAAGTCCAGCCACACCGCCCAGTGCCTGGCTTTAGGATGGGAACATAACCCTAGAAGAGGCCAGTGTCAAGCAAAGGGGAGTAGAAGAGGCTCAGGGGCAACTTCTTCTACTTCTTAAAAGGTAACAAAAGTAAGAGACCGTCTTTCTCCTGACCTTTTGATGTTATGTGAATAAGAAACTCACAACCACACAGTCATCATGAAGGCCAAGTGTGAGGACAGCAAAGCTAAGAGATAGAAACTAGTTCCCTTTTTTAATTAACTTATTTCATTGCTAGGGCTTTTTGGGGAGGGTTAATTAGGTTTACTTATTTATTGTAGTGGAGGAGGGACTGGGGATTGAACCGAGGACCTCATGCATGCTAAGCACACGCACCCACAAAAGAAAGAAACTAGTTTCTTTTTTAAATTGTATTATTTTTTCCGTTTTCTTTTCATTTTTCAGTTTCATTAGGTAGAATTGTTACAATTTGACTGCACATGTACAATATATTGTATGTAAATATATAGACACAATATACTGCATATTTTAAAAAAATTTACATATATGTACTGTTCATTGAGAAACTAGTTTCTTGACAGCCAGTCAGCCCTGCACCGGTCACCCCTTTGGACTTCCTGTTTCTAACACATCCTGTAATACATCCAGTAACTGTTTAATCCATTTTCAGTTTGGGTCTTCAGGTTCTTGGGACCCAAACCACCTCAAGAATGCAGATGCTGCCCTAACTAAGGCCATCATCGCCTTTTGATTTCTGACCTCACATTTCAGTATAAAGTCTCTGGCAAGTTCTTGGATCTTTCTCTTCCCTAACTCCTTACTACCATATTCATGAACATGCAAATACTTACTTTACAGGAACAGGGCTGAAAACATGACAGCTATTCACATGGGTGCATGCACACATGCAAGAATTTCTCGACATTTTTGAGACATCATTTAGGACCATTTGATGACACATTCAGTAAAGGCCTTCATGTCAAGAACCATTTAGGAAACATCACACGTTAACATCAGGGTTTAAGAAATGAGTCAGGCGGGATGAGTACAGGGAACCTGAAAACTTAAAAATCCTGTCCTTCCATTATCTGGATGAATGTTCTGTAAACTGCTTTTGCTTCCCGTCTATATTAGTGGTGTAATGTCTAGGGGGGAAAACGTTACATTTATACAGACAATGTTCACTCAAACATATCAGCAACTTCTGAGGACCGAAATTGTCATTTCAGAGCTAAATATAATAGGATCAAAAACATCTTGTTAATGCAAAGTCAGAGAAACCTAAAACTCAGCAAATGTGAGAACTTCACTAAAACCAAAAGATTACTCTGACTTTCCTGTAGGTGATGTAGGTGGTGACTATAAAGGTGGCGGGGGATGGAAAAGCGCTCTTCTATGACAAAATCTAGAAAGAGTATAGCGCCCTCTACTGCCAACTGAAATAAACGAAGCCGGCACAACCGTGTGAGCTGTAACAGCTACTTCAGAGCAACCCTCCTCCTTCCTGCCAGGAAACACGGTGCAAAAGGAAGTGTCAATACACTGCAGCTGAATTTTTTGCCTATTACTTAGCATGCTTCTGACTGCAAAATAAAAATGATAATAAAGAACATTATTACAAGGACCTACTGTAGCGCAAGGGAACTATATTCAATTCCTCGCAATAACATATAATGGAAGAACTTGAAAAGAAAAAATATACATGTGTGTATATGTATAACTGAATCACTTTGCTGTACACCTGAAACTAACATTGAAATCAACTACACATCAATAAAAATAAAATTGAAAGTAAAACAAGAACATTTTCTCATGCAAGCCCTTTAAAAATCCTATGTAAAAATCAAGGGTTTGGTTTTCTTTTCAAAATCGTTTGGATGACTTCTAGAGTTAAACAGAAACTTGCTTGAATTGCTACACTTCTACGTAGCATCTGTGACTATCAACATGCTGTTTTCCTGTGTCAAATCCTCACCTGTAAAACCGGGATGATGTCTCCTTCATAGGGACTCCTGTAATAATGAACTCAGACTGGGCACAGTGCCTCCTATATATTAGACACTTGATAACCAGACACAACCTTCCTATTTCCTTCTATTGACAGAGGATCTGACTTTGCTTATTTTCATATTAAATAGCAATGCAGCCCCTATGCTTTTCCCACAAACAACATGTTAATTCTAGTGGTCTCTACCAGCGGGAATGGGGGAAGAATATCTTGGCTTCAACTCACACCTAATCCTCTTTTTCTTATTTTTTTCTTTCTTTCAGAAAAACAGATGTAAGCAACATGCCAAGTTCCCTCTTAATTAACCGCTTTTACAAGAGTTGAGTATTCTAGACGAGGCATGATGATATTGAGAAAGACCCTTTCCTGAGCTTTCTGACTGGTACGTCTTCATCAGAAAACCTTCCTTGTCACGTGTATCTGGGGTTCCTGTCTGGCAGGGGGAAGATATGAAACGCTGCTCCCGGTGTTGCTCCAAGGGAAAAGATTTACCCTCTTAGCCTGGCACAGTTTTCTGCGGTCCTGATGCTGAAGTGAGACCCACAGGCACCAGCTTGTCCACTCAAGAACCGATGATGTCACAAAAGTCACTCAGTGGCCAGGACCCTCCTTACTAATCTCTGAAGAATTCCTGCCCACCTTCCTTTACTTATATCTCTCTTTTCTTTTAAATTTTTTTTTGTTTTGTTTTTCTTTGAGGGGGTGGTGGTAATTAGGTTTACTTATTTATTTTTAGAGGAGGGACTGGGGATTGAACCCAGGACCTCGTGCGTGCTAAGCACGCGCTCTAACACTGAGCAATACTCTCTTTCCTTGCATCTCTTTTCAGACTCTCGGCTGCTTGTTCTTGCATTCTGGACTGTGGGCTGCATAATGGGCTGGAAAGTCTCTATTTTACTAACCTAAGGCCAGAGACTCCCTCCCCCTCGCCCACCCCCGTATTACTGAGTATCATGTGAAAGTGCTAAGTTCCAGGAGATGCTTCCTCCTGTAAAACAGCAATGGAAATGGAAATATTCTAAACCCGCAGTAATTACCCTCTGAACTGTAACAGAGCGAGACTTGCACATCTGGCCTTGATTTTCCTTCTCTCTGGCTCAGCAGGGTAAACTAGTTTGGTTCAGAACCATACCATAGCTAGATTTATTTAAACTAGATTGAGCTCAGAGCAAGTGCAGAAATAGTGATTCATGGCGGAAACCACCTGAAGAGCAGCCACTAGGAAGGAAATAAAGACAGACCAGCGGATAGAATCTTTCCCGGCGCCAGGATGGTGCACCTCCACGTGGACAGAGTTGGGGCTCAAAGTCACACGGACACTATTGCACAGTATTGTGCGCCCCAGGTTTCCTGTCATCCAAGCTTCTACAGGTAACAAATAATAGAAACATGTGGGCTTCTACATTTTCCGACTGATGTGGAAAGAGATTCCTGAAATTCCTGAAATTCTTCATCTTCCCCAGATTTCAAAACGTATAGCCACCAGCCTGAAGGAGATGGCCTCTCTTTTTCTGCCTCCCTTTCCTTGTCTTCCAAGCTTCCTCTGAGGTCTCGGGAACCCACCACCCAGAGGGGCAGCCTAGAAATGAAAGTCACAGCGACATCTTTAGTAAGTGGGATGGTCAAATTAAGCAGCACTGCTTTGGAAACTATAACCTGGTATTTAGAATTTTAACAGGGATTCTTGTCTTAAAGTCTGCAAACAACTCTTCTTTGATATGACAGTAAAATTCGTCTGTGCATTGGGGGAAAAGGGAACAGCAGAGTGGAACAGGGCCTCCAGCACAGGGTCTGACTGCCACCGTGTGGCCGGCGGGTCTGTGACCACAGGAACAGAATCTCACTCCAGAGAAGGTGCCTCAGAGAACAGAAGTCTTTCTAGAGTCAACCTCCTAAACCTTCCATCCTTACGACTCTGTGTCTAGATGAAAATTTCATCTCTCTCATGTGTCTAAGAAAACAAAATAAGGACTACAGTGAAAGGGTCAGAGGGTAACAACTAAAAACATAAAAGAGAGGAGGAATGTGGAAAAGCAGGAACTCTTCAGAGGCAAAACCCTGGATGATCATCTGCTTTTCCCAGATCTCTTCCACCAAGCACCCCCAAGATTTTCCACTTAAAGCAGTAACCCATAACTCTGTCGTTCAAGTCAACAGAATGATGCCACTATGCACATATTCTCGAATATTTATCCTTGGAGTTGACATTTGCAACTTGTGCTTGAATGAGACACAGGACTGAACATGTCTGATGTGGGGAGAATTCACAACATTTTACTCTACATTTTGAATGCCTTATTGACTAATGTCAGCGCCCCACATTCTGACTCAGGTATTCCAAACTAACATAAAGCCAAGAATCTACAAGAGGTGATTATTTTTTACAACCTTATTGCCTGCCTGCCGTCTTTGGGATCCAGGTACGGACTTAAGCACTGTGACTTTAAAGGCTTTCCTGGGAGTTGATCTCAGTAAGTAAGGGAGGCTTTATTGAGACAAAGGTCAGACAGGCTAATCGTAACAATGTCAACAAAAGAGTAAGAATTCTGAGAAGGCAATAAAGATTAAGTACAGGGCTTCAGTCTACCTTCGGAGTGTAGCACATAATGGGTTTAGAAGTTTAGGACTTCTAAATAAGCCTAATTTACAACCAGAACAACAGCTGTTTTGATACATACTTCAATGATTCGTAAACAAACAAAAGCCAAAAAATAAGTGAATCCAGATGCATAAATAGATGATTACCCACGTAATCTATTCTACTTGTTAAATAAAAACAAGATGAGGTACCAAAATCCCCAATAAAAATCCTGTAAACTAATTTGCTCCAGAATGAGCCTTCCATTCAGTGGACTACCAAGCCAGCTTCAGGAGTAATGCAGACTCAGAATGAACGTAAATACTACGTCCTTCCATGGGGTCTCACTGGGGAGCAGACGATACATATTTTGTATGCATTTTCATGCTCGCTTGCTTGTGACACTAGAAAAGGCGGATTCATACTGAAGCAGAAGAAAGCTCTGCTATGTTACTTGGAAGAATTTATAGACAAAAGAAATGTAAATCTTGGTTGAACAAAGAACAGAAACTATCAAGCTTTAATTACAAGCCCTCCAGGGGTAAAAACAAAAGTCCACTCTGTAGTGAACCCTTTGGACTCAAAACACACTTCCACTTGTAGGCAGGGTCACCCCCCACTTCCTAGGCAGACAGTCTACTTGAACTTTGATTTTCCAGGTAGATGAGCTCAGATTGGGCTCTGAGCTACTGAATCAATCCTGTGTCCTAGGACATGAATTTATCCTCTGAAACAGTTTTTAAGTAGCCATTCTAAATTCTGAATTCAAGCCACAGTTCCCTTATTCTAGTTTCTGGGGAAAGCAGAACTGCATGAGATAATGTTACCAAAGATACCCGCTTTATGGCAAGTTATCGCACACCCGAAAAAAGCTGCTTGTCTGTCTTTGGCGGTTAATGAGAAATGTGTTGGTTCCCACAATGACCAGTGGGGTCAAGGAGGGAAACTTGTTTCCTCTCCTGGTTTCCTCCAGGAATCCCCAAAGAGACATGGAAGTTACACTGCAAACAGTTCCCTATTCATACTTGGGAGTCAGGGACATAAAGCTGTCACAGGGCCACCAGGCTTACCAATGGCAAAGAGGAACGGCCTTCTTGCCAATAATGAGAATTGGTGGTTTAATGGCTTAGTTGGAGGCAATCCCAGCCATGGAAGTCGCCTTCCAGGGAAAAAGCTGCTGCTTTTCCAATATCTTGCATGGCTGAAGGGCTTAGAAACAGCCCCAACTAGGAACGCTTCCAAGTTCAGAATCAAAGTTTATGTTTATTACAGTGGAACTCTAAAGTTAATGGCATTAAAAGCCACGGATATAACAGTAAAGTACTTTCTCTACAACCGGTTGACAGGGAGAATACGGAGTACTTAACCACCTTAAAAGCTCATAAAGTGGCCCATAAAAGTGCCAGAGGAAAAGCTTCCCCTGGCCTGAAGTCTGGCTCTTTTGCTGTATAAAGTCGTAGTGAATTTCGCCACTGTCCTACTGCTTGGAGACAGTAATGACCACTGACATTTTCTCGGTGTCTTCTGTAACAGGTACTGTCCTAAGCTCCGTATATACTATTAAATTTAGTTTTTAAAGCCGTCCCTTAAACTCATCACTGATATTACTTCCATTCATGGATTAGGAAACAGACGCTTCAGACAGTTAAGTAAGTTGCTCCCTATCGACCCAAAAGTCACGCTCAGCGCAGGCACTAGCATCGGGACAGTCCAAGACGAAAGTGCAAGTTCAGGCCGTGAGACGTGACCCCTCTGAGGTCAGGGAAGGGTGGAGCTCAAGGTGGTGAGTTTCCATCACAGTCCCCTTTCACAGGGACAGAGAGAATCATTTCCTCATGGCTGAGTGGAACAGAGGACTGGGAGGTCTTATTTGAGACTCAATTTCGATTTCTACAGAAAGTGGTTCAAGACAGGCATTTTGCAGGGTGTTCCCCCCCCCCCATTTTCCCCACTTAGAAAGGAGAGAAGAGGACGTTCTGTAGTCCAATATGTCGACCAGGCCAACTGCTTCTGACTCTTCCTCCCCCAGCAATCCCAAGGGGAGGGAGCCATCTGAGGATGCTTTGATAATCTCACTTTCGCTGGGTTGTTTCTCTCTGCAGAGAGGTCTGGTTACTCCCGCTGCCATTAGAACAAAGCGTGAATTCCTCATCCAGGCTCCACCAGCACCGTCCGCCTCCTCCCCTCCTGTTCGGCCTCCCACCTGCTGTCCCTAAGTGCCCAGCTGGCATTTGCTGTCCAGACCCCCGGCTGGGCAATCCTTGTCATCTCCAATGATTCATGTGATCCAATTCACTATTTACTGCCCACCTATCTGCCTACAGACGGTGAAGTGAGGGCTATCTGTACAGGGTTATCTTTATCACCTCTGTATAGGGTGCCTTTGCACCCCAGCCGTGGCCACTTTTCTTTAGACAAGAACAGTCTAGAAGAAGAGCTGGGAGTCTTCCGCACCAGGGAGAATGAACACAGAGGGATGGGTTCATTGTCACGGTAGGGCTGATGAGGGAAAGACGGATAAAAGGATCAGATGGTAATCTGCGCTTTGAAGGTAAGAACTCCAGAAAGAAGAAGTGGAGAAGGGTGTTCTAGGCAAAGAAGAGTCGATGCCTGGAAGAGGAAGGGCTGGCGGTGGGCTACACGGGCCTCAGGGAGAGGAGGGGAGAGGCCTGGGGCTGTGAAGCGGGCCTGGAGGAGCAGGCTGCCTGTGCGCCTGCTCAGGGAGCAGGGGCCATGGAAGGGCGCACTGAGAGCACACGTGTTAGTGGGGGGCTGCTCCACGTGGGTGTCGAGCACTGGGTGAAGGCCCAGACTTCAGAGCAGAGTCGGCCACAGCCAACCACACACCTGTCATCCGTGGTCTGTGGTGTTTCAAAAAAAAAAAATTTAAATAGACAACATTAAACAAAATAAATTTTTACAAAGAAACAGGTATTTCTCTGTAGAAAAAAAAACTGGGAAATCTGGTCACCTAGGCTTCCTGAGCTGGTATAAGCACACTGAAGATCAATGCTGGAGAGGGTGTGAAGAAAAGGGAAACTTCTACACTGCTGCTGGGAATGCAGTTTGGTACAGCCACTATGGAGAACAGTATGGAGGTTTCTGAAAGAACTAAAAATAGAGCTACCATATGATCCTGCAATCCCACTCCTGGGCAGACATCTGGATAAAAATATAATTCAGAAAGACACATGCACCCCAATGTCCACAGCAGCACTATTTACAATAGCCAAGACATGGAAGCAACCCAAATGTCCATTGTCAGATGACTGGATAAAGAAGCTGTGGCATATTTATACAATGGAATACTACTCAGCCATAAAAAAGAATGAAATAATGCCATTTGCAGCAATATGGATGGACCTAGAGATTATCATTAGTTTATTATTGTTGTTGTTATTATTATTATTAGTGAAAAGGTAAGTCAGACAGAGAACGACAAATATCATATGATATCACTTATATTTGGAATCTAAAAAATGATACAAATTAACTTATTTACAAAGCAAGAACAGACTCACAGAGATAGAAAACAAACTTATGGTTACCAAAGGGAAAAGGGGTGGGAGAGATACATTAGGAGTTTGGGATTAACACATATACACTACGGTGCCTAAAATAGATAAACCACAAGGACCTACTATATAGCACAGGGAACTATATTTAATAACTTATAATAACATACCATGGAAAAGAATCTGAAAAAGACTGTGTGTGTATATATATATACATATATATATAAAAAAACTGAATCGCTTTGCTATACACTAGAAACTGACACAACATTATAAATCAACTATAATTTAAAAAAAAATACAAAGAGAAAAAAACAAGAAGCAGCCGCCTTCTGGGGGCAGGACAAATGCCTTCCAAAGGACTCAGCACCCAGCACTCCTGCCATTCAGCCATGGGCCTGCTTCACCTACTTATACAGCTTGCCTGGGCACCAAGGCATTGAGGCTGTGGCCCCTGCTGTGGGGAAGATGTGCAGAGGGTGAGATTTAAGTGTCCATTGGCCGCCCCCTAGCTACTGACATTGGGCATCCAGTCTCTGTTTCCTTTTTTGTAAAATGAAGCTAATATCACCTACCTCCATTATGTTGTGCACATGAAAAAAGATAATTTCACATTTAGCATGGTGCTTAGTGCATAATGCATCTTTCATTAGTGATGGCTGCTGACATCAGAATCATTATAAGAAAATGTTCCCTTGCAGGGCCAGAGAAGGCCATAAATGTTGTTCCTCAGAGAAAGACAAGGCACAGCTGAACACAGGTGTAAGATGTGAGTGACTTGGCCCACCCAAGTCACACAGTCCTGAGCTGCTGTCAACGCCCTTGATCAGCTGTGTTCTGCTCTGATGGCGTTCTTTACCTGTAGCACCAACACAGGAGTGCTGGTCTCCTACACACACACACACACACACACACACACACACACACACACACACACACACACACACAGGTATGCTAATGCAGGGATGAGCATATTTCAATTAAGCCAGCTTGCTTGCTTTCAACCTATTTTACCACAGTTTTTCTTTCATTCAGCTAATTCAAACAATACCCAAACCATCATGTGCTTCCATGGAAGCTAAGGCTTATTACAAATCCAAAGGAAGTAGCCTCCCACGAATGGGTGGCACAGCTTTCAACGTCTCTGAGTCTGGGGAGGAGTGTGAGACTGTGGGACTATCCACCCTCAGCCTGTCAGACAGCAGTTTAGATCCAGAAGCTCATCCAACTCTACGCAGGACTGAGCTATTTTCCTGAGCATGAATTAAACAGATGGAAGCCCCAGATCTGCTTTTCCAGAACAGCAGGGGAACAGCTTCAATGCTGTGATTTTGCTAAGTGAAGTGAGTGAAGTTTTGTGCTCCTGTACCAGACAGGAAGCACTGTCCATCCCCTCTGTCCACGGTCCTGAATGACCACAACATCTATAACAAAGTTCCCTCTACAGGACTAACTTATTTGATAGAGCAGACAGTGTTGAGGACAGTTATATTCTCCAATAATAGCCTATACAAATGTGTACATTATTTTATTTTTCTAAGCCCAAGAAAGAGAAGCTATGCGTTCTTTCCTAGAACTCTTAGGACCAACGCCTTGTCAAATTCCCTTTTGGAAAGAGTAGGTTGTCAAAGACTTAGCTCTTAGCATGTGGACCAAGACCCTGTCCATCAGAATGTTCACGTACAAGAAACCTATGTGACTCAGGCTCAGACTCACAGACATAGGAAACAAACTTATGGTTACCAGGGAGGACAGGGGTAGGGTGGAGGGATAAATTGGAAGTTTGGGATTATTAGATACACACTAATATATGTAAAATAGATAAATAACAAGGTCCTACTGGACAGCACAGGGAACTATATTCAAAATCTTGTAATAGCCTATAATGAAAAAGAATATGAAATATATATATGGATAACTGAATCACTATGCTGTACACCAGAAACTAACACAACATTGTAAACCAACTATACTTCAATTAATAAATAAATAATTTTTTTAAAAGACAATTAAAAAAAAAACAAGAAATGTAAGAGACAACTAGGGACATTGCTCAAAGTTTTTCTTTAAAAGAAAGTTGCTTTTATAAAACGTGATCATTATTCTCTTTAAAGAAGCATAGTAATTAATCGAATTGCCATTTTGCTGGAAAGAGAGTCCTCTGGGGTCATCTGTTGAGTTCTGCTGCCGAGCATCCATCCATCCTACTCCAGATGCCCCTCTGAAGAGCCACCCCACTACTTCCTCAGCAGGAACCTGCAATGCCAGGTCAGCGGATGCACACAGACCCAAGCCAAGTACTGCCTTGGTGACTGGGCTCAGGGCTCGTGGCCCCAGTCAGAACAAAGAAGTCCCACAATGAGACTTACACTGGGGCTCATGGGAAAGGAGCGTGTGCTCCCCGCTGGACTTGAAGAGGGAAGACATGGAGTGGGGCTACTACCGGCATCTTCTGACGGTCAGGATGTGTTTGAGGGTGGAAGACAGCCGAATGAGAGACTGACGGAGAAAGAGAAGCGACACCCGTGAAGACACCTCCATCACACGGCCCCAGATTCCCATTTTGATGAAGCCCATTTGACTTGGATTTCTCTCGTGTGTAACAGAAAAGGTCTAAAGGTTCCCTGGACATGAAAAGGCAGATCTAGGAAGGGGCTGACATCTTGACACTCTCCACTAAGCCACATGGCTTCACAGGAAAGCTCAGCACAAAGACATTCTGCACCATCCCTCCAACACCAGCAGGGCCCAAACCTCCCCTCGCCCGAAGCTCTTTTGCCAAGAGTGAATGAATGCGCTGCGGCAGATCTAAGCCGAAGCAGGCCTCAGAGTGGAGGGCAGGTTAAACAGGAAAGAGCTCTCACAGGGAAAGCAAATGCAGAGGAAATGAAAAAAAGCCAGAGTTGGGGGAAATTTAATGAAGAGAGAGAAATTAGGGGAGAGGGTGAGGGCATGGGTGTCTCTCGGGGAGGCCTGGTCTGAGGAGGAGGGGCTTATTGAAAACCCCATCCGCACCCGCTTCAATTCTTACCTGCACACTGTCTATTTTTAGTTTTCTCAGGCTCTGGCTCTGTGGCCTTATTCTAACTGGCATTACAGGCAAAAGCAGTTAAAGTATTTCCCTAGGGGGAAAGTGAAGTACATTTATCCAGGAAAATCAAAATGAAAAAGTCTTGTAAATTTATTCTGGGATAAAAGAAGAGGCTTCTATTTGTTCCAAATTTCGTTTAAAAATGCCACTGCTTTCAAGGGAGGATTGTAGACTAGCAGGACAGCTTTGAAGCTGTGTTCTCCAGTCATTCAGCATTTTGTCTGGAGGAAGCCGCCACCTTAGACTGATTCAATTCATCACATCCCTGTAACCAAACTTCCTGGAGGCTGGAGCGGACATGTGGATGCCAGGCGTCCCTCGCCTCTGAGGTCTCCACGTGCATGAGGGCTTTGCACGTGTTTTGGCTGGAAAAGGAGGATTTTGTTCTGTCTGTTTTGATGGGAACGCGGGTACCAGTGGAGACAGAGGAGGAGTGCAGGGCACGCAGGGGAGGGAGAGACCATGCCTGTTTCCCCACAGGACTGACTGTGGCCACAAGCAGGATGCTTCAGGGTCGGGGCCCAGGTGGAGCTGAGCGGCCGGGAGAGCTGTCACCTACAGCACCCATCGGATCTCCCATGACGGCTGCCACCAGCATTCCTGAGCAGGTGAGAAGCAGCAAAGGTGATAGGAGGATGTGCTAAAAGGCTGGCACACAGCAGAATCCCACCTGGAGGCCAGCTTGCAGGGACAAGGACAGACTTTCACACTGGAGGCTCCCCCTTCAATTTCCCTGGTAGGCAAACTTTGACCTTAGGAAGGAACACTGAACCACAGAGTCTGGAATTAGAGTTCCAACAACTCCTTTTATATTCTTCAGACATGAAGCCTAAGGCATTTCCGTTACACCACGAAAGTCTTCCCAAAAGCCACAAATATGCACACAAACAAAGAAATGTACATGAAAAATTTACTTCCTCACTCAGAGCAAGCAACTGAGACATATCCAGATGGGTTATCCTCAAAGAATCTCGGAGTCCAGGATAAAGGATGAATTCAGTCTGCCACTGATAAGACACAGTTTGCCCAGTGAGCACCACCATTAATCCAAGGATGCTCTGGATACACAAGTTAATTCAATATCAACTTAATTAACGTCATTAAGAAAGTTACTCGATGCACTCTGAAGGAGAATAGAAAAGATGTTCAGATCATCCATCTACAAAAGAGCCTGCCTCATTAGTGCAGTTGAGAACTGATTATATCTCTAGTCCGCTCCTTGGAACAAATTTAATACATTCTTGAGCTGCACCACTGCCTCTCCCAAAGGGAGCATAATTGTTTATATGGAGTCCCGTCTATTTATACCTACATGTTCTATTCTATAGAATATTCTTGGAAGTGGCTTCTATGAAAACAGTTCCGTTTATTTTTTGATTATTCCACCATATCAGAGTTTCTTTTTCTTTCACACAAACCCCACATGCTTTGACACTTACAGACGGATCAGCACATTCATTCAACACCAGCATCCTCACCTCATTTAGTCAGAGTAAGTTGCATGCCCCGAAGCAAAGCAACACCCCTAAACCTGAAAACAAGCCCCACTCACCGAGCGTGAGAGAAGCCGTCATAATTTGATGAGTGATGCTGGAAAGGACCTTCTTTCTGATTGCCAGACTTTAAGTAACAGGATTTAATTTCCCCTGCAAAATTTCAGCAAAGAATATTACACAATTATTTGTATATGATCATGTCAGCTTGTACTTTTTTTCAGTTAGAGGGAACTCATTTTAGACTATTTTAATACCAACTGTTGGTAATCGAGGTCCATTCTTTGTTCTTCTCCATAGAATGTGTAACCTGAGATAATGTTGATGTATGTCTCTGATAATACGCCTAGACAAGTTTGACTCAGTTCCTTATTACTTAATTGCTCTTGACTGATTAATTTGCACCATTGCTAATTCACTTCTAAATAATCTTTTTAATGCATTGTTTGTATGATCTCTTCATGTGTCACCTGAAACTAACACTGTAAATCAATTACACTTCAATAAAAAAAAATGTTTTTAAACTCTTCATGTGTTAGAATGATCTGTGAATGCCGTAACAGGGTGGGTTTTTTGTTTTTTATTTTTTTGGTTATTTTGGTATCCTGTGCAAAAAGAGGCTTATTAAGTGTGTGATTTTGACCAGGTGGGACCACCCCTACCTTTGAGTTTGCAGATGAACAGCGGCATAGCGGCTGACTGGTGTGTCAGCCCAGTAATGAGAAAAAGGAAGAGACAGAATTAATCTGCGGAGTTAAATTAGCCTGCTAATGTGGTTCAAGGTATTGAGGTGTGAAAATCAGTTCACTTTGTAAATGTGAATGGTCTCTCCCTAGAAGAGGTTTTAGGAGTACCTTCTTCAGGTGACATGGGAGCGTAATTAACCTTGTCTGTTACCAACAGCGGCAACGCAGTCTGCAGTGCTGGACATCAACTTGAAGGCTGTCCCACCAAGAGAGACATTCACAATGACAACCACAGCCTGTCTGGAGGCTTCCATAGAAGTACTAATGCTCTTCTTTGTAGTGTAAAAGTCACCATGTATTTCCACAGATGCCAAAGCACTTCAAACTATAAACTACTGGTCTATAGACAGCGTAACCTGTAATTTGTTGTCCAAACCAGGATCCTTTCGAGAGTAAAATAACAAGCATTTATTGATCTATAAGGGACTTAACCCAAGACTCATCCTAGAAAAACTAGGACCTATGCCGCTTATCCACAGAACCTTGAACTTGGCACTCAGTGATTCTTTTCTTTCTCTTTCTCTTTCTTTCTTTTCTTTCTCTCTTTCTTTCTTTTACTTTAACTATTTTTTATAATGATAGCATTATAAATTGATAATAATAGCATTAAAATTTTTTTAAAAATTTATAATAATAGCATTAAAATATATCAAGGTCATATTTTCAGCATATATTCAATAAATATTTACTAGGTGCTAGACATTGCCTTCCTGAAGTTTACAATTGTGAGGGGGAAAACGTCAGTAATCAAATTATTATATCAGTAAACAATTAGAAGCTGTAATAGTCTCAGAGAAGGAAAAGGATAGGCCATTAAGAGAGTAAAAAAGCAGAGGAACCTGACTAAGCCTGGGGAGTCCAGGAAGAGTTTTCCTGAAGAACTTTCTTTAGAATTGAGATCTGAAGGATAAATAGCATAATGTGGGCATAGGGACATGACATGTGCAAAGGCCCTGAGGAAGGAGGGCGCACACTGTGTTCTAAGAACTTACCTGTGAGAAATGAGGGGTGGGAAGGGATAAATTGGGAGTTTGAGATTTGCAGATACTAATACATATAAAATAGATAAACAAGTTCATACTGTATAGCACAGGGAACTATATTCAATATCTTGTAGCAACCTATGGTGAAAAAGAATATGAAAACGAATATATGTATGTTTATGTATGACTGAAGCATTGGGCTGTACACCAGAAACTGACACAACATTGTAAACTGACTACACTTCAATAAAAATATATATACAAAAAAAGAATTAAGTCTTCTTGTTTCAAAGTCCAGTGCAGGTATCCCCTGCTTTTCAAAAGTTCACTTTACAACACTTCAATTTTAAAAACCTTTGTTTGCTAACCAAAAGAAATCCCAAAATGATTTTTGCTTCTACAAAATCAGTCTAGAAGTGAAAACAGCATTCAGTGTCTGTTTTGCAGGGCGCTGTTACAGAGCCAGTGCACACCCCACGCAGTGAGAGCGGTACCCCTAAGCTCCCTCCCCGGGAACTACACCCAGCATCATGGCATCAAGTCGCTACAGCTTTGAACTGTCCAGGAGCATCTGTGTCTTACACTGGTTTATTTTGTGCATCCTTAGGTAACCGCTTCTTTGCTTTACATCATTCTAGTTTAGGGAAGGTTTCATAGGACCGCTCTCCTTTCGGATAGCAGGGAAAACTGTCCTCAGGTTAAGAGACCACGTGGGACTTTGCGAAAGCTGCCAGCCTCACCCTGTCTTCCTCGTGAGTACAGAGCTCTAAAGACTTACCATGTTCATCAATGAAGACATGCATAGCATCCACAGACATCTCATCTTGCACCGACGTTTCAGGCCCACTGATGACTTGCAACACAGAACTATCTTGTTGGGAAGTTACCCTGTAGATTATCTGTCTTTGTCTGTTGCCCTGGAAACTTAACATATACACACGTTTCAAAAGCAATCCGGAACACCTCCTTATCCTTAACAAAGCATTAAAAGAAGCAGCCAGTCAATGAGGCTGTTTCACTCTCCACACCAACGTGAAACTAAGTAAGTACGTTATCCTTACAGGGTCGGGATCTTGGTGGGCTCAGTGAGCCTGGGGCTGGTACTGGTGTGGTCTTGACTTTGTATGTCTGATTTTCCTTGCTTAGCACTGTGTCCACTGGGCTTTTCACTTTCCAAGATTTCCTCCTTTTTCTCCTGGGAACGGTCATCTGAAAAACATGGTTTTATGTGTTAACATAATATAAAACAAGAGATCAGTGAGAAAATACTTGAAAATAAGGTACCAAAACTGAAGCAAGACTAGAGAGAAAATCTAAACTGCTCCTGTGAATTCAGAATATAGTAAATAAATTTTCATTTTACTAATTAGACTTTTGAAAGTACATATATATCAGAGACATGTTATTTAAGACATTCACAAAGACCACCTACTAGTACGGACTGAAGGACTTCCTTGAAATAACTCCAGTGACCACCGGCTTACCCAGCTGAAAATAACCCATGTAGATGACTTAGGCCTGAAAGGTTCATAACTCATAAGTGGACAGCATCTAATGAAAAAAATTTACATAAATACCCTGGCTATTTTGCAGTCGGGTTCCATTTACCATTTTAAAACTTTATAAATCTTTCCTTCTCCATCTCAGAATCTAAATTCTCAAGCTAACGGTAGAATCGGTCTCTTCATGAAGCAGCTGCTCATTCAATCTGGCTGAATGGGAACAACCAAATGCTTGGTCCCATGGAGGACTCAGTGAGATCCTACCCCTGCTCGTTACGCTAAGAATATTTAAAGGTAAGCAAGCATTCCAAGATCGATAGGTACATATTGAGGTTTTGAATTTTTAGAATCTTCTCTAAGTAATGGACAAAAACAAGGGTCTTAGTTTACACCATTATGCAAAGTGGAATCTGCCCTGGGAGGTCAGCCTTCCTTGCCTGAGGACAAACCCCAGCAGCCACTTTTAAGGTCACTGTGTCCACTGTATTCCCACGACCAATGATACCCAGAGCTGTCTTCTTCTGCGTCAATTTTTGTCTGAACGCAGCTGAATAGTTTGAACCTACAGGCTCTTTCAAGACATGCCGTTCAGAAAGACCAGCAAGGTCGGCCTCAGCCTCCAAAAAGTGAGATCATACTAGCCTCCCTGCTTTATAAATCACATCATTACGTATAAAACAAAGTTTTTCATCCTTAGACTCCGAGTAATCAGAGAAACATTGCTGGCTTCTCTGGGACTCCTGAAGGTAAATATTCCCAGTGCATCTGTGAAACAGAATTTCTTTGGTACAAAAATGTTTGCATGTCATTTGACAGCTTGTCAAGATAGAAATTTTCACAGTTTTCAAGAAACACACTGGTGAAAAAGTGCTATTATAACAAATAGCTTTAGCCAGTAATCACATTGCATAAAAATTTCAGGAAGGTACGTTTAGACAGCTCAACCTCCTCAAACTACACATATATGGACTCATTTGTTCCCATCTCTTAATATCTTAGTCTTTTCTTCTCTTAAATGGGCACATTACTTATGTGAACCTACAGGTTATTTTTTTCTTTTTCCCTTTAAAAATACATATTTAAATGAAAAAGATTATGAAAAGGAATATATACATGTATATGTATGACTGAACTATTATGCTGCACTCCAGAAATTGATACAACATTGTAAACTGACTATACTTCAATTTAAAAAAAGAGAAAAAAATACACATTTATAGGAATTTTTTGTTTCTAAAAATAGTACACATTAATGGCATATAATTTAAAACTAGAGAAAAGGAAGAGAATTTAAGTTACTCTTAACCCCACCATGCTGATACCAGAGCCAATTTGATACATAATACACCAGTAATTTTTTCTAGGCATCATTTTTTTTCAAAAATTAAGTCATAATACAGACGTAGCTTTGTAACTGCTATATTTATCTTAAAGTATTATAAATATTTAATGACATTAGATATTCTTCTACATCATCCAAAAATGGAAGTTAGATAATATTACATTAATATATTATAATTTATTAAACTAGACCCCTATTGTTACACATTTAGGTTGCTTCAATTTTTTTATACTACACACAATTCTTCAATAATCATCTCCACATGCATTCATGATTATTTTCTTAGAAAGTCCAGAAGAAACTGAACATACAAATGGACCATGGCCAGACAATATATCTAAAAATTAAACTCTGACCCACAATCTACAGCACCAGCCCAGAAAACCAAGCCATTATCTACAACAACCAGTCCAGGAACCCAATATACTACGTACAAATGAGAGTTGCAGGAAGTCTGGCCATTATTTCTAGCAAATGGTTCAGGAAGCCAAACAATAACCCCTGTAGCAATCATCCCCAAATGGCCAGGACTTGATTAATAACTGACAGTCTCCCTAATTTTTGTCCTTACTTCCAACTAGAGAAATCCAACCAACCAGAGAAAGCTAAATATGCTCCCCTAACCAATCTAACCAATCACGTGGGATGCTCTAACTAGCAGCCTCCAGCAGCCTCTAATCACACCTGAAGGCTTCCTTTTTTCCATTACAAAGCTTTCCCTGGAGTCTCTGTCAAAATGCAGATGATGGTGGCCAACTCCCTTGTTCTAGCAAACTTTGAATTACTTACTTCTTCTCATTTGAGTGGTCTCTGTTTATTTCCCAAATTAAATATGAAGCTGATCAAAACAAACCAAAAACATGATTTTAAAGGCTGTGGGTAAGTGTGTGGTTTTCCAAAGCCTTGAACTTTAGAATATTCCAAGTCCTAAACATAATCCTTTATGGAGATGACCTGGGTTGCAAATAAGAGTACCACAGAGAAAACTGGAAGTTTCATATCCTTTTACAATCATGTCCAAGCTCTAATCCTGTTTCACTCTCAAGCAATAAGAGGATTAGGGGACATTCCCTAGGCTGTTAACATTATCAAACACTCCCATATTGTTTTATAAATGTACTCCAAAACTGGCTTTTTAGATTACAATAAGTAATAAATTATTATTTAGTGCCAGAGGAACAAAGGGATAATAGCCATCTCAAAGATATAAGACATCATTGAAAAACCGTCTAATTTGCCACCTTTGACACTGACTACCTTCCCAGAATTAAAGGACATATTGTCCTTCTCTTTTATCCTTCCATTAAAAACGTCTGGGGAGAAGAGACCAAAATGGAGGGGTAGAAGGATGTGGAGCTCACCTCCCCCTTGAACACATCAAAAACACATCTCCATGTGGAAGGCTTCCCACTGAAAACAAACTGGAGACTGGCAGACTGACTCCTGCACAACCAAGGCTGGAAGAAAGACCCACACAGAGTTGGGTAGGAAGGGAAGAGGAGAGATCAGGCTAGGACCTGTGCCCCTGGGAGGGGACACAAAGAGGGTGGGACTGCACAGACTGGGAGACCCTCCCTGGGGAGTGAGTGGTTCTAACTGCATATTGGGTGCCTGAGCCCTGGGGTCCGACACCAGGAAGACAAGTCTGCTTAGCTGCTTAGAATAGCAGTGGGACTGAGAGTGGGGCTGTAAGAAGCCTAGATTCCACTCATGAAGAGTGCACAAATGCTCGCTTACTCCTGAAACAAGGTGGAGGCAGCAGATCGGAACTGCCCGGGACTCTGGAGGTTTGCCCTGGCCACCACAGCACGTGCCCTAGCACATGCCGAGCACATGTTCCAAGTCCTCTTGCTCCGGTGCAGCTCCACACTAGGGCAAGGACTGCCATCGCCGGGGAGAGTACTCAGGTGTGAGGGATGAAAATGGGTTAGACCTGGGACGGCATCTGGAAGGCGATGAGGGTGGCCATTGCTGGCTCTCAAGGAGGCAAGTCAGGAGCTGTCTCAAGCTCTGACTGGCATGTTGGGATCACTCCAGGGCGTGCGTCACCCACATTAAAGCGCCCACTCTAGCCCTTCCCCTCTTGCTCCAGCACTACTCCCCTCCAGGGCAAGGTGCTGATGCTAGGAGCGAAGAGAGTGCACACTTAAAAGAAATGAAACCAGCTTGTTTGTACCCAACCCGCAAGGCTTCTGCTCCAGCCATTTGGGACCCTACCCTGCCTCTAAAAGGGAAGTGTCAGTCACCGTGCACAAGAGAAGCCCTGGCTGCCACCTGGCTCTGGCTCTAGACGCTCCATCTCCAGTCCCACCTGCCACCATGGTGACAGTTGCCAGAACACCCTGTGGAAAGTCATGACTCATGCTCACGTCAGATCCAGCTCTCCCACCAGAGCCACTGGGCACACACAGATTGCACAGGGATGCTCTCACACCTGGAAGGACACGTGTTCAGGACTGGGATAGGTAACTGTTTCACCTGATGTCGTAGAGACAGAGAAAGTTCAACAAAATGAGAAGACAGAGAAATTTGTCTCAAATGAAAAAGAAGAAAAAGAAGAAAAAACTCCTGAACAAACTAGTGAAACAGAGATAAATAATTTACCAGATTAGAGTTTCAGAGCATTAGTAATAAGAATGCTAACAGAACTAGGGAAAAGAATGGAGAAAGCAGTGATAATTTTAATGAAGAACTAGAAAATATAAATAAGAACCATCATAGCTAAAGAATACAAAAACTGAAATGAAAAACACACCATAAGGAATTAACAGCAGAGTAGATGATACAGATAAACGTGTAAGTGATCTAGAAGATAGAATAATGGATAGACATCACCCAATCAGAAAAACAAAAAGAAAAGAAAATTTTTAAAAGACAAGAAATGTTTAAGGGACCTCTGGGACAATATCAAGCAAACTAACATTCACATTATAGGGTTCCTAGAAGGAGAAGAGACAGAGAACAGAGAAAAAGAGTCTAAAATGTATTTGATGAATGTATAGCTGAAAACTTCCCAAACCTGAAGAAGGAAACAGATATCCAGGCCTGGGAAGCAGAGCATCCCAAACAAGATGAACCCAAACAGACATACAGCAAGACATGTCATAATTAAAATGGAAAAGTTAAAGATAGAGAATTCTAAAGGCAGCAAGAGCAAAACAAAGACTCGCATACAAGGAGACCCCCGTAAGGCTATCAGCTGATTTTTCTGCAGACACTTTGCAGGCCAGAAGGGAGTCACATGATGTATATAAAGTGCTAAAAGGGAAAAAGCTAAAACCTACGAGACTCTATGCAGCAAGTTTGTCATTCAGAATTGAAGGAGAGAGAACCTCTCAGGCAAGCAAAATAAGAAAGAGTTCAACAATACTAAACCTACCCTAAAGGAAATGCTTAAGGGTCTTCTTTTAGTAGAAAAGAAAAGGCTACAAGATGAAGAAAGCATTTATAGGAAAGGAAAAGCCTCATTTATAAAGGGAAATATATAGTAAAGACTGTGGATAAACCACTTAAATAAATTAGTACAAAGATTAAAAGACAAAAACTGTAAAATCAACTGTAACTACAATAAATAGTTAAGGGATAAACATGAAGATGTAAAATATCACATCAAAAACACAAAACATCAGGGATGGGAGTAAAAAATGTAGAACTTTTAGAATGTGTTTGAACTTAAATGACTATCAGTTTAAAACAAGCAGATATAGTTATAGGTCAACCACAAATCAAAAACCTACAATAGATACACAAAAACTAGAAGGGAACACTAGCATACCACTAAAGCAGATAACCAAACCACAGAGGAGGAGACTAAAGGACAAAGGAAAGAACAGAGAAGAACTACAAAAACAACTGGAAAACAAGTAAGAAAATGGCAAAAAGTACACATCTATCAATAATCACTTTAAATGTCAATGGACTAAATGCTCAAATCAAAGATATAGGATGGCTGATTGTACGAAAAAAAGACAAGACCCAACTACATGCTGCTTACAAAAGACTCACTTCAGAGGTAAAGACACACATAGACTGAAAGAGAAGGGATGGAAAAAGATAGCCCATGCAAATGGAAATGATGAGAAAGCTGGAGTGGCCATACTCATATCAGACAAGATAGACTTTAAAACAAAGTCTGTGACAAAAAACAAAGAAGGGCATTATATAATGATAAGAAGATTAATTTTAATAAAAGAGGATATAACATTTGTTAACATATATGCACCTACTACAGGAGCACATAAATGTGTAAAGAAATATTAACAGATATAAGAGATAAATATTAACAGTAAATATTAACAGATATAAAGGGAGAAATTGACAACAATACAATAATAGTAAGGGATTTTAACAGTCCACTTAAATCAATGGACAGTCAATCATCCAGACAGAAAATCAATAAGGAAACAGTGGTCTTAAATGACACATAAGACCAGTCGGGTATCTGTAAGATATCTATATCTATCTATAGGATATTACATCCCAAAACAGGAGAATACACATTTTTTTCAAGTGCACATGGAATGTTCTCCAGGATAGATCACAGGCTAGGCCACAAAACAAGACTCAACAAACTTAAGAGAACAGAAGTTATATCAAACATTCATTCCAACCACAACAGTGTGAAACCAGAAATCAATTACAAAAAGAAAAAATGAAAAAAAAAAAAAAAAACGCTAGGAGACTAAGCAACATGCTATGAATAAAATAAAGAAATCAAAGAGGAAATCAGAAAATACTTTGTGACAAATGAAAATTTAAAACCTTGCCAAAATCTATCAGATGCAGCAACAGCAGTTCTAAGAAAGAAGTTTATGACTGAAAGCTTTTCCTCTAAAATCAGGAACAGGACAAGGATGCCCACTCTTGCCACTTCTATTTAACATAGTCCTGGAGGTCCTAGCCACAGCAATCCTACACAAAAAAAGAAGTAAAAGACATGCAAATCAGAAGTTAAAAAGGAAAACTGTCATTATTTGCAGATTACAAGAAACAATATATAAAAGCCCTGAAGTCGCGACCAAAAAACTATTTGAACTAATAGATGAATTCAGAAAAATTGCAGGATACAAGATTACTATCAGAAATCTTTTGCTTTTCTATACACTAATAATGATTTGTCGGAAAGAGAAAGCAAGAATCACATCAAAAAGAATAAAAATGCCTGGAAATAAACTTAAACAAGGAGGTGAAAGAGCTAAAAATGTATAAACTAAAAATCTATAAAACTAAAAAAAAAAAAAAAAAAAAAAGATACAGGCAACTGAAGACGATACAAAGAAATGGAAGGATAGCCCACACTCAAGTGCTGGATGTCCATACTACCCAAAACAATCTACAGATTTAATACAATCGCTATCAAAACATCCATAACATTTTTCACAGAACTAGAACAGATAATCCTAAAACTTGTATGGAACCACAGGGGACCCTGAGTAGCCAAAGCAATCTTGAGAAAAAAGAGCTAAGCTGGAAGTATCACACTCCCTGACTTCAGACTGAATATACTACAAAGCTACAGTGATCAGAACAGCATGGTACTGGCACAAAAACAGACAGACGGATCAATGGAACAGAATAGAGAGCCCAAAAATAAACCAACGCACTTACGGTCAATTATGACAAAAGAGGCAAGAATATACAATGGGGAAAAGACAGTCTTTTCAACAAGTAGTGCTGGGAAAATTGGACAACTACATGCAAAAGAATGAGATTAGAACATTTCCTCACACCATGTATAAAAATAAACTCCAAATGGATTAAAGACCTAAGTATAAGATCAGAAACAAAAAAACTCCTAGAAGAAAACACAGGCAGAACACTCTGACAGAAACTGTAGCATTATTGTTTGGACCTGCTTCCTGAGGCAAAGGGAACAAAAGCAAAAATAAACAAATGGGACTTATTTAAACTTAAAAACTTTTGTCCAGCAAAGGAAACCATCGTCAAAACAAAATGACAATCTAATCAATAGGAGAAAATATTTGCAAATGATATGATTGATAAGGGGTTAATATCCAAAATACATAAACAACTTATACAAACCAATATCAAAAAAAAAAAAACAGCCTGATTAAAAAATGGGCAGAAGACCTGAATAGACATTTTTCCAAAGAAGACATACAGATAGCTAACAGGCACAGGAAAGATGCTCAACATGGCTAATTATCAGGCAACTGCAAATCGAAACCACAATGTCACCTCGCACCTCAGAATGGCTATCATTAAAAAATCTACAAATAACAAAAGCTGGTGAGAGTGTAGAGAAAAGAGAACCCTCCTACACTGCTGGTGGGAATGTAAACTGGTGCAGCCACTATGGAAAACAGTATGAAGGTTCCTCAAAGAACTAAAAATAGAACTACCATATGATCCAGCAATTCTACTCCTGGGCATACATCTGAAGAAAACAAAAACACGAATTGGAAAAGATACATGCACCCCAATATTCATAGCAGCATTATCTGCAATAGCCAAGATAATGGAAGCAACCTAAGTGTCCATCAGGAGAAGACTGGATAAAGAAGATGTGGTATATATATATATTTACAATGGAATACGACTATTTAGTCATAAAAAGAATGAAATTTTGCCATTTGCAGCAACATGGATGGACTTGGAGCTATTATGCTTAGCGAAATAAGTCAGACAGAGAAAGACAAATACCGTATGTTATCACTTATATATGGAATCAAAAAAAATTAAACTAGTGAATATAACAAAACAGAAACAGACTCACAGATAGAGAGAACACATTAGTGTTAGGTTACCACTGGGAAGGGGAGGGACAAGAAAGGAGTAGGGGATTAAGAGGTACAAATTACTATGCTTAAAATAAATAAGCTACAAGGATATATTGTACAGCACAGGGAACCTACCCGATATTTTATAATAACTATAAATGGAGTATAATCTTTAAAAATTATGCATCACTCTGTTGTACACCTGAAACTAATATAATATTGCCAATCAACTAAACTTCAATAAAAATAGGGGGGGAGGCGGGTAAATCATAGGACAATAAGAAGAGCAGATGTTTGATAATTTAAAAAAAAATGTAAACAAAGGGGGGAGGATATAGCTCAGTGGTAGAGTGCGTGCTTAGCACGCATGCGGTCCTGCGTTCACTCTCTAGTCCCTCCAGTAAATAAATAAATAAATAAACCTAACTACCTCCCCCACCATCAAAAATAAATAAATTTAAACAGAAAACTTCTGTCCTTTCCTGGAATAGGCATATAATCCACTCCACCTCCTCTCTCCCTGCTGTACCTGCAGGCTCTCGACAACCACGCCTGTTCCTTTCTGTACCAAACCTCATAGCATCTCCACTTCTTTGCACGCCCCCTAGGTTTCTGATCTAACGCTGTTCTGATTGAACGTGGCTGGCTGCAAAATTTAAGAGCAGAAACTTAAGTAGACAGACCAAATAAACCTCACATATAGCCTGAGGGGGAAATCAGAGTAGAAGTCTGAGATGGATCAAGTAGCAAGACTTTGCACATATTTTCCTAATTGACTCCTCAGAGCAAATCTGTAACATATTATTGTTCTTGCTTTATTGAAGAAACTGTGACCCAGATGGATTTGGTGAGTTGCCCAAGCTCACCCAGCTGGCACTGCAAATCCAAAACTTGGCCCTGGGCTACCAGGTTCTAAAGCCCAGCACTCAGTCCACCATGCATACAGCTTCGCGGGAAGACACACATTGTCTGGATCAGTGCTGTCCAATACAGTCGCCAGGAGCCATATGTGGCTATTAAAATCGAGTAAAATTCAATAAAATAAAAAATTCCATTTCTCAGTTGCACAATCCCATTTTAAGTATTTAATAGCTACACGTGGCTAGTGGCTACTGTACTGGCAGCAGCTATGGGATAATTCCATCGCTGCAGAAAGTTCTATTAGACAGTGCTGGTCTAGATGCATGAATCTTTATATTAATTAGGTGGTGAACATCCAAATCTTAAATCAGAAAGAAGTGTATCTCCTAAGTGAGTGAGGTAAGCCAGAAAGAGAAAGAAAAATATCATGTGATATCACTTATATGTGGAATCTAAAAACATAACATAAATGAACTTATTTACAAAACAGGAACAGAATCACAGATGTAGAAAACAAACTTATGGTTACCAGGGGGAAAGGGGTGAGAAGGGATAAATTAGGAGTTATGGATTTGCAGATACAAACTATTATATATAAAACAGATAAACAAGGTCCTACTGTATAGCACAAGGAACTATATTCAATACTTGTAATAGCCTATAATGAAAAGGAATATATATATAATTGAATCACTATGTTGCACACTAGAAATTAACACAGCATTGTAAACCAACTATAAAAAAAAAAAAGAAAGATGTGTATCTTGAAGCAACCAATGCCTTCTTGTACTGCATGTGTTTGTTAAAAAGTTTAATTGAATCTCTCCTGTTCTTGTTACTCTATATGCAAAATCTTGGAGATCAAGACACAATAAAATGAAGAATACATTCACTTGATATAATTTAAATATTCAAACGGAATGAATTTTTAGGCAAGAGTGGACCAGTCAGCCACCAGGGCAATCCTTCTGACAGAGCATCAGGAAAACAAAAAAAATTTTAAAAAGAGCAAATTGCTGAGCTGCCAGTGTGGAGCCAAAGGGGCCCCTGACTGTCCAGGGGAGCAGAGAACAGCCTAGCACCAAAAATGCTACAACCCACAGCAAAGAAAATGAACCGCGTGCCATGTGAACCACAACTTCCTGCAAGCAATCCCACCACACAGACACTGTCTCATCAGGGATCTACGCAGAAATCATGTCCACAAAAACCACAGAACTGTGGACACAAAGTTAAAAGACCTTGTGAAAACTCTAGTCCCGGAACATCCTTTGCCAGTGAGGAGGCTGAGCCCAGAGATATGAAGCAACCTGAAACCAAACGAATATTATATTCATACAGGAAATAGAGTTTATTATTCATAAGCATTGACTCTGGTGCAAGACTGCCCAGGATCAAAGCTCCATTCTGGTACTTCCTAGACTAGACTAACCTGGGAAAGTTAGTGAAAACCATCTGCAGAAAGGAAAGTTAAGAGGACCCAAAACATAGGAGGATAAATGAGTGACTATGAGAGTAACTATATAATTTATTGTTCCAACTGGGAACACTTTTGAGAGTGAAAGGTGGTGCTATGAACAATTATGTTGGTGGAGGGGAAGGTAGAGCTCAGTGGCAGAGTGTGTGCTTAGCATGCACAAGGTCCTGGGTTCAATCCCCAGTGCCTACATTAAAAATAAATAGATACAGAAATAAACCTAATTATGCACCCCCCAAAAAATTTAGAAAAACAATTATGTTGGCAAAACAAGTGTTAATGAGGACCTTCTCAGACAAACCACCATGGATGTTCACTCCTGTTAATATTTGTAAAGTGCTTAGGACAGTGCCTGGCATAAATTAAGAGCTGTGTATTTGTTATAATTATGTTTATAGCTTGAGATAATTCGGAAATCATGCTTACAGGATTTTGTAATGGATTTCATAACGGAATTCAACAGAAAAGTGGATTCATTTCACAGAAATTTGTTTTACGGGCAGTTTTCCCAGAATGCATCTATTCTAGAAAGGAAGCAGCATCTATTGAAGGTGGTAAAATACACTTGCTTATTTCCTTAGAAATACATATTCCTGCTTTCTAGGGAAGCCAAATCTTCATGACTATGCCTTAAATCTCCTGGTGGAGGAAGCCAGTTGCAATCGATACTCATATACAGCTTAGCATCAGCTCGCTCAACCAATGTCAGGGACAACACCAAGCGGCAAACAATTACCCAACAGTTGTCCCACTGTTTGCGAAATCAAATCCCAGAAGGCAGATAACAAAGCAACGCATCGCCATCTTTGTACCATCAGGACAGAAGTGCTGTGGAATCGTACCTCCAAGAAGCCCGCTGTCTTTGGTCTGCTCTGCTGGCTCACTCCGTTGGTCGGATGCCACCCCTTTGGAAGTATTAATTGATTCTAACAGGGAGACAAATTCCAGGAAGTTGGATTCATTTGGCATTTGTCCTTCCTTGGCCTCTAGGTCAGATTTGGAAGTTGGTATAGTTTTCTCTTTATCAGTAATGATGTCTGCGGAACTTTTGCTCAAGACATCTGTTCCACTGTCTACACTGAGGACCCGGGCGTGTCTCTTTTCATGGCCGGTTCTACAAGATGATGGGTCGAGGGTGGCCTGGCCTTCCACCGCCCCCGGAGAGTCCGAGACCACATTAGTTGTGGGTGGAGGGGTTGTCGCACTGTGGTCTCTTGGCGAAGGACTGCAGTCCTTGGTGGCATTGCCCCCCTCCCCAGATTCATAGCCAGAACACTGATTGGAGGGGGGTTCTGCCATCAGTCTCTCTGGAGTCCTGTCCCCGCCAGTGCCTTCAGGACACACAATGCCTCCTCCTCCATCCTCAGACAGCTCCAGAGTGATGACAGGAATTCTCATCTGCTCCACGTTTGGAGGACCGGCCACCCCTGGGGTAGCTGGCTGTGCCTCGGACTCTAAACCAGTTCCCTCGGTGCCAATCACCTTCAGGTGGAGCGAGCTCTCCAAATCTGTCATGGAGTTCTGGGTACTGCTCATGGTGATGACAATCTTAATGGGTTCGTGCAGACTCAGCGGGTCTCCAGGCTGAGAAGTGTCTATCAGAGTGACGGCGACCTCACTATCTGAGTGGTCCACGTCCTGGCTCACGGGCCGGTCTACCTGCTGGGAAGCGGCCGCAGCATCCCGCACAGGTTTGGCGATAACGGTGTCACACCGGGGGCAGCTGCTGCTCAGGCTGTCCTGAGACGCCTGGCTCTGCATATGCTCCCGTATGGAGCCCCGGGTGTGATGTCCAGGATCTGGCATCAGGACTGAATTCTCACTCCCCCAAGGCTGGAAAGAAACATCGGTCTCCAGTAAGTCGTACTGAGACAGAGACAGGTGTGGTGACTTCCTCAAGGCTTCTTTATCCACTAAGCCACCCTCGGATCTGTGGTGGAAAGGGGGCCGTCCCTTCCCTTGATCACCGATGCACCGTTCTGCCATGACTGGCATCACTGGCCTTGCCGGTGTGGTCGTGGTTTCTTGCGCATTGGCTTTAGAAACAGGTAAGCTTTCCGTTCTGATGCCAGGTGAGGTAGATGGCACTGGTGCTCCGGGCTGATCCTCCGACAGAATGACACCTGAAACAGACACAAGGGCAACTTGATGAGCATCCCAAATGGAGGAAGAATGTCCCAGAGCAAGGCCTAAGGACAACAAAACGAAACAATAACACCCAGGGGGCAGGGTACAGCTCAGTGGTAGAACACATGCTAAGCATGCACAAGGTCCTGGGTTCAATTCCCAGTCTCTCCATTAAATAAATAAATAAACCTAATTACCCACCCCTGGCCCAGAGAAAAAAATTAATAAAATGTTTCTCTCTTTCCTTCTTTTTCTTTAAAGTAAATAAATAAATAAAAATAAACACCAGCCACAAATGTCATTAAATGCTCATCTTTGAAATAAGTAGGGGAGGCTTTTGGGGAAGGACCGCTGCCCTAGGTCTATGGAGCAGCATTCGCTCGGGATTCCAAATAACTCGACCTGGGGACAGAAGAGGCACCTCCCCTAACTCTGCAGTTAACACTTAATGCTTTGGGGCCCTTTACTTGGCAGGGAGGGTTGGTCAGGTGAGAAATACACTATTCTGGGGAAGGTAAGACTCGACTGTTTACAAATGTTAAGTTCGGGCACAACGTTTAACCCTGCAACGGCACCTTAAAAATCAGCAGAGTAACAGAATGTTGTTGGTCGGGTGACCTTTGACGTTTATAAGGAATTCCAGAAGACGCTTGAGTGTGGGCAGGTCTGTTAAGACAGCAGTCTCTTGGCCTGGGAGGTTCAGAGATCCTTCCAGGTTTCCTATGAGTTGGAAACGTGTCATAATAACAATTAATGTATTAGTTGGCCTTTTTTTTATCATCTCAGGTAAAGTGGATTTTCTATCAATGAATGGAAAGTAGATGCCCATGAGAACCTAGATGTCTTATTGAAGAGATCCATGTCAGTTTCTAATGTATTCATAAATTATAATAAAGATGACTACATACGTCAAAAAAAAAAAAAAAGTAAGCTAGGAGGAAGAAGATTCTAGGTGGGAGAGTTATGCCCAGAATTTGTACTAGAGTCAAAGAGGGCCTTTTGACTACAGCAGGGTAGAGCAGGGTCTCAGTTCCTTCTACCAAGGTGCCCTGAAGACAGAGGAGAGCGAGGAGATAAATACTCCTTCCTCCCTGCTCCAAACCGCTGCTTCCTGACCCGGAGGGTCATAGGCTGAGTCCACCTACGGCAGCTTCATTACCTTGGCTAAGTAATGTAATCCTTCCACACCAAGATTTCCCAGATGTGACACTATTGACATTTTGGACCAGATAATTCTCTGTCATGGGGGCTGTCGTGTGCATTGCAGAATGTTTCACAGCATCCCTGGCCTCCACCCACTCGGGTGATGCTGGTGGCAACTCTACCCTCAGTCAGGACAATGAAAAATGCCTCCAGACACTGTCAGACATCCCCTAGGGAACAGATTCCCTCAGTTGAGAACCACTGTTCTTGGCCTCAATTTCCTTATCTGCAAAATGGGGATAATTATGCCAACCTCTTAAGGCTGCCATGAGGACCCAAAAGGTTGGACTCAGAAAACACCAGCCCAAAGACGGGCAATGGGCTTGTTGGTGCCTTGACCCGTGGACAGTAATAACCCCATGCTTCTGATGTGATTCATCTATTTTCAGAACATTTTAAATTTCATCTGCAAAGCAGTGTTTACTGATGGTGGTGACTACGAGTGAGCTCTGTCCTTCTCTCAACTTCCTTAGGACCCGAGCATCCCCTAAGCCTCTTAAGCTTGAAACCTTGGCGTCTTCATGTGGGTTTTCTTTCTCCACTAGCCTTGTGGTCATTCAAACAATAAATGCCTCCAGTTCTTCCTTCTCTTCTATCAGGAAGTGTCTTCTCTGGGGGCATGAGGGGTGCAGTGTCTGAGGGTCTACAAGGTCCCAGGAGAAACAGGATAAGCAACATCTCATTTACTCTAATATTGGCAGAAAGAAAATAAATAATACAACTTGAGGTAATATAAAATGTCACAATTATTAAAATGAATGGGAATATTATGAAAAAGAATGAAAAAAAATAAGACATAACATGCATTTTTCAAATTAACTCTTGCCGTAGGTGGACCCAGCCTATGACCTGCAGGTGTCAGGAAGTGACGGTTTGGAGTAGGTACAGGAAGGAGTATTTACTTGCCCTCCTCTGTCTTCAGAAGCACTCTGGTAGAAAGAATCGAGGGACCCTGCTCTACCCTGCTGTAGTCAAAAGACCCTGTTTGCCCTAACCCTGACCCTGACCCTAAAGAGACATGGACAGTAATAAGTGTTATCAAAGACATGGGGAAACTGTGACCCATATACAGATGGTAGGAATTTAAAGGGATACACCTGCTTTCTAAAACAGTCTGGCCATTCCTCAAATGGTTAAACACAGAGTTACTAAATGACCTGGCAATTCCACTCCTGGAAGTACATTCAAGAAAATGAAAACACATGTCCACACAAAAATCTGCACATGAATGTTCACTGCAGCATCAGTCATAATAGCCCAAAAGTTCCAACAACACAAATGATCATCGACTGATACCTGAATAAATAAAATGTGGTATATCCATTTAATGAAATATTATTTGGCAATAAAAGAAATAAAGTACTGATACAAGCTACAACATAGATGAACCTTGAAAACATTAGGCTAGTCACAAAAGACCACATGTGATATGATTCCAGTTATATGAAATGTCCAGAATAGGCAAATCTATAGAGACAGAAAGAGCATTAGTGGTTGCCTAGGGCTGGGAGAGATGGGAGGTTGAGTGGTGATGGCTAAGTGGTGTGGGCTTGCCTTTCAAGGTGATGAAAGTATTTTAAAATTGATTGTGATAATGTATACACAACTCTGTGACTATACTAAAAGCCACTGACAGTAAGTGAATTGCATGGCATCTGAATGATGTCTCAATAGAGTGGTTAAAAAGTAAAGCCACTGTGCCTTTTAACAATAAGAACTAGATGCTAGGGTAGTATGTTATGAGACTGGTCCAAGAAAAAAAATTGCTCTAGTGCAGTGTTGCTGAAAAAACATTGCATAAGTCACCTAGACATTTTTCATTTCATTATGACTCAGAGTGAAATGATCTATGCAAAACCTCTACTGCAATCCCCAACACAAGGAAGGAAGGAATGGTTTTAATTGGAATGATGAAATTAAAGGCCAGAACAGACATTGAAAGGAGGTAAATAATGTGAGGGTGTTGATAGCAACAGGACACCTGCTCTGGAAGAATATACAGTTTAATACAAGGAAAACTGTGTGTGTCAAAATGGACAAAATAATGTGTGAAATCCTGTGCGTAACTAAAATATTTGAAATCTAACTAATGTACGTTTCATTTCAGTAGCAACATAGAAAAAACAATGTGGATGATCTTTTATGTTATTATATTGATAATAATGATATTATATTAATATAGTATACTAATGGAATTTAGCTGAGTGATGAAAAAAGAAACTTCATTGTAGGTTTTCAGGACCATGGTGCTAATTGCAGCTGCTTTCCAGAAAATAAAATTTTACGCTAGCCTCAAAATTTAAAGAGAGCATAAATTTCTCTTTGTAGTAGTACCGCCAAAAAATAGAATTGCAGAGACAGGAAGGGGTTTATTCAGGCTTCCTAAGTCTTCTGAAGGCAATGAAAAGACAGGAAAATGAAATCTTAGTGAAAAAGTATAAGAGAAGTTTGGGAGGATTTAAAAGAAAAATCCTAGAAACAAAACTTGTAACTTGAGAGACATGCAGACATACAGAATGCACTGTAATTCCCTCGGCTATTTTTCCATGTAAGTACTACAATAAAAAGTCTGTGTGCTATAATTAATTTATTCTATTTTACATCTGCTGTTATAAGCTTGAAATGAGGCACAGGCTAGAGAAAGAACAATGAAATCCAGTCAATACAATATCACAGTCGGAATGCAGGCATGATAAACAAATTTCGAGCAGAAATAAATAAAACGAAGAGCTAAAGAAATGAAGGTAAATATAACTATGCAGTCTTCGGTCTGGTTCCAATTTGGAATGAATTCCCTGGCATTCCACTGTATAAAATCATTTTTCATGTCACCAAGGATAATGCTGTGATAAAATATTAAAGAATAAGAAAAGAACAGGCACTCTACCTTTGAGATCTTCCACTGTTTCCTGTGCCGGGAGCCCCTAAATAAATGAAAGAACAGAAATCAATATGACTCAGCTCCCTGCCCATTTCCAGGCAGTCAGCAGACACCGAGCAGCAGTCACTGTTTTTCTAAATAGCACATAGAGAAGAGACAATATGGTGTCCACGAAAAAAAAGGGAGAGCAAAAATGAATGCAAAAAAATACATATATATACACGTGTAGATGTGCAACCAAGACCACCATGCTGTGATAAAAGAGAGTTTGGTAATTAAGAAACTAACAAGGAGAAATAAAATGCTACAGTGAATTCAGCCCGAGAGAGTGAATCCAGAAAAAAGGCGATGTACCGACTTTCCAAGAGATAAGTGTAATTTAAGGTGGAGGGGTGGAGTTGACTCCAGGGGAAGACACTGCAAATCTGATGATTCAGATGAGTGACAGACAGGAGAAGGGAGAAGGGAGGGAAAGTGGGGAGCCTCAGCAGGGATTGGGTGTGTATTGAGCACGTGATTGTGTTTCTCTTATGGTCCGTATGCTCCTCCCTGGTCATTTCTACACAAGGGCCAGTATTTACAGCCAGTGTATGTAAACTGAAGTCAATGAATGCCTTGCTCACCTCTCTTCTAGGTATCGACACTACAGCAACATGGAGAGAGTGAAACAGAAAAACAGACCACTGACCAGGAGCCCAGAAGAGTGATGAGAGTTTATGCTCTGTCCTCTGGAGCTGCAGCGGAGGGGAGGCGTGGCAAGGGTTCGACTGGCCTCTTCCTTTTTGCCATGGTTTATCTGCCCATTATTGCTAATTCCACATGAGAAACACAGAAGTGATATTATCAAACAGAACATGGCTCTTTGGACATTAGTCCCAAATAATTTTTCCCTTGATTCTACTTGGTCAAATTCATTGTCTACAAATTTTATTTTTAAGACCTAATAAACATTACTTTAAAACAAGACATGCTCTCTTAAGGAATTATCAGAAATAAGAGCACGAATAGTGACAGATGTTCACACGAGAATTACTTTCGACATTTTAGTTCTATGTAATGTATTACTTTTATATTAACAAACACAAATGCTCTTTTTGAAAATACTCTGGCATATGCACTAAGCATTTAAATGGCAAGATAACCACAGGGAACCATATTCAATATCTTGTAATAACCTTTAATGAAAATGAATATATATATTCACTCATATATATATGCATGACTGGGACACTGTGCTGTACACCAGAAATTGACACATTGTAACTGACTGTGTTTCAATTTAAAAAAAGGTAAAGTTAAAATTTTAAATTCAAAAAACAAATTTTAAATAAATGGCAAGTAAAAATACTGAAGTAAAATATTTTGCTAGGCTAAGCCTAAAGCAAATGAATTTCAGAGTATAAGGTCATATTAAATAGTCAGTTAAATCTTAATCAACATCAATTTTATGCCTAAGTGTACACTTAAATATAAGAAAAATGTATATATTTGTGTCTAGCTATACTGGTATATTTTCATAAACAACCAAAAAATGAGAAAATTATTTTTAATAAAAATTAAAACATTTGAATTATGAACTGATGCATTAATTCGAAACATTACCTTGGATTTTTGTGATTAGTTATGTGGTTACTGTTGGCCTCTTTGTCTTTATCTGGCTTTTCTTTCTTTCTGGAGGGCGTTTGCTGAATCAGTTCTCCTTTATCAAACATGAGGTGTAGGCGATAACTGACCAATTTGATTACTGTGAAGAATATAGTCACCAAACTGCAGTAAAAAAATACAGTGATGGCATTTGGAGGAAAAGCCTAAAGAAGAGAAAAGAAAGGGAAAAAATCAGGCCACAAGGTAGAGAAGTACAGTCATCCTCTGTAGTTATTTGTGTGAAGAAATTTATAGGTTTTCAGGTCCTGGATAATAGTCTATTACATATTTTATGAATTTCCTTTATTTAAAACATTAAGCAAATTTAATATTTTCTCAGAAAATCCAGAACTTCTGGCTATATGTTGAGAACAGAATGAGCTCAGCTGTGGTTGGGATGCTGGAAATATGGATTAAGAACTCCCAGAGCCAGACGTGTGAGCATGCACACTAACATATATGAAACTGCCTGATGGAACATGGGAGGGAGCCCTCAAGGCAGTACCCCTTAGAAGTCAGCCAGCCTTGCAAGTACATCATGTTTAAAAATGATGAGGTAGGTAGGACTGAAACATTGTAACGTACACCAGAAACTGACACAACATTGTAAACTGACTATACTTTAATTTACAAAAATATGATGAGGTGGGTGGAATCTAGACATTTGACTCATCCTCAAAAGACAGCCCTACCTGCACTTCTGCCTTGCAAAGTAAAATGAACAAAAAGGAGAATACAATGCTTTCTCTCAGGCCTGCTATTTAGCTTTCTTTGAGTCTATTGTCTGTTTCTTATTACTTCTGTTCTAATTTCTTTGCACTCCTAGGCCTCTTGCTTTGTGTGCAATTTTCATGAGGCAAATGCTAGACAGAAAAGTGGCACGCAAATGTTGGCTCATCCAGATTGTGCTACAGGGAATGATGAGATAGGGAAATAGCCAAAGGCTACAGAGGTAGATTTGAGGCAGGGGCATTAAAATGAAAATCTTCATGGGTCCAAATGCTTTGAAAACTACTTTAGAAAGCTGATACCTGTAACTGTCTCATTCTCTCTTCTCTTCTCATAAAGATTGAGTGCAGAGTTTAGTCAATGAATGCTTAAGATAGTCAAGAAATCTGGATTCATGTTGTCTTTTTAATTTCAGATGGCTACAGTAAGAGTTAACATTTTAGTTACATCTTTAATGTATACAGAGATCCATAGGATCAATCAATCAGTGAGCTCATTAAAGGCAAAGTGATGTCAACCTCAACACAATAAGTTCAACCATAAATCTGTACTGATATCGAGTCTGAATATCATTGAATATTGCCAGAAACAATCCCTCCAGTGTGACAACCAAAACTGTCTCCAGACATTGTCAGATGTCCCTGAAGGAGGTGCAGACTTGATCTCCCATTGAAAACCACTGCCTAGCCCCTAAATGTATATGTGGTTACTTTGCACCAAACACAGGGATTAAAAAAACATAGTCCTTACACACAGAGTTCAAAATTGATAGATGAGTAATAGCTAGAAGATAGAGTAGCAAGTGCCAGAATTCTGGTAAGCTGAGGTATGCCTAACCAAGGGATGGGGGTATGGGGCCAAAGAAATGATTCCAGGGAAAGCAGACATCTGTGAAAACTAAGAAGGGTGCTAAGAAAAGCCAGAAGGAAGGCAGAGCTTATGAAAAGTGCAAACATTTCAGAGTATTTCACATGGGGCATTCCAAGTATGGTAATACATCAAAAGTTCCAGACACCATATGCTTCAGAATTTGATGTTCACCATGAAGAAAGAGTGCAGAATGCTATTTAAGCATGGAATGAAAATATTGGGATATGCATTTTATAAGATCATCAGTGTAGATGGGAGGCTGGACACAGGATGAGCTGGTCATGAGGAGACCAGAAGGGGGCCAACTGACTTCATGGAAGAGTTTAATGAAATCAGCTACGTGGACGCCCAGTGTGCAGCATAAATGATAATTTCTCCATAAAATCACTGTAAAGCCTGTAAATTGTAATATAAATGTAGATATAAATTATTGCCTCTGCTCTTCTAAATCAGTAGTAGAAACTCCACAGCCATTGCTAAAAGAGACTTCTGAGACCATCAGGACCAATGGCAGGATTGTTGGAATAAATAAATGATCTTACAAGGCGACTACCTGGAAAGACCACCACATGGTAAGTTGCTATTTTTTTATTTTAAAAAGTTATTATTTACAGAAAACAGTATGGCAGTTCCTCAAGAAATTAAAAATAGAATAACCATACGATCCAACAATTCCACTTCAACCCAGAAGAACTGAGAGCATGGTCTTGAAGAGAGATTTGTACATCCACCTTCACAACATTATTATTATTCACAATTGCCAAGAGGTGGAAGCAACCCAAGTGTCTCTCGATGGATGGTGGATAAACAAAATGTGAACACAACACACGCAATGAACTATTTTCCAACCTTAAAAAGGAATGGAATTTTGACACACTCTACAGTCCTGATGAGTCCTGAGGACATTATGCTAAGTAAAATCAGCCAGTCACCAGAAGACTAAACAGTGATTGCACTTCCATGAAGTACCTAGAGTAGCGAAATTCACAGAAAGGGGAAGGAAAATGGAGATTACCAGAAATTCAGGGGAGGGAAAATAGGGAGCTGTTGCTTAATGACTATGGACTTTCAGTTTTGAAAGATGGAAACATTCTGGAAACAGGCTGTACACAATGTGACCATACTTAACTCCACTGAACTGTAGACTTTTAAGTTATGTGCATTTTACTACAAATTTCAAAAGTGATTATTATTTTAGATTTATCTTGAGATGACATATGGCATTTTCCAACTGAGAAATAGGAACAAACTAATCACACTGGACCCTCCTGTCTGGAAATGCAGGTTAAGCAGGACCAGTTCATCAAGAGCCTACTGTTTCTCCTAGACCATCCCTCAAGATCAAGTTGAATCCCCTCCACTAGTGTCTGCTGCCCAGAGTAAGCTACTAGTAAAAGCCCCACGTAATCAGCTGTACCTTAGAGACAGTCAAGCTCCCTACTCAGAGGGCCTTTCACAAGGATTTATTGGACAGACTCTGTGCTTGGCACTGGGGAGGGAGCTGCGAACAAAATAGGTGAATGTCTGTCTTCAAGGAGCTTCCATTATGGTGCAGACTAATTATACCTAATTTCAAAATTAATCAACTTCTCTCCAACAAGGGAACGTAACCTACCTACACTTAAAAAGAATGAAATGATACTCCTTGCAGCGACATGGATGGACCTGGAGATGGTCATACTAAGTCACTCAGACAGAGAAAGACAAATCTTATCAAAAGATGAGGAAGACCAATGGGAAATAAGTATTCGTTCTCTTGATTTTCTTCTGAGACGGTAAAGATTTGGAGATAGGAACTAAAATATACACAAAATCCAATATAGAAAATTCCTAAGGTCCTTCACAGTCCAAAGACTTCTATATTTATTTTCTATATTTAAGATCTACCACAACAAACAAAAACAAAGCGTAAATACAGGACAGAAATAGACTCATAGACAGAGAATACAGACTTGTGGTTGCCAGGGGGGCGGAGGGTGGGAAGGGATAGACTGGGATTTCAGAATTGTAGAATGGATAAACAAGATTATACTGTATAGCACAGGGAAATATACACGAAATGCTATGGTAGCTCACAGAGAAAAAAAATGTGACAATGAGTGTGTATATGTCCATGTATGACTGAAAAATTGTGCTGAACACTGGAATTTGACACAACATTGTAAAATGATTATAAATCAATTAAAAATGTTTTAAAAAAATCTACCAATATCAATAAATGAGATAAAGTCATTTTTGTTTGAGCCAGTGGTCTTTTCTTTTTAAGTCCAAGTTCTCCACCATAGGGAAAAGGTTGTGATTATTATCTAAATACTTCAAAGAAAAAGAGAATTGCCACAGGAGTAATAACACAAAGGTTATCTTGGAAACAACAGCAAAATTCAAACTTTATGGCAATCCAATACCAAGAGTGACACCTTGGTTTTCAAACTCCATTTTTAATGATCTGGACCCAGGCCACAACGTTGTGGTGAGTATATTGAAATGGGCCTGACCACAGACTGTTAAATGCACTACTAAAATTGTGAATTCTCTTCTTGAGTTAGATTTCATTAACGGAAAGAGTGATTTGATTTTCCACCATGTATGAAGCACCACACCAGGGACCAAGGTGGGGATTCAAATCGTATCCTCACCCGCAGGATTCCTCCAAACTAGAGGCAAGGATAGCCTCCCCACCTTGACTCCGAACATCTTCAGATTTTGGACTGTACTCTTTCCCACTCCCTGTGTGAAAGAACGGTCTTTACCACTTGTCTTCATTTCTTCACCTCCCATTGCCTCTTAAACCCACAGCAATCTGGCGACTACTCCCCAACTCCACGGAAAACGTTCTTGTCAATGTCTCTAAATACAAAAATTCAACACAGTTTTCTCTTTTCTCAGCAGCACTCCACAACAGTCCCTCACTTCTTGAAACATTGTCTTCTTTTTGCTTCTGAGAGGCCACGGTCTTCTAGCTGTTCTCTGCCTGACGTCTGAGTCTGCATCTCCTGGGACCTCAGTGCTTAGCCCTCTTCTCTCTCACTACATCTTCCTGCTCAGTCCCTTGGAAGTACATATAACCTGTATATTTATGACTTTCTGATCTATATCTCTAGCTTAGACGCCCATGTTGTGAAATTCCCTGGATTAGAGGTGGTATGGCAGAGTGGGTACCAACTCCAGCTGCTTGTGCTCTGCTTCTGGTTCAGTCACAACTTGCCAAGTATCCTTAAGCATCTTAACCACCCTCTCCATGTCAGTTTCACCAACTGTAAAATGGGAACAATGACAGTGCCTGTCTGGGCTGTTGTGAGGATGAGATGGATTCAGTCCATGCAAAATGCTTGCAACAGTGCCTGCCTCATAGGAGCTCAGTGAGTGTTGGCTGTTTTTATTATCTATTCTAATAATGATAATGTTAACGGGGGAAAAATCCAAAAAATCTGAATAGCATTAAGAAATAATCTATCTTTTTTCTTCCATAGTATGTAGGAAAGAGTTTTAGAGGGGATGAAATGGGGATAAGGCTGGGGAACGTGTAAAAGTAATCATCTGAGAGACCAAATGGATAAAATCGGAAAACAATAATCACCCTGATAAGGATCAACTTCCAGACAAAAGAAATCACACCAAGGGTATTAGGATATTAGACATTACAACTGGGAAAAATAACAGAGTACCTTAGGAGAGCAGGATTACCGTGTGGAACTAGACATTCTGAAATCTGAATCAAATCTGTGCTTTGTTACTTAAAGCAACTATAGGACTTGTATTACCTGTGACCTGAAGTCATGGGGCTTGTGCAATTTTTATCTAAGAATAGAGAAAAAAAAAACTCCTCTATGGAGAGAATCCAAATATAACTAGTCACTAACTGAGAGAAATTAAGAGAAGTAGAGGTGGGGTGGGAGACAGAAATCTAACTACCAGAAAATCAGTCATGAGCTTGAAACACTAGAAGAGAAAGAAAAGGGGGAAACAGGGCTTTTTTTGGAGAGGGCTGTGGAGGCCGACATCCCAGAATACGGCAGGTGCTGCTTCTCTTGCCACAGACACAAAAACACAACCAGCTGATACACGCCCGTGTGTCTAAATGGCAGAAGATGACGGAAAGCAGGAGGAATTTTGCAGAAGGGTGGAAATGTCACTCAAGAAAGATGGTACTAACTTACAAAGACTGAAGATGACTCCCTAGGGATAGGGGACAGCTCCATAAAATTGCTTGCACCAGGAAAGCAAAGTCCCCATGGAGCAGAGCCCTTTGGACATACAGTCCAAACAGCCACCTGGAGCAGCAAAAATTTTAAACCAACTGCATGGGATGGCATTCAGCCCAAGCCTAGAAGGGTTGGGTCATCCCCAAGCTGCAGCCCCTGCACCCGAAGCCCACTCTGCTTCAGGCAGGTGAGGTCAGGAGGAAGGAATTTCAGACATCCAAATGGATTATGGGAAAGTGCAAAGCATCATGCATCTCAGCTGAGAATAAATAAGGTACCCACAGGCACAAGGACTGGATAACCAGCTTCTGGGAATCAAAGGAGACAAAGTACGGAGCATGTGATTCAGCAGCAGGAAAAGCCTTTCTTCTGAAGAAGCTGAATATGAATGCCATGACTGACCAGTGAGAGGTATCCTTTATGGCAACAGGAACGTGCCAAGCAGTCCAACAAAGTAACAACACCAAGTGCACCCGGCCAGGCCCGCTGTGTCAGGTTGTAGGGGTTGCATCCTGCACAGTGGCCTCTAGCTGCCAGGGTCTGATGGTGGCTGAATCCAGCCCGCAGGTCCTGAGCCAGGAAAGGGTGCCTTTTTGGACAGATAACCTTCTTGTAATTCATACAAGAGCCTCTTCTATGTTAGAAGTGGTGGTGTAAAAAGGGGTGGCCAGAGAAACACAAAACCTAAAGAAAAATAGTTATGTCCCCAAATGGGGAGTGGCCACAAACCATGACAGAAGAGTCACGAACTCCATGTGACTCGGTGTGACAGGGAGTCCAGGCAGAGCGCCCACGGTATGTCTAGTGCTGCCCTGGCCTGTGCCAGGTAATCCCGTTTTATTATAAGTATACCCATTAGTAATGAAGTGGTTCCTATCAAAAAAAAAAGTCCCCAAGGCTAAGTTAAAAAGCAGAACCAGAAACAGAGCTAGTCTGGCTAAAATAAAAGAAAACCCAAGGAAACAGAAAGCTACGGCCATAAAATAAAAGACAGATATTCTGTGTGGAAGTCAGCTGTAACGTTGCCCTGCATGGGGTCTTGAAGAACGGGAAGGTTCCACGCCAGATCTTTTCTGCTACTCAACTTTTCTTCTCAGGTCAGCCTTACCACCACCAGGATAATCAGAACACCACTTCACGAGGGTCCACTGTTTCAGGGAGCTCCAATGCTCATGTGCATAGCAGGTCAGGGGGCACAGGGGGCACAGGCCAAGGATTTGGACAGAACAGGACCTCAGCTTAAAATTCTGAATTTTACTACGTATTATCTAGATGGCTTTCGGCAAGCGCCCTCTGGATCTCAGTTGCCAAATCGATAAAAACCAAACCCGCTATCCCCATTTTACAGATGAGAAAGCTGAGGCCTGGAGAAAGGCAGTGACTTGCACAAGATCACACAGTGGATAAGCATCAGGGCAGGGACGTCTTTCGACACTGGTGCTGTCGGAACTTATTCAGGGTGAGACTCAGGCCCAGGGTGCTCTTGTTCTAAGCTATACATAGATCTCTGTTGGTTCTCTCAGAACAAGCACAAGAACACGAGTGAGAAAGGAAAGATTAGATATCTCTGATGCTCTGATGACAACTGCACCTTCCAGTTTGTCCAAAACAAAATTAGGCTGACAATAAATCAAAGTATTGACAATCTTTTCAGATTGTCTAAATTGACCTAATGCTTTTAGTTACATACTTCTGAGCATTTCTTGAAAATATAGAATTTATAAATGCTAATAAGTAACCTATTTTCTGCATTATCAACTAGACCTAAGTAACCTCTGGGGCTTAGAGATAAGTTTGCCTCAATAATTAATAATAAATTTTAAGTTACATATTCAAAACCCCTGTTAAATTAAATGGTGGATTCTCCCTACAGTGGAACTGTCTTGATTAAACATGTTCCATCCAATTGTGCAAAAACCAGAAAAGTTCAAGGCCACTTAAATTACAGAACTTCAAATAAGCCCCTGCTATCAGCAAGCATCCAGGAATCTTTTCTGGACTAAGTTCTCATAAGTGGAACAAACTGAGAAAGATGTTAACAATCACAGGCAGCTCTGAAGCGCAGAAAAATATACTTAGGAATCAAAAGGGAGAGAAGAGAACCCTCCATTGGGGAAGGAGGTCTTTTATGTCTAAGGTCACTTTCAGAAACTAGAAGACCAGAGCAAGAGAAGGATTACTTGCATTTTTTTCAATAAGACAGGCTAGGTATTAAAAAGCAGCACAATAACAAAAATTCACTCACATAAAATCATTCTGTGATAGTTAAAAGCACACTGGCATAAAGGCATGAAAATTTCAGTATAACTGGTTTGATCCAAAGAATCCAACATGAGTAAAATTATTTAAGGTATCAGTTTTTTGCTTTCTAAACTCTTAAGATTTAGCCAAAAATTATTTTAAATAGCATTAAAGAGGAACTTAACTAAGGACAATTTCTTATTTACAAATATAAGTAGAAATCAAGTTACTCAATGAAGCATAATTAGATGGAAATTAAGGACCCTGATCATATGCATACACCAAATCTTGAAAGGAGTTACGTAAAAATGAGCTCATATTCATTAAAAAAAATCTGCAGGATTATACATTAAACATTAATGTGGTTGTTGTTGAGAAGTGGGATAATAGAAGCAATATATATTGCTTTCATTATCAGGAAATGCTCTAAATGTATTGTTAGGCAGACAATCTAATGCTGGTTGGAAGAGAAAGAGATGCATGTTGATTTTATTTCCACCAGTTTATTACACATGAGATCATTGCTCACCAAATGCAAGGCACTCTGCTAGGTACAACGAGGAAAACCAAGATGAATCGACAAAATCAAAATCCATGCCCTCACAAAGCTCACGACCCAGGAGTAGAGGTAAAATACATGTTCCAACAACTAAGTACGGAGTTCAAAACATGCCACAGCACACACAGTAAATACAGAATGGTATTTGGGCAAAGGAGAAGAGAAATTAATTCCAGATAAGTGAAATCAAGGAAGCCTAGGCAGTGATGCTCATTCCATCGGCCTCTGAAGGATAGAGAGATTTTGGCAAGTGAATAATGAAAAACGGGGGAAAAAGGTTAGTTCATATTGAGCAGTCACCATGTGCCAGGTACTGAGAAGGACTTTGATTCATTCAATCCTCATATGTACCCTTTTAGTCCGGCTTTACAAACCAGGGAGCTCAAGCTGGCTCAAGCTCACACAACCACTAAGCAGAAGACCCAGAACTGAACCCAAGCTTGCCATCCTCATCACTGCTCGGTGCTGCCCTTCTAGGCAAAGGGAAAACATTGGGACCTACCTACCGGCTAAGGAAATACGATGAAAAAGGTCAAAGAAGAGGAAATTTACGCTTACTGAAGGGTCACCATGGATCAGCTGCTGTATTAAGTGTTTTTATATGAAATATATTATTCCCATGAACTGGTCATTATCACATCTATTTTAAGGATGAGAAAACTAAGACCTAGATGGGTCAAATATCAGGTCAGACCTAACAGCTAATAAGTAGCAAGTTGGAAATTTACATCAGGTCTGAGTTCAATCCCAGGTCAAGCCAGAAAGATGGATAGCTTTATGTGCTCATTTAAGCCCCCAAAACAACACTGTGCCTCTGGTCATAGTACTTTTCTCATTTTACAGATAAGAAGTAAAAAAAAACAGATTAGGTAAGTAACTTCCCCAAGGTCACAGAACTGCTAAGAGGTGAATCCCAAATTTAACACAGGCAGCCTAACTTCAGAGCCAGATTTCTGACCCTCCAGATAAACTACCTGAATGAGAGTAAACAGGACCCAAATCATGCACAATCTCTAACGTCACACTCAGACTCCGTCGGCCATGCAAACTCATTGAAGATTTTTGCTGTGGAAAACATAATCAAACTACGTGTTAGGAATAAACTCCTTCAATAGACATATCAAAATTAGGTTCATGGCACATCATGTTTTAGTAAGACTCAGAGCATCCTACTTGTGTAACTTTTCAAATAAGGTTAAACATTGTTTCAATTAGGTATATTTACCTAAGAAGGCCAAATATGTAGTTATTCAGCAAGCACTCAATTGTGGTAACCTTACTAAACTGTCAAGCCCCAACTAGATGCTGTGTAATACTTCACTTCTCTTAAACAACATCAGATTTACCCATTATTATATTTTTCTGCAGATCTCGACACAGTGGTGTGGAAATTGCGAACTGTGTAACTGATCATTGAAACCGCCTTCCCACAGTAAAACAAGAAGGGAGGAAAGGGGGTAAAAAGATCAATAACTGAAATAGGTTTGCTTTTAACATTTCATGTTTGCCTTTTGGCTATCATGCACAGTATCTCAGACCAAACATTATCCCAAGCTACCCAGCCAAGGAGCCTAGGGCTGCTTACATACAAAATAGGTTGAACATTCCACAGCGAGGAGCAGTCTGACTCATCCTGACAGGCAGCATCAATTCTTAATGAGTCCCCGAGCCCCCAAAGTCCTTTCCACTTCTTTTCCTGCCAGTGAGCCCCTCCCTGGTCCTCCTTTCTCTGTTACTGCCTCTGTCCCAAATTCCTGAAGCCTTTCCCCATCCCATCTCTTAGTGGGGATCATAGTCAGTCTTTTCCAACATGAGGCACACTCGGAGGGAGGGTTTTTCTGGTTGCTCCATCCCCACCTTTCCCAGGACTTGGAGCTCCCCACTCACCAGATGCATGGCCAGGGGCAGCAGCAGCAGGAACAGCCACAGGTAGAGGTGGAAGCTATTGGTGAACGTGCTCTGCTCGGGGTCGTGGTACCAGCCCCCCGTGAGCGCGGCCCACACGCCCTGCCGGAGCAGCTGCAGCACCTGGGACACCATGCCTGCGCCCCGGGGCCGGCGCGCGCCGCCAGGACGCCCTCAGCTTTAACACGCGGGCCCCCGGGGGGCCCCGCCGCCGCCGCCGCCGCCGCCGCCGCCACCGCCCCCTCCCGCGCCTTCCGCCCCTCGACCGAAGCTCGGGCTGCCTTTCTGCCCGGACCCGCGAACCGCGGCGCCGGAGCCGGCTGCTGCCGCCGGGCAGGGGGGCGCCATGTCCGAGGGAGGAAAGATTTTCCCATGGTGCTCAGAGGTGGCTGCTCAGAGGATGCTCCAGAGGCTCCGCCCAGCGCCCGCCCAGAGGCCCTGCATAACAGGCCTTCCTGGCCGGCAGGGGCGGGAGGAGGGGGTGAGGAAATGTTCGGAGTCCCTCCAGCCTTTCCTCTTTTGCCTCTGCCCGCTCTCCCTCCTTTTCGCCCCATCCTCCTATTTTGGGAGCGTGAAAGGCTTAAAAATCAAAGATGTTCTCACGCAGAAGAGACAAACCAGGACATATTCCTTCGCCTTTTCCTTTTTTGCAGCCAGCACAAAAACACTTCTGTAACTCAGGATCCTGTCACATGTCGCTCGTGTAACTTCTTCCCCTGAGCCCTGGCTGCGCGGCTTCCTAATCCTTAGCTAACCGCTGACCCCGGACGTTCCGCTGCACCTTTAACCCTGACCTTTTTTTTTTTTTTTTTTCCTCTCTCTCTCTGTCTTTGACCTTTTCTCCTCCTTCCTGCTGTTGTTCAACTCGGCAGATAAAGAAGATCACCACCTCCCTGGAATAATTTCAGAAGCCTTAGGCTACTTGTCTTGTTCTGTATTTCCTAGAACATAAACCCAGCCATCAATCGGCAGTACTGTTTGAGATAGGAAGACCTATAAACTTCTTCAGACCTCATCTTGGCCAGTGGACATCCATCCTTTAAGCATGGATGTGACATGAACAGTGGTGCAGGGGGGATGCTGAATACCCGAACCAACAGGAATGGACATGACGTGGAAGGACTAAATATGACTCAGGACTTAGAGGCCGATTCAATACAGAGGTAAAAGAATACGGTAAATTTCCGTTTGGGGTTGGGGTGATGAGGCGTACAAGTAATCAAGGTATGGAATGCAGGTGGTTTCACAGGAAAAAATGACTACAGTGAATCTGGGAACTTTGGCAGGTGGGGGCAGAGTGAGTGTGATCCTGCTTAGTTAGCACAGGGCTCTCATACAGAGACATGGACTTGGGGGAAATCAGAATACAGTCCCATGAAAGGGAATGACAATCTCCTGGAGAAGAATGCAGAGTAAGGAGACACGAGGACTGGGAGTCCCAAGGAGTAAAGGCACAGGCAGGAAAGAAGGAGGAAGAAGGTGGGAGACCAAGGCGAGCCTGTTACCATCCACTGACAAACACGGGGAAAGAGCAATTCAGAAAGGAAATGATCAGTGGTACCCAGTGCCATGGAGAAGAGGTCAAATACAAAGACTGATGTGGTCCTTAAGAGTAGTAACCTGTGGATGGCGGACGATTTAGGTCAATGGTAGAGCACATGCTTAGCATGCACGAGGTCCTGGGTTCAATCCCCAGTACCTCCATTAAATAAACAAGCAAACAAATATAATTCCCCCCCCAAAAAAAAAACCCAGTAACCTACGCCACTGGAGCTTCAGGGATTACCAATGGTGAACTGGGCAGATTTCTAATTGCATTACATTAAAATAGAGTGAATGTGTGATGAAGTAGATTCAGCCAAAGTAAGCTACTCCCTAGAGGCCAGGAAGGTAGGTGTGATCTAAATGCAGGTATGGGGTCAATTAAGTTTACTTCTGACTGATTGGCTTTTAATATGGGGAAACATTAAGCATATGCCTTCTCTGCTCTGCTCTTCCTGGGAGGATGTTAGTCTATTGTCTGGGCTTTAACTTTTAGGCATATGTTGATGACTCTGAAATCTCTATATCCAGCCGTGACTTCTGCTCTGAACTTCAAATTTATATCAACTTGGGTCCCCTCACTTCCAGGCCCTCAACATGTTCAAACAGGTACTCATTGGTTTCTCCCTTGTCATTATTGCTCCTGGGGGTCCTTCTGCATTTCTGGATCTCAGTCAATAAAATTGCAATCCATATGCTCATGTTAGAACCCAGGAGTTATCCTAGAATCCTCCCCTCTCTCATCCTCCTTCCTCTTATTACTAAATCTACCTAATCATTAAGTCCTGTCAATTTTATCTCCAAATGATTATTAACTAGATATGCTTTGCTCAATCCCTATTACCACTGCTTCAGGTCAAGTCCTTAGTATGTCTCCCTTGAACTCTCAAGCAGTGGCTTCCTAATGGGTTTTCATACCTCCAACTTAAGCCCCACATCAATTAACATTCATCCAGAGAAAAGGAGCAACTCTGGCTTTCAAACAGAGATCATTTCACGCGGGAAATGGAAAGGCTGAGAAAGTACACAGTGGATGGTGAACAACCCAGAGACTAGCAAGAGCAGAAGCAGGACTCCTAGAACCAGAGGAATAATGAGAGGGGTTAGTACTGTCAGAACTAAGAAGCCAAGGATTGGCAGCAGGAGACAGCCAAACCAGGGCAGCCTGGAGAGAGCAGGAGCCTGCAGGACCTGCAGTTGCCAAAGGAGATCCCGCAGAAAGGTGATGCAGGGAGGCTGACACACGTGTGAATACCCTGACTTCTTCTCTTCCCCAGCTTCTAATGTCCCCCTTATCCCTTCCATTGGCCACGCCTGCGGGGAAGCCATGGTGCACGGAAGCCTGGGAAGTGCAGTTACCTGTAATACAGATCAGAGCAGGTGAAGGGCAAGCCAAAGTGATCTATATAAAAGGTACATCCGACTTGGATACTCTTCCTTAAAATTTTTTCTATCACACTCAGAAAAAGCAAACAACAACAACAAAAAAAGGTTGAGTGCCCTCCAAGCCTTGCCCTCACCTCATCGCTCCAGCCTCATCTCCAGAAATCCAGAGTGCTTACATTTCTTTGCACAGCAGGCATTGCTTCATGACTTTCTGCCTTTGGTGATGCTGTTCTTCCACAAGTCAATAAATGTCGACACGTGTACACACACACACACACACGCACGCACACACGTACATACACACACCGGTGGGATTTGGATTTGGACTATAATTGAATCTACTAGTCAGTTTTGAGAGAGTTGACATCTTTTCAATATTGAGCCTTTCCCTTAGTGAGCAAGAATGTATGCTTCCATTTATTAAGCTTTCTCAATAACATTTTATAGTTTTCTTTGGAGAGGCAGTAATTAGGTCTGTTTGTTTGTTTGTTTAATGGAGGGACTGGGGATTGAACCCAGGACCTCATGCATGCTAAGCATGCGCTCTACCACTGAGCTACACCCACCCTCCTTATAGTTTTCTATGTTGAATTCTTGCACATTATTAACTGGCACCAGTGTGGGCCATGAATTGACTAGGGATGAGAGAAGCAATGTAAAACTGGAAACCTTATGGAACTAGAAATAAGTAGGATTGAAATATTGAAATAATATGGGGACTGGAGGAGCAGCTCTTCGTGACCAGATGCATATCCAGGCTTCATTTGGTAGGGATTGCTTGCTAAGTAAAGAGTGCGTGTCCAGCTTCCCCCAATGTGGGCAAGATGGCTGGAGAGAGGGCAGTGACTCAGCCATGTTTGAGTCACCATGACATAAGCAGTAAGATGGCCTTGCAGAGCAATAAAATTCCTAATATGCTTGGCTTCCCAAGGCCTCTTTCACTCCATCCCCCTGTCAACTACAACTCTAAATGGACACAAACATCCTTAAGATTATTCCAGCAGAGGATGAAGATATGGTTAAGCCAAAGAGCAGAATGAATTCTCATGAATGAACAGAAGTAGTTAGAGCCCTGAACAAGGAATGGCTGATTAAGTATGCATGCCAGCCTCTGCCTTGGTGTGGCCTGCCTGCTGAGACCAGTGAACAGGTCATCTTGCTGCTCAGGGATCCTGTGGCTCAAGAGAGAGCCTTCATCTGCTAATCTGTTTTTGGCCCATGGTCCCCAGTAAGTAGCTGGACTGCAGACCCATTCTTGCTTACTGATTATTCTGGACAAAATATTCTTTGGACCCCTAGGGGGCTCTGAGTGTCAGCAAGTGGAAGAAGTTGTACCTGCTAGAGAAATGAAATAGCAATTGATTCAGTTTCACAGAGGTGATGCTAGTCACTGCTCCTTATTAATTTAGAGAACTTCATTTATAAATATGAGCAGAAACTAAGAAGTAAAAATTATTAAAATAATTAAAGGTTCAAAAGCTAACCACTCCAAGAAAATGGCCACCACTACAATAGAACACATGGAGAAAACAAGAGAGGTCCTTACAAATTATAATTAATATCCCTCATGATATTTGAGAAAATATTGCATTGATTATAAAATTAGTCATCGTGAAAGAGGAATTGGAAATTAGAAGAGAATTTTGGATGTTAACAGACCTTGTGGTGATCCTATAAAAACATTTCAGAAAATAGAGAAGGAAGAATAGTTGTCAATTCATTCTATGAGGCAAATATTTCCCTGATCCCAAAACAGATGAAGACATGAGAAGCAAAGAAAACAGCTGACCACTCATTACTCCTCTATAACAAAAGCAAAAATCCCCAACGAAATATTGGTAATCTGAACCCAACAATATATTAAAAAGATTATATACCATGATCAAGTAGGATTTATCCCAGGAATTCAAGGTTGGTTTAACATTCAAAAATCAATTCCATATTTGAGGATGGCCCTAACCTGTGAGTTGCAGGGCACCACAAATATCTGCTACACTGTTGGATACCCATTCTCAGAGATAAAGTAAAATATGATTTATCAAAATGAGTGAATATGCTAAGGGAGAGAAAGTCCTGGGACACAGGGAACAAGCCATTGAAAAAGGAAATAAAGGGAAGAGGGTATAGCTCAGTGGTAGAGTGTGTGCTTAGCATGCATGGGGTCCTGGGTTCAAGCCCCAGTAACTCCATTAAAAACAAAAACAAAATAAAAACAAACAAAAAAACCCCCAAACAACCTAAAAAAGAAATAGAAAATAAAAAAGAATTCCCTGTATAACAGCTCATAAAATGGCAGGCCTGGAGAATAACCAACCCAGGTGAAACATGAAGACAGATTTTGAATGAATTATTATCTTTAATAATTTTAGGCCTATTTGAATATTTCTTTTGACTTTATGGTAATTTGTATCTTTTTAAGAATGTGTCCATCTCATCTAAATTTTCTTTTATCAACAAAAAGTTGTTCATACTATCAGACCAACACAATTTGTCAATTTATGTTCTTATCTTTATTTATCTTATCTCTTCTATTACATTTGAGCTTAATTTGTTATTTTTCTAATGTCTTGAGGTGGACATTTGCCTCACTCTTTTTTTGCCTCCTTCCCTGATAAGTTAAACCTGTAAGTTTTCCCCTAAGAATGTCATTGGTTGCACCCTACAAATATTGATATATTTTTATTATTGTTCCATTTAAAATATTTGCTAATTTCCATTGGGATTCCTTTAACCCATGGGTTACTTAGAAATTTATTGCTTCCAACCATATACAGATACATATGAGCCTTTTATAATAATCCATGATTTCTCATTTAACCCAGAGAACACGATCTGAATGATTTCAATCATTTGTTGACTTGATTTATAACAAAGAATATGGGCACTTTTGTAAATATTTGGATGTGCTTAAAAAGAATGTTTTTTTATATGCACTTTTAAGATGCAGTGTCTATCAAAGTCCATTGATTAAGTCTGATTAAGTCACCATTGATTAAGTCACCAATTATTATTAACATTATTGAAAAAAAGCAAAGAATAAAAAAAGCAGGGTGGTCTTTACAAATTTGTGACACTAGGTGGCACCAGAACACTGCTTCAACTACAGTAAAATATAGTCCATTGCTGGTATTACAAAGCAAGAAAAATAAATAAATAAACTTGCAATTATTTTAAACTTTAAGAAATTAACTTACTTGAAACTTTGAACTTTTAATTACTTCAATTTTTTGGTTTTGCTCATATTTTTATAAATAAATATTGTTATTTGACAATATAAAGGAACGAAGCACTGATTCATACTTGTAGCATGGATGCACCTTGAAAACATTATACTAAGTGAAAGAAGCCAGTCACAAAAGATGTATATTCCATTTATGTGAAATGTCCAGAATAGGCAAAGTTCTACAGAACAGAATGTAAATAATATCAACTCCCTAAAGGAAGAAATGTTATAGCTAACCAAAATTAGCAAAACAAAATGGAGAGAAGGTAAGAAGTCAAAAGATATTTCTGACTCATCTGGTAACAGATGTATAAATATATTTAGATATAAAAATGAATCCAAAGAAAAATTAACTAATCAGGTCAAATTGGATGGTAATGAGGAAGAAGAAAAGAAAAAGAAATTGTAAAACTGTATACTTCAACTAAAAGAAACAAACAAAACAAAACAAAAAAACAAAAAAATCATAGTGGGAAGGGAGAGTGGGTGAGGTTACAGCTAATACAATTTAGCTCTGTGCTGAAAATTGTAAAACCTGGGTGCTAAGCATGTGGAGGTTCAATATAACAGCCTATCTTCTTTTGTTAGAAATTTTCTATAATAAAAAATAAAAATAAAAGGTTTTTTTTATTTTAAAGAATTGAAAATAAACTATTCCCAATTCTGTTCATAGCAAAAAATCAACAGAAAGTGTCTAAAGAAAAGATTAAAATGTTAAAGTTAAAAAGGTAATTCCAAAACCAAAAACTATAATCCTTCCAAATTATCCAAGACACACACACACAGAAAATAAAGAAACTCAGACCACATAGTAAAAGATTGTTAAAAAGGGAAAGAAACAAGCAAAGCAGAATATATGATGCAAAATTGAAACCAGATTTATCTGTAATATCTATAAAAATAAATAGCTTTAATTTCTCTATTAAAGGGAGAGGGACTCAGATTGGATGGTAAGGCAAACTCCAAGCAGTTACTGTTTATAGGAGATAGACCTAAGAAAGAGTGGCTCAGAAAGGTTGAAAATAATAGGATGGACAAAGCACAACAGGAAAACGGGAAAAACAGAATGGGGCGGGGACTGAAGGAGGCTCAAGATCTCATTATTAGACAAATCTTTCCATCTACATTCAGATAAAATCATTCAATTGAGAGAAATAGGTTAGTTTTAATAAAAGAAGCAATTTACAATACAATGGAGGTAGAGGCAACCAGAGAAGGAAATAAGAAATCACTAAAAGAATATTAATTTCACTTGAAAAAGTAGGCTCAAAATCTATCCAAGTCAGAAAAACGAGGTTCCGGTACCAAACTGAATATTAAGGAGAATCAACAGTCAATGTGACTGGAAGCCCGGGGCTCAGATTCTACCTGTTGAATAATATCATAATTTGTTAGTATTTTTTAAGATGTTAAATGTAAAATCTTGGAGAGGCTGAGGATTTTTTTTAAAAATAGTATTCTTACTGTTAATGGAGAAAAACCAGTTTGCCCAAGGGCATTATTAGACAAGAAAACAGCTCCCTGAAATAGATACTTACTGGAAGCTTTCCCTCCTGAACCCTCAACTTTATCAAGTGACTCGAAAAAAAGATTAGGAAGACTTCAAATAATCCTGTGACTAAGTAGCCACCAGAAAACAATTCTTTATAACTATAATGAAAAATAATATGAAAATTAATATGTGTATGGATATGGGTGACTGAAACATGATGCTGTACACCAGAAATGGACACACACTGTAAACTGACTATACGTCAATAAAATAAAGTAAAATAAAATAAAATATACAAGATCAAAAAAAGAAAAAAGAAAGAAAACAATACTTTACACGGATATGACACAGTACAGTTTTCAGAGAACTTCACATGCACCCGCTCCTTCAGGATACCAAATCAGCCCTAGAAGTTGACACTAACACGCATAAAATCAGCAAATGCACACGATGATGCAGGTGCTAAGGCTTCGGGCCCCGGAAATTGTTACAGAGGAGAAAACTAACCTTGAGGCAGGAGAAACAGAAGCCGCCGGAATGGGTGGTGGCAGGGTGGTTATAACTGGTAAGTTCCACATTTGTGTTCAAAGGAAGGAAAGGTCATCTGGGTTCATTTAAGAGTTCTGAAGAGATTTCAGCAGAGATTTAAAAAGACAGAGAGATCACAGACATAGAAAACAAACCTATGGTTACCGAGGCGGGGAGGGGGAAAAGGGTGGAAAGGGATAAACTGGGAGTTTGAGATTTGCAGACATTAACTAATAAACAAGAAATTCATACTGTGTAGCACAGGGAACTACATTCAATATCTTTTAGTAACTTATGGTGAAAAAGAATATGAAAACGAATATATGTATGTTCCTATGGGACTGAAGCATTGTGCTCTACACCAGATATTTACACAATATTGTAAACTGACTATACTTCAATAAAAATATATTTTTTTTAATTTTAAAAGGAATAAAAAGACAGAGAGAAATCACTTCAGGAAGGAACCCTGAATTGTGCTGATCAATGCTGACTCAGCATAGGCTTAAAGCAGGAATTAGGGAAAAAGACTTGGATTTACTTAGTGGTTTTCTCCTAAGGATTTCAAAGGAGCTGTTTAATTTTGTTATCATTAATTCTCATGGTATTTATCATGTTCTTAAGTGCACGTGGTTAATACTCCTCTAATTTTATGTGTAGATTAAAAAATTGGACAGTAGAAACCAAAGCTCAAGGTCTCTGAAAAGGCCAATCGTGTAAATCTGACTTCTGATGTGTGTCCCAGTGGAGTTTAGGAAGGTTACACCCCCAAAATAGATCTGATGTCGCAGGAAACCATCATTTCTGTGGAATGAACAAGATAAAAGTGTACTACAGAGTAAACCTGCTCAGAGTGGAAAAGTCGACTTACAAAAACACATAGCAAAATTCATCAAATTGTACATTTGAAATATGTGTTGTTTACTGTACAGGAACCATGCCACAATAAAGGTGTTTTTTTAAAAAAGCTAAACACAGCAAGTACAAACCCATTACTCTATGGTTCATTCACTACGATCTTAGGATGAGTTGCTCTTTTTTTTTCATCATCTTTGTCCTCTGGGTTCTCTGTTTAATATTTCTAGCAGTTTATGAAGAATTAGTCACTATATTTGAAAAGAGTCCAGTAAATTACAAATCAAAAAAAGAAATTTTGATAGGACAAAATGTACAAAAATGGCCACTCAGAGTGGACTGGTAGCCTTCCTATCTCAGGTCCAAGGTCATGAGCTTCGTAGCTTTCCTTTAGAAGGGATATCTTTAAGAGTTTTAAAAAGACCTTGGCTTTCTGAAACCACTCAGGTTTTTACACTGTTGTCTTATTCAATGAAGTAGCTCATTGTGCATCTGAGCAGCCCTGACTGTAATCTGTAACTTTAAGCATGGGCAGGCAAGGCTACGGTCTGCTCCAGTGATTAAAGTTACAGAAATTCTAAAAACATCACGATTACTCTGTCTAAAGCTGAAAGCCAGCTGAAACTTTGAGCATAAACAGTAACCTGACACACAGACTGAATTCAAAGCTTCACACTTAGAAAACATGCTAGGAAGTATTAACTTAGTATTGTTGTTATTATTGAATTAGCATCAGCCTCATGGTGGTTATTATTAGTCATGTAACCTTACATCTTTAAACTCATGAAAAGGAAGCCGTGGAACCAGTTTCAAGAGAGAAAAGCTAATTTATAATTTCAACACCTAATTGTTATTTCTTTTACTGAATAGAGGTACTGGGGATTGAACCCAGGACCTCATGCACGCTAAAAGCAAGCACTCTACCACTGAGCTATACCCTCCCTCCCCACCATCCCTCCCCACCAGCTTCAGCACTTTTTGAAAGTACTTCATGCTGCTTTTTACTCACTACACTCATTGACAGCTCCTCAACTACAACATAGAAGGAATGAACCAGAGTCTTCCCCACAATGAGAAAGTCCAGGTATATTGTGAACACCTGTATGGTATCTGCTCACTTCCTCTTTCTCCAGATTAATTGCTTGTCAATTCCTTTATCTCCTTCAAGTCTTCGCTCAAATCTTACCCCCTCAGCAAGGCCACCTTGTCCACCCTGACTACTGCTCCATGACTCAGTTCACTCAACCTGCGCCCCCATTCCTGATCTGTCTCTTCTAGTTTTCCTTTTTAATGTTACACAGTATTTATCAAATTCTAATATACAGTATAATTTGCTTATTTATTCTATATCCCAACTACAGCTTTTAAAATAGAAGCTCCATATTAAAGGACAACTTTGTTTTGTTCATCTTTATATCCCAAGTACCTAGATTACTGCCTGACACTTAAAAAAAAAAATAGATGTGGAATGATGGACCAAGTGTTTCTGTGTATTCTGTCCTGTTTCTCTTTATAAACTAGCTCTGTTATTACTTGGCTTGATTGTGGTATGGTTCGTGATGAATATATAACAGGAATACTGGTAACAACACAATAAAACTTATAATTAGTTGCACATATGTATAATTTGGCTTACTCAGAAAGCATTATGTTTTGTGATGTTATATGCCCAACAGCCTTGGAAATTACCATCCCCACTTTTAATTCTGACCACACTGCAAAGAATTTTGAATTTTTCTTGGAAGATGAAATTGATCTTGGGCATAGAAAAATATACCAAATGGAATCAAGAAAAAGGATAAATATGCTTTCTGTTGAATCTTCTATTTTAATGGGTCCTCACTGGATAGTAACTAATATTAAAATAGTGAGTTAACATTTATTATCACTAATTAAGTGTGATGCTTTAATATACTACCTCTATGAATCTTCAAAACAGCACCATGGGCAGAGACAATGGAAGAACATTCAGTGTCATCTAGCAAGTAATGACAAAATCATATCACATTGGTAAAACATCACACACACACACACACACACACACACTCCATTTCCCAAATGTAATCCAAGCCTAGTAATGACACCTGGCATTTCCAAAGTTCCAGGACATCAATCAAAATGCTTTTCGTCTTAAAAAGTTTGAGCAATTTCATTGAACTGTTAATCTTCCCAATAGTCTATTTTACATGTGGAAGTATGAAGGTCTCACTAAAGTAACTAAAAATTTTAGGAAACATTACTTTCTCCTGAAGATTTTTCCATGTTTTATAGAATTCACACAGTTTTTTTTTTTAATTGAAGTATAGTCGATGTACAATGTTGTGTTAGTCTCTGGTTACAGCATAGTGATTCAGTTACACACACATACATATTATTTTCCATGTTCTTTTTCATTATAAGTTACTACAAGATATTGAATATAGTTCCCTGTGCTGTACAGTAGGGCTTTGTTGTTTATTTTATGTATAGTAACTAGTATCTGCAAATCTCAACCCCCCAATTTATCCCTCCTCCAACTAACCAAAAGTTTGCTTTCTATGTCTGTGTCTTTCTGTTTTGTAAATAAGTCCATATGTGTCACTTTTTAAGATTCCACATGTAAGTGATACCGTATGATATTTGTCTTTCTCTTTCTGGCTTACTTCACTTAATATGGTAATCTTTAGGTCCATCCATGTTACTGCAAATGGCATTATTTTATTATTTTTATGGCTAAGCAGCAGTCCATTGTGGCATATATATATATATATATTTTATATATATACAAAACTTCTTTATCCAGTCATATGTCGATGGACATTTAGCTTGGTTCCATGTCTTGGCTATTGTATATAGTGCAGCTATGAACATTGAGGTGCATGTGTCTTTTCCAATTAGAGTTTCCTCCAGATATATGCCCACGAGTGGCATTGCTGGATCATATGGTAAGTCTATTTTTAGTTTTTTAATGCATCTCCGTACTGTTTTCCACAGTGTATGCACCAACTACCTTCCCACCAGCAGAGAATTCACACATAGTTCTTGAGGAGGATTTTTCCTCACACCTCTTTCTCGCGGCTCCAGGGTTTCTCATCTCTCCTCATGTCCAGACACTCTGGTCCATTTTTAAAGTCCTTTCTAATCTGGCTTCCTTCTTCAGCCCTTCCCCAGAAAGGATTCTTTCCTGTAGCTGAGCCATTTCAACAATCCATGAACATAACTGTTGTTCTTTCTTAAGTTTTCTTTTTCATCCTCTTGTGATCCTGCCTCTACCATCCACTTACTCACCCCTACCAACCCTGGAAGTGCCACCAATCTGTTAAACTATCTCACAGTGACCTGACGTGCTGGGACTTTAGCATCCAATGGCCTGTGTCGGGAACCTGGGACAGCTGGTCACCTTACACCCCATCTCCTTCCCACAGTCCCCACTGCTTTCCAAATGCCCTCCTGCTCCATACACTCCAAGCCATACGTTCCTCCCCCTTTCTGCTGCTTCCTCGTGTTTGGTAGTCTTGACCCTGTAAGACCCTTGCCAGCAAGGGCAGCTCTAGATTAACGCCCACCCCCTCCACGTTCTCACCCCTTACTTTTTTATGATAAACGGTCTCCCTCCGCACAGCTAAAGCTGAATTTTTAAACCTCCGAGAGCTTCTCTTGGCCAGTTCCTGTGGGAGATTTTTACTCGTCGTCTTCTCTGGGGTCGTGGGTTCTCCTGCGGGTAGACGAGAAGCCACCAGCCCCCACCCTGAGAGGAATGATTGTTTTCTATCAGCTACTGAAGCTCCTCCAGCCAGGAAACCAGAGGTCATAGCAGGTGGGAGAGCGGCTTCTGCAGTTAATGTCCCCAGGTCTAAGAGTGGGAACTCGTGAGAGAAAGCCAAAATTTCCACTTTAATGTGAGGGTTTAATTCCATGTTGTAAACTCATTGCTTTTATTAACATCTGGCTTAAAAGTCCCAGCCTTGTGTGCGCTCCCAGCAATTTCACAGGGTATCAAGCAACGGGTCTTCTGCCCCCATTTGAATAAAAGCCTTATCAGCAGAGCTGATTTTATTTTTAATCCTCCCTTTAACCTAGGACAATTCTCTCTCTCTTTTTTTTAAATTTCAAGACTCCTTTATATGCTTAAAAATTATTGAAGACCTCAAAGAGTTTTTGTTCATATGCTTTCTAACTATCAATAATTTCCATACTGGAAATTAAAACTAAGAAAATTGTGAAATACGTATGTATGGCTTTATTCTGAAATAACAATAATAAACTCATTACATGGTAACATTTAACCACATTTTTATTATTTTTTCCCCTAAACGAAAGCATATAGATAAGTTGGCTGGCATTATTTCATATTTTTAGAGATTTTTTTTTTTCTGACTGGCTAAGCGGAAGACAAGGCAGAAGTATTTTTAACAGGTTTTTCCGGTAACGGTGGATATTCTTTGATATTATTCCAAAACTCAACAAATGGTGGTCTTTTAAAGTCTAGTTGCAATGTAGGATCTGAAACCATTTTCAGTGAGCTTTTCAAATCCACTTTGAAGGGTTTTTATCTATTGGTGATTTTGTGATATCATCTTGGTCACACAGATGTGTGATCATCTTGTGAAGATATTGGTCTTTGGAAAATATTGATTCACTGAACTATATTTATATATAGATCTTCCAAATGTTGGCTTATTTCATTATATAATATCAAGAAATCACATTTGTTACTATCTCTATCCACCCTATCAAAAAAGTCTGTAAACGTTTGGGAAGTTGAAATGTTTGAGTACATGAAAGCAGCTATAAGTTTTCCAAAATCCTGACTTTTGCTTCGAAGCTTAAATTTTATCATTGGCAACAAATGTTATCAGTGGTTTTCCATGAAACAATAGTCTCACTTTGTACATTTTCAGGGAAATGTCTTCCAAATATCCAAATCCGAATAACCACAATTTGTCTATTATTAGTCATTCTTTCTAGTGAAAGCAGTGTTCCGTGAAATAAAGTGACTAGGTCAGCATGCAGCTCAAAGTGTCACGCCAATGATTTAAAAAAAAAAAAAAACAGCTATCATCCTTGGTTATGCAGCAGAATTATTTTAGGTGCATTTCCATTTGTCACATACATTATTAAAAACCTGTACACAAGAACTAAGGTTTAATAAAGTTACTAATTTTTACTGCTTTGTGAAAGACATTTCAAAGTGAACATAACATTTTTTCTCTTTTTTCTTGTATAAAATTTTTTGTTGTTTTTTGTTTCGCCTTTTTTTTGCGGGGGGGGGTAATTAGGTTTATTTATTAACTTATTTTGATGGAGGTACTGGGGATTGAACCCAGGACCTTGTGCATGCTAAGCACACACTCTACCACCAAACTATACCCTCCCCCTGCATTTTTTTTCTTTTATAGAAGGTGTGTGACATTGAAGGATACAATAACTATTCATGTAATTCAGTGCTACCGCCTTGATTTGCTCTACTAGCCATTGTTTTCACATCATCAGCGCAAACGTCAACACAGTGAAAGAAAGCAAATACCGTTTCAGTGTAATTATGAAAACAGCTTTGTCCTTCTGAAGCCCCTGCAGCGGTCTCAGAGATCTCTTGGGTCCCACAGACCACGCTTTGAGAATTGCTGAGCTAAGGTAATGCGGGAAGTAGTAATCAATTAGAGTAAGATTCCAAGGAGAAGGTGATTCCTAAGGGTTGGTTCTCCTTCTAGAACCAACATTGATGAATGCAATCTTTTTTTTTTTAAGAGAGCAATTCCGTATAACCATCCCCTCGGGTTTCCCTAACACCAACCTGTTATCCTCTTCGTCTCATTCTTTAAAAATTTTCCCCTTGGTTCTTATCTTTATTAACTTCTATTTACCATATTTGCCACTCCCGTTCTGTCTAGCGCACTATTCTTTTGTTGTTGTTGTTATCTTCCTGGTGGAATGAGCAGGGCCAGACAGGGTGGGCGTGGTCACAGCACACACCTCTGAGCAGCGAGTGACACGCATGCTCCTCCCTCAACTGTTAGACGCCCCCACGCCTCACTCTCTATGTGGCCCAGAATAAGCAATGTCAGTGCTTGACATTGGCTTAAACAAGTACTTCCAAAACTCTGTTCCCACCACAAATGCTCTCCTTTCTGAGCTCCTGATTCTTTGCCATTCACACTGTATAACTAGTTGCCACCAAATCATTCCAAATTCAACCTGCCAAAAAACCCCTTTCTCCTTAAAACTATTTCCTAGGTCATTTAACATCATTCCCATCCACCTCGTTGCTTAAGTTAGAAACCTGCGTAGGGTTTTCTTTAATATTTCCCACAAACTCTGATCCATAATTCTAAAACCCCAAAAGCTCTGAAAACCAAAAGTGATTTTGTAAGGTGGCCTCAAAACTCAAATGGCAACAAAACTTGCAATGCCAGGGGGCTATTGGCAGCCAACCTAAATGTAAATACTAGAAAAGCAAAACAACTAGAAACTAGGTTTGCTAAAGGGGCCGATCAGAGAATCTGCCAGCTTTCTTTATTGAAAAGGGTTATTAATAATAAAAGCTAGTGTTTACTGAGAACTTACTATGCACTAAGCACCTTCCCAAGCCTTTACATCTGTCAACTCATGTATTCTTCCCAACTAGTCTAAGAGGTAGGTACTATTTTTATTGTACCAATTTTACAGATGAGAAAACTAAGCCACAGAGAAGTAAAGTAACTTGTTCAAGGTCACACAACCAATAAATGGTATGATTTGAAAGACTGAAAGGCAACTGAAAAGGCAATGACTTTCTTATCATGTGAGTCAATATTACAATATGTCCTATCCTCATAAAACCAAAACAATCTCTCTGTTCGCTGATGGTAAAGGACACACATTTCAGGAAACCCTGGCCTACTACAGGACACTCTCTTTCATTTAGGATTTTATAATTGGGAGCTCTTTTACCTTTCTAACCTCATCTCCTACTACAGGAGATTCGCAGCCCCATAGCAGTTCCCCGAGCCCACCACTCATTTGTACTCACATGCCTTTGCTCACACTGCCTGGAATGTCCTTCTTCCTTTACGTGTATTAATCCTAGTCACACTCAGCTCAAATGACACTCTGCAAAGCATCCCCCAGCGACTGCAGACATGATGGATTCTTCCTTTGCCTGGAGCCCAGGACACTGGGTTATTCTTTTGTCCTGGCGTTTAGTTTTTTCTTTCTTTCTTTCTTTCTTTCTTTCTTTCTTTCTTTCTTTCTTTCTTTCTTTCTTTCTTCCTTTCTTTCTTTCTTTCTCTTTCTTTCTCTTCCTTCCTTCCTTCCTTCCTTCCTTCCTTCCTTCCTTCCTTCCTTTTTATAGACTTTATTCTTTTATAGCAGTTTCAGGTTCACAACAGAATTGAGTAGAAAACTTACTCTTTCTTATTCTCTAGATCTGGGGCTTTGTAACCTTCAGTCCTTAGCCCAGTCTCTTACACAGAGTAAGCACTCAATAAATATGCGTTGAATTTGATGTATTCACACCTGGAGGGTTTTTCTCCCAACATCTCCATCAATACAGAGAAGAGATCCATATGTCTGCAGATGATCATGGGCTATCGTGAATGCGGCAGAAACTGTAAATGGGGATAGCTTGTAACGATAACGGGGTGGAGAAGGAAAGGCCCTGTAATAGTGGGCTGGGTTCTGCTGCCCTTGGGCTGCAGAGGAAGAGAGGTCGGCCACATCTCACAGTGGAGGTCCGTTTCTGGACAACTAATTCCGTTATTCTGTTCCACAGCCCTCTTCACCAGTAAACGCCCAAAGATGGGGCTTTTTAAAAACTAATTAATGAAAAAGTTACAGTGAAGGAAACATGTGCATACAAGAAAATCCCAAAGTTCCTTCCTATCCTTAGACCTGAAACGGTCCTTGCCCCCAAATATAAAAACTCCACTTTCTGACGCTGTTGGAAGGCGATCGTTCGCTATACAGAGCACATGGAGGAGGGTGGGGGCTTCCCGGGATGTCTACGTGCACAGTCCGTTCCGTGCGGAGCGCCAACACCTGGTGATGAACAGACAGCACATCAGCGACGACTTAACTTTCTAGGCTCAGATTCTCCGGCTCTATTCGCCTTTCCTGGGGAATATGTGAGGCCAGTGCCTCCCACATCCCGAACCTGGGGGCTTACAGGGCGCAGGCGGTCCTTGCTCCTTTGAGTCAACAATAAAGACAAACGCAGGATGATTTGTCACGAAGGTCGGGCTTCCGGGCCTCTACGGACCGCCCGGTGCTCGGTCACCTGTTAGGTCTGGGCTGCAGGAGGGCTTCAAGCGCGCGCCGCCTAGTGAGCGGGTCTGGAACCGCTCGGCTTGTCTGGCGACCTGTTCTGGAGACGCACGGACTCTCCACCGCGGCTACCTGCTTCCGCGTCACGCCGTGGCACCAGATCCTCTTCATGCGCTGCCACCGCGTTTTAGAGAAGCGTGGAGAATACCAGACTCTCCGAGCCTGACCTTGGGCTTAATTTAAACTTTCCCGAAAACCTCTCGCAGCCCTTGGCTGACTCCGCCTCCGCGGCCGCAAGGGCGCGGCGCGCGGAAGCCGGGGAGCGCCAGCCGCCGGGGCAGCCCTGGGCCCGGAGCGCTGGGGGCGGTCCCTGTGCAGGGGGTGGGCTGTCCCGGGGGCGGGGCGGTCCCGAGGCGGGGCGGTCCCGGGCGGCGGCTAGGCCGAGCGTGCGGCAGGCCGGCCGCAGGCCCAGCGCGCCACCATGGAGCGACAGCGCCGGCGGCCGCGGCGACCGCTGAAGCAGCAGAGGCGGCCGAGGAGGAACGGGGGTTGAGGCTGGCGCCTCCGGGTAGTGGGCCTGTGAACACCTGCCGTCCCCGAGCCCCGACTTCTCCCTGCCTCCCGGGGCGCGGGTGGCTACCCCGCCGGACGATGCGCACCGCCGGCCGCCCCGGAGGCTGAGCCCGCCGCCCCGCATGGCCTTGCCGGGCGCCGAGGGCGCGGTTGACAGGCCGGGGTCCCCGGCCCGGGGCGCCCCCGCCGGCTCCGGGTCGTCGTCGTCCGCCTCCTCCGGGGGCTCGGCCTCCGCCTCGGCGGGAGCCGGGCTGTGGGCCGCGCTGTACGACTACGAGGCGCGCGGCGAGGACGAGCTGAGCCTACGACGCGGCCAGCTGGTGGAGGTGTTGTCCCAGGACGCCGCCGTGTCGGGCGACGAGGGCTGGTGGGCTGGCCAGGTGCAGCGGCGCCTGGGCATCTTCCCCGCCAACTACGTGGCGCCGTGCCGCCCGGCCGCCTGCCCCGCGCCGCCACCCGCCCGGCCGCCGCCGCCGCGGCCCGGCTCGCCCGTGCACGTCGACTTCGAGGGACTGGAACTCAAGGAGCTCATCGGCGCGGGTGGCTTCGGGCAAGTGTACCGCGCCACCTGGCAGGGCCAGGAGGTGGCGGTGAAGGCGGCGCGCCGGGACCCGGAGCAGGACGCGGCGGCGGCGGCCGAGAGCGTGCTGCGGGAGGCGAGGCTCTTCGCCATGCTGCGGCACCCCAACATCATCGAGCTGCGCGGCGTGTGCCTGCGGCAGCCCCACCTCTGCCTGGTGCTCGAGTTCGCCCGCGGCGGAGCGCTCAACCGGGCGCTGGCCGCCGCCAACGCCGCCCCGGACCCCCGCGCGCCCGGCCCGCGCCGCGCGCGCCGCATCCCCCCGCACGTGCTGGTCAACTGGGCCGTGCAGATCGCGCGGGGCATGCTGTACCTGCACGAGGAGGCCGTCGTGCCCATCCTGCACCGGGACCTCAAGTCCAGCAACAGTAAGTGGGGTCGGGGTGGGGGAGTGGAGAGGGGAGGGTGGATGCAGCTGTGCCCCGCCTAGCCCACCTCCGTGCCGCCCCTGAGCGGACTCCACGAGGCTAGGTGCCAGGGGGAAGGAGGCAGGGATCAGCCTCCCGACGCCGACAAACCTCCCAGAGCTCAGAGGTCCAGTAGACCTTGGTTATTTGCTTTGGGGCAGGAGACCTCCCAGGGCTCAGAGGTCCACTAGACCTTGGTTACTTGCCTTGGGGCAGGTGGCACACTTTACCTTGACTTGTTGCTTTTAGGTGCTTTTTTAAAAAATGCACAGCAGGCTTGCTTGCAGACTACACAGTTGGAAAATACATGGACCTTCTGGAAACCTCAAGGTGCCGTTGGGCGTTTAGGTACAGTAACTGGTTCATTTGGACAGAATTTTGCAAACTGAGGCCTTACTCAGATTATGAGGAATCCATGGCCCCTCATCTTGCCTAGTGGCCGTCATCAAACCGCCCTTTAGTTCTGCAAGCACCATACTGAGGTCGCTCTTCTACTTTAAATATGTCTTCATGTCCTTTCATATTTACGAGTTTTCATTCAGACATCTCTGTCCATGAAGTATAATTTCATTATTGGTTCAGTGGCTTGAGTGTTGGTTGCCAGACCAGTAACACCATTTTGCTCCATTGTGCACATTTAGGTTGATTTAAGAGCAAGTTCATTGTCCTTGTGCAAGTACTTGGAATTCTGAAGACCTGGCCTATGTCATTGTTTACTTTGTTTATAAATCAGGGTGCATTTTCCAAATGTCAGTCGAGAACTGATGAATGAACTAGGCACAAATCCTATTAAATTTCATTGTATAAAAGAGCTCATAGAATTGTTGTTTAAGGTTTGTTCTTCAGTATTGAAGATCACTTCATATTCTTAGAATGAGATGAAATCTCATGAGCACTTAAAGGATGCAGCCCAAACTGGCATTGGCCCACCACAGCTGCATGTCTTCCAATCTTGTAAAACCTGCTAGGACAGGAGCTAACTCAAATGGAAACGTCCTCCTCCAAGTCTGCAAACAGAAGAGTGACAAGAAGAAATGATATATTGGTCATACAGATTTATGTAGTTTTTTTTTCCTATTCAGAATCCTTCAGCACTGAAATTTGCTTGAAAATGACTAAGGTAGCACATTCATTACGTGAATTATAAATAATTGATGTGTTGGTGACTACATGTAAGCACTGAATATTTCTTTTAGGTTTTATTTTTTGACTTTCATTTGCCCCCATGTCTTATAATTTAGATCCTAGCTGCTTGAGTGACAGGAGGAAATTCTAACAAAATATGGCGTAGAAAAGTGGTGCTCGTGGTATGTGTCCTTAGAGTTCTGGCAGAGGCCACATGAAGGACTCTAGAATTATTTACTTTTAGACTGTGTTACAATAAAGATATGGCACAATTTTAAACATACCTATTTTTGTAAATGCTTCCAACCTGACACAGTTTTTGCTACCAATTCAAGCTTATTTCCTAAAATTGGCTCTTATTGAAAGAAATGTTTAACCTGCTGTCATAGAACAAGGCCTGTGTTTTCTTTCCATGTGTCTGGTAAGCCTTCTCCCCAGTGAAACCCTGGGAGCCTTTGTCTGCCAGGAACTTTCTGCAGAAGGTGTTTTAAGGACGGCAGGAGCATCTTGCTTGCTCTGACTCTTGACATTTGCTGCAGTTCAGTGATACACATGGAACCTAGCATCCTACAAACTTACTCAGTTGCAAGAAATCAAACCTCTGACACAGGCAAATGATTGAGATAGACTGGTCCTCAGACCGAAAAAATTAAAGGGCTTGTAACTATTACTTTTGCACTATGCTTAGGCCGCTTTGTTGGGTTATAATAACGCTTGAGGTCCGTATGACCTGTCCATAAAGTAGAGCACATTTGTACTGTTTGTAAAAACATAGAAGGGAAGGTTAACCCATTTTCCAATATATAAATTTAAAACCTTTAAAGAACTAATACTCTTAAATAGTAAAAAGAAGTAACGTGACCTTGGAATGATAATGTGGCTAGCTAGTTTTCATTGACGCCAGAAAAACTTGTACAGTGGAACAAGTAGCCTTCCGTGTCTGTGGCAGATATTATGTCATTTGAAGGTGATTACATGCTGCAACTTAGTTTTTGAAAGACTTTTCACCCTCAGAATAAACTGCCAAACTTTCTAGAGCATTTTAATTTCTGTAATTACGTGGCAGGGTTGCCTTTGCACTTGAATTATCGCACTTTTAAAAAGGCTTAATTGGCAAGGTCACTAGCCTCGCCAAACATTTGTTAGAATGTGACCAATTTTATAGTTTTTTAAAAAATTTATCTGCATAAGCATTTTGAATAAGGCACAAACGATGCAGATCCCAGCGTCTGGCACATTGCCTTATCTTGACTCTCTGGTGTTATTCAGTCAGTAAATGCAGATACCTTGGAATGCTCTTTTGCTATGTGAAGCCGTAACTTCTTGTTCAGACTTTCGAATACAGCAGGGACTCTGTTACAGTATGTTTTGTTTGACTTTATTGGTTGTTTGCTAATGGTGGTAGTGAGTTAACAATAATGTAAACAAGGTTTTAGAAATCAATATTGAATTTCAGTTTCATTCTTTAGCCTACTCTTGGAACAAAGAGCCAGTATATCGCTGCTTGGAACTGAGCTAGTAGAAATTATTGTTTCAAACGAACGTTTAAACTTATCAAAGTAAGATATGGCTTGATATATTTTCCTCTTTTCTCATTGATCTCTTTTTTTTTTAAAGTCTTATCGTATCATTTTGAGACAATCATTATGTTGAAATAAAAGCTGATGGTGTGATGGTACAAACGACTTTGTCCCTTTTCTAACAGGTAGCACTGGAAAGTTGAACAAAATTAGCGAGTTTCAAGCATCATTTATGTTGTTAAGATATGCTAGACCCTGTCACTCGTGGATGCAAAGTAAAGAAATGACACTTTGCTAAATCTCTGTACCACAACCAGAGAGCAAGGCAGGGCAACTTTGGGTTACTGTGAAGATAGCCAGTTTTGTATGCATGCAGAGAAGGGAAAACTCATTAGGAGCTGGAACTCACTGATTCAGCACGTTTCGAGTGCCCACCCTGTACCAGGCAATCAGATGGCAAACAGTGTCCCCACCAGCATTGGGCTTAGTCTAATAGGAAGGATGACAGTCATGCAAATATGAGTAAGTGTTGGTAAGAAGATGAAGCGTGGTGAGGGGTGGAGACTGCAGGGGTGGAGGATGTGGGTGCTAAGAGTGGGAAGGGCAAGGGAAGATACTCTGAGGAAGTGCACAGGGACCGGGAGGCAGAGGAATGATCCAGGCTGAGAGAAGATGAAGCCGAAATGAGCCTGGCTTGTGGGAAGACTGGGGCGCAGGCCAGGCCGGAAGGCGGAGGCAGAGAGGAACAGAGGTGGGCGTGCGGGGGCTTGCAGGCTGTGGTCCACGTGGGGTTCCACTCCCAGCGCCGCTGAGGGGCAAAGGCTTAGGGCATTTTGTGCGGAGGAGGGGTGTGATCTGATTTCCCCGCTTTCAAAATTACTCTGGTCGTTCTGGAGAAAGGACTGACACTTGGCCTGAGTGAAGGCTGTGGAGGTTGTCCCGGGCAGGGAGGGCACTGGCTTGACTGAGGAGGGTCACAGTGGAAGCGGTTTTCAGGGAAATTACCAGGGAGGAGTGAAAATAAAACAGCACGAAGTGCAAATGGCTGAGGATGGTTTGAATTATTTGAATTTGGTCTTAAGTGTTTTGTTTTCTCTGGCATAGTTCAGGATTGAAGGAAGATTGTGCAGCATGATTTATGGTTCCTGTTTTAAATAATGGTGCTTACTGCGTTATACCTTTTTCTTTCTTTTTTTTCTTTTCTTTCCTTCTTTTTTCTTTTTTTTTTCCTTCTTTTTTTTTAAAGCAGAAAATAAATGTTTTGTGCAAAACTAAGCCACTGACTCTAGTAGCTGTTTATTTTTGTACTTGTTGTTTCAATGATTAAGCATCTTTTTATCCTGATTTTTTTCTTTTGCCTTCTGAGAATAATTATTATCTATGTTAGTATCTACAAGGACATCTGCAGCCTATAAATAGACATAGTTATATTTATTACGAAATTCAACTTAGAGCTCTTACTAAAACAAACTACAAAAGAAATCTAAATTTTTTCAAAGCTTTTTTCATTAGGACAGTGTTAATAAAGAAGCTATTTGAGAAAATTATAGCAAATTTGATCTCCAAATAAGGTGCTTAAAAAGCTCATGAGAGTGATTTGGTGGAACTATTAATTCGCTATTATCAGTTAGAAGACATGTGTCTTCTCCCTCCTCTGGTCTAGTCTTTACTCGAGACATGTAGCTTCATGCCGTGGCCTCTTCCTAGTCCAAGGTCAGTCCAAAGAGCCCAGAGGTGACACAGAGCTACTCTGCTTCCGAAATAAAGTCAGCTAAAGATACAGTTTTAGAAGAACAGCCATCACAGAGAGTCACCCCATCCTCTCCTACTGTATTCATGCTTGTGAGTTAAAAATAAATAGCCCACTTCTCAGCTCTTGTAGCTGTACAGAGGGGCAGTTATTTAGTGCTGGACCAAGGTCGCTTCTCACTATCCATGTCTGATTGTGTTTGAGGTCATCGTCAGGTGAATCACGTACGGGAAAGGAAAGAGGAGAGGGAAATCTCCTCCATCGTTTCGGAAGACGTCTGTAAGCCCTGCTTGCCCACACGAGCCTGTGAGCGTTGGCTTTTTGAGAATGGAGCAGTGCTGGCAGGAGCACTGGCTTAGAAGTCAGGCCTGGGTTTGAATGTTGGTGTCCATCGACAAGCAGTGTGACCTTGGGCAAGTTACATGACCTCACTGAGCCTGGATGTCTTAATTTCTGATACTGTCTGCTGAATTCCTCTCTTGGCGATGGACTGGAGCCCTGTAGAGAAAATCTGTTCAATGTTTCTTCTTTTTTTTTTAACCCTTCACAGGCAGTTGGGTAAACACTGGCATGGAAGCAGATGGAGTAGTCAGGTATGGCTAGAATGGAAGGTAGACGGGGGCTTCTTTGGAGGGAAGGAGACAGGTGTTTAGCAGGTGGCCAGGCAGTTGGCATGGCCTTGAATGCCATGCTAAGAGGTGTGGACTGTCTAACGGCAGAAGCCAGCCGTTGGCGGCTTTGAGGAGGAAAGTGCTCTGGTGTGCTGTTATACAAAGACAAATGTGTACACTGGGGATAATTTGCTTTATGAGTATAATATCATAGACTATCAGTAGGGCCGTCATAAAAAATAAAATACTTAGACCTCGGTTTGGTGTGAATTATTTATCGTTTTCAACCAGAGCCTTGTTTTTATAATCACTGTTTGTTTCATGCACTCACTTAGGGCACCTTCTCGCTCTAACTCACTGCAGTTAGAAGATAATGACCAGATTGAATGGCTATGTCAGGCTGATGATTTTAACTCCAGATTTCAGTGTGACTGTCCCCAAACCTTCTGTGGAACTTGAGGGGCTCCCCAGAGGTGGAAACACCTTAATGAAGGACTGTTAGGGGGCATAGGAAGGGTTCCTGGGGAGGCTGGGGGAACTGTGCTGGTTTTATTTGGAGCCTGAAGCAGAAATTGTACAACTGACTCCTAATCGCTATGAGTTTGGTTATTTTTTAAAACTTCCTCTTCTTCCACTGTCGCTTTATCTTAAGTGCTTTACATAAATACCTGTCATAATAGGAACAATAGCTAACATTTACAACTTTATCCTCGTTTTATTCCTCACAGCAACCTTTTGTTTAATTACGCCCATTTTACAGAAGAAAAAACTGAAGCCAAGGATTCATTGACTTGATCAAGATCACCCTTCTCATCAGAGGACTGGATCCAGGGCCTCCAATCCCAGACCTTGGGCTTCTGGCTTCTTCATACGGGGCCTGGATGAGCAGTTCTCAGTTGCTTGCTATCCGAACCCCAAAGAGCTTTCGTTTACGTGGGTTATAGCTATTGATACTTACCATATTAGAAATTTAGAATGATAAATCTAAAGATATTTAGTATAAAAATAACAATAAACCCATTGCAAGTTAACGTAGCATTTTTAAGGGGGGATACGAGGGGTGGGAAACCCTTATTGTCCAGAACAAATTTACATTTTTGAAGCTCACTTTGATGACTTAACAGAAGACCGGTGAACGTTCCTATCTGTACCTGCATTTAATCTGTTGCCACCTTAGGGCTGCTCAGGGTCCCTGGACCCTACTTTGAGAACCCCTAGGCTAGATGACCGGTTCTGTTGACAGAGATAGACACTGTGGAGCAGTAGTCCCCACACCTAATAGAGCATCAGAAGCTCCCCATGAACTTCTAAAAATAAAATTCTCTGTCTCACTTTTGGATATTCTGATTTGGTTGCCTTAGTGTGGGAACAAACAATGAATTTATTTTTTAACATTATATTTTAAAAATCTTGGAATATAGTGAGTTGAAGGAATTTTAAATGAACGTGTGTATTTTCACCTAGATTCTACCATTAATGTTTTACTAAGTTGCTTTAATGCAAATCTAATTCTATCTATCCATCAATCCAGCTGAGCTTTGGATGCAGCAATATATTTTTTAAAAAAAGCTTCCAGATGGGTGGTGGTTTCATTGGTGTATATACATCTATCAAAATTCATCAAATTGTACATCTGAAATACGTGTAGTTTACTGTACAGGAATTATACCATAAGAAATGTGTTTAAAAAAATTCCATGCGAAGTTACCCAGGGTCTCAAAAGTCAATAAAAAGTTACTCAGGGACCCTAATGCCAAGGTAATACTTGAATCTTTAGATGCAAGTACAATAAAATGTGTCAGTAATTAAATAAAAAATAAATAACCGTAAAAAGCCTCTGGGTGATTGAGATGCAGAGCCAAGTTTGCAAACTGCTGTCCAAGGGACCAGATTAGGCGGTTCCTCCTTATGGTCAGCTGGGTTGGTATGTAAGTTCTTCCCTGGCCACAGACTGTATCCCAAATCCAGTTAACTGTCTGATGAGTTTGGATGGTTGGTCATAGAGGCACTAGCTGAGGGCTGGGGTGGCTTACTCTGGGCTTGTGTCTCTGGGGAAAAAATTATCTGAGCATTTGTCCCACTGACACTAGGGGACAGTTGGTGCTGTTGTGATGTGTAAGATTTGAGCTCTGCTCACTACTTGCCAGCTGTGGGCTCATGAGTCCCGAGTTTCTGAATAGGGGGATGTGAGGGTCAGTGAGGTAGTGTACCCCTGGGGTCAGCACACTTTTCCCAGTAGGTCCAGATAAATATTTGGCTTTGCAGGCCATGTAATCTCTGTTGCAACTAGTCAGCTCTCTGCTTTGGCCTGTAGGATGTAGTTTGCTGACTCCTGCTGTATGTCAAAGTGTTTAATAAACTGTAAGATACAATCTAAACATAAGCTGGTGACTCTCATTTTAATACATTGTTTGGAAACAGTCTGAGCACTTTAAATATTTCCTAACTTGTGTGTGTGTGAACCCATTGATACCTGCAAGTTTTCTACAATTCTTTACAAGCCAAGAACATTATTACTAGTCATTCTGCAAAGTACAGCGCCATGTTATCATGTATTTATTCATCATGGTTGGGGGTGAGGGTGTGCTTAATTCAGCGGACTTGCTTGATCCAGGCCAGCCAGCCAGCCAGCCAGCGGCACAAGGAAACAGTTCGGAGCTTTGTTCCTGGCAGGAACCCTGCCATCTCTTTGGCAGGTCTGCTTGTAACTGAGGTTGATAAGTTGAGGGTCAAGGAGAAGGCATGGCTCGTACTGTGTTGCTGTTGTAACTGTTTCACTGCCAGACTTCATTGCTTGGATGGTTTTTAAGCTATTTGAAACAGAGTGAATCACATGCTATCTGGGGAAGTCTCTTGATTGCCTGTAGGATGTGTGACTTACTATTAGCTTAATGTGTCTTTAAGGAGTTATTTTGTTCCAGGTTTTCTTGCACATGTTGAATCAAAGAACAGCAACTCCATTACTTTTTGTTTACTAATGTGTTCATGTGGAATGTTGGGGTATCTTGACAACACACTTAAAATACAAAGGTGACGGAAATACAGAGCTAGGCTTTCACAATGAAATGTAAGGAGTTTTCTCATTAAAACTGAGTATTGTGTGTGTCTGGGAAAAGGAGTGCACTGTGGCCTTTGCCTTTGGTGCTAAGAGCAGTGTGAAGTTCTCTTTTAGCTGACCGCGTCTCTCTTGCCTTGGCAGAAGTCTCTCTTCTTGTGCAGTAAACCGCCTCCTTCATTCAGACGAGTTATTTAGTGACTGTGTACTATGTGCTGGGAACTCTCCAGGCTCCGAGTATTCAGCTGTGAGCAAAGCAGAAGCAAATTCCTCCCCTGGTGGAATTTACACTCCACTGAGCAGCGTGGACATTAAACAGTAAATGATGAAAGATACAGTACGTTGGGGAGTGGGAAGTGCTCGATGGAAAAACTGTAAGTTGCAAAGGATGGTGGACGTGTTGGGGTGAGCAGTTGAAGACTCAAGAGTGTGTGGCTACAGATGGCCTCCCAGAAAAGGAAGCCGAACCCGAGAAGTAGGAACGTGGGTCACCTGGGAAAGCATACTCTTGTAGAGGGGACAGAAAGTGCTCCCCAAAACGGGAGGCCCATGCGACAGACAGGAGAGGATGGAGGGGAGTCAGGAGGCAGGAGGGAAAGGGGTCTGTCTCATTGGTCACTGGAGAGTTTTGAACTGAGGACCAGGCTCTGCCTCATGTTTTAGCAGATTGCACGGGCTGCAGTTTGGAGAACAGACACAGAACCAGGGTGAAGGTGATCCCTTGGGAGGTGGCAGCGTGTCCATGGCACTTAGAGCCCTGAGATTGACTGAGATTATCTGGGACTGAGTATTGACAGAAAAGACCAGAGGTCCAAGGATTGAGTCCAGGAGGTCACCAGTGATTCGGGGCCAGAGAGGCCAGGGAGGAACCAGGAAAAGGAGCAGCTAGAAAAGGACGGAAAGCGGGGCAGTGCTGGGATGCTCTGGGGGCCAGTGAGGAAGGAGATTCAGGGAAGAATGATCACCTCTGTCTGATGCTGCTCGTGGATCAGTATCCGAATAACTGCTCTGTTATCATTATTTCTAAGAGAGTCTGAATTTCCTAGCACTGTTTTGGGAGGGCAGAGGTGAGTTGGTTTTCCATAATCAGCAACTGGCTTCACATGAAAAGGCATAAAATTATTCATCTTCTTCGTGCTCATTCTTCCCCTTACAATATTGCCTCACTCACTCATTTGCCTGTTTATTGAACAAATAAAAATACTCATTTCTGTGCAGTAAAAATAAACAATATAATTACATGCAAATTCTATTCTCCAGTTGCTTCTAATTTAATTAGAGAGATGAGACCAGCAAGTAAGATAACGCAGCGTTGGTGTGTAATGGGAGTGGCCCAACTTAAGTGCATTCCCGATGCGGAGAACTTGAGCTGGGGTTATGAGGGAAGGGCCAAGGGGAGCCGGTATTTACAGACGCATGTAACATTGGAGCAGGGAGACAGTGGCATAGTTGTTCATTTTTTTACCAGAAGGAGAAATTCAGATCCCAGAGGCTACTGGACTTGAAGGCAGTCTCATAGTTAACGCTGCCAAGAGGATCCAGGGCTGAGGCCCTGCTGCTTCCGTGGGAAGTGGAGGCCAGGTGTGGTTTGGTGGCGGGTGGAAGGAGCAAGCAGTCCACACAGCAGGTGCAAGGAGTATGGAGACACTGATGCAGAGTCGTGTTTTTTAGAAGCAGCTTTTAATACGCTGAATTGTTAGAGTATGGGGTTCGTTTTGGAGAGTGCAAAAAGAGCTGAGAAGATCACTGAGAAGGAGATGGAGAAGGCACTTGAAGGCCAGGGTGAAGGTTTCCGTTGACTGGTGAGTGAATGAGGAGCGTGTGTGTGTGTGTGTGTGTGTGTGTGGAAACAGAGGGGAAGGAATGCGAGCAAATTCAGTGCTATTCAGTGCATTTAGGAAGTTATCATTTATTCCCTGTGAATAAATTGGAATTACAGGTGGATTGTATTCAGAGCTGAAATTCAGTGTAACCTGACCATGTTCCACTGAGAAAAGTGGTATTTTGTTAATATATTCTTTCACATTGTTGCTGGTCTCAACTGACTTCTTTCTTACGACTTTTTTTGGGGGGTAATATATTCTTAGTTAAAGATTAATTGAAATGAACCTGTTCAACTCAAATGGAATTTGGACACAGCACTCCCATAAGTGTTGAGGAAATAGAATGGATACATTGTGATTGCTTAAAAAAAAAAAAATAGATGTTGTATACTATAATTCAGAAAATACCAACGCGAGACTTCAAAGGAGCTGGAAAAACCGAGTGCCTTGTGGTTGAATAAGTTGACAAAGCCCCAGGGCGTAAAGGCTGATCATTATAGGACGAAGCTCACAGGGTCAAAACTCGTCACCAAAGTCACACAAAAGGGGAGCATTTACTATTTCTGTGGCCCCAGGTTGATGTGCCAGGTTTGTGCATTGTTGTTCCTGGGGGCCCCCTTCCTGGGGAGGGGCGGGGAGCAGAAGGGCCAGCTCGTGCCCTGGGCTGAAACCTGGCCAGGTGCCCGGGCATGGTCACGTTACCTGGCGGGACACCGGCTATTTTTGGTTTCGGTCACTTTGCCCAAAAGATAAGGAATTTGAGGAATTCTGCTGAACACCTCTGAAACAGAATCCAAAACAATGGGCCTTTCATGGGACTCTAAACGTTTGACGTTCAGAGTGTTATTTTAACTTGTCTTCTGTTAGTTCAAAGCAGGGAGGCACTTGGCTCCTGGAAACTTTGGACTCCAGGTGAGGGGAGTGTTCTCAAGCCATCCATGCAAAGGCTGCTAATAGTACTTTCTGCTCTGGCATTGCTTCAGAAATGCAATTAATTTTAAATATTTAGGTTTTAATTCTCACTTCTAGTTCTGTCTTTATTTACTTTTGAGCTGCCTCTCTCAGGTTTTTGCTTCTCAAGGGCTGCCAGGACTCATTGAGGGTCTAGGGACGTGGAATGGTTTTAATGCCTATTTTAACAATCATTGCTTCCTCATACCTTCCTATTTGGTCGTTTAACAGAATGAGGAGATAATGTTTGTCAAAGTGTCCTGGAAAACAAAGTTTTAGGGAACTGCAAGCCATCTTGATTATTAATTTGAAGTCTTTTTTTGGTGGTAAGAATGTCATTGTTTTAAAGTGAAATTAGTATTAAAAGGGGAAACAACATAATCCAGCTCATGAAATAGCTAATTAATCTATCTGTATCTTTTTTGTTTGTTTGTTTCTGTGGTTTTAGTATATAGAGTTTTAAAGGATTAGAGATTTATTTTTCTTGATATTCATGAGGAATAAAGACTGAGAGATAAATATACCTTAAGCTGACATGCAAGGAAGGAAAATTCAGAAATTAAAAAATGAAATTTCTGATTGTTCTGCCCCCTTTTTATAACTGGTAGCTTGATCAGTAGCACAGAAGGCTGGAAAGACAGTCCTGCGGATGGGATCTGAAAACCGTCCTGAATTGTAGCCGTATGATCTGGATAACATTTCCTTTTTGTTTTTTTCTTTAATAAACTTTATTCTTTTAGAGCAGTTTCAGGTTCACAGCAGAACTGAGCAGACAATACAGAGTTCCCACATAGCCCTTCCCACCCACACACACATACTCCCCTACTGTCAACATCCCTCATCAGTGGGGCATATTTGGTACAATCGATGAACCAACATGCGCACATTATTATCAACCAAAGTCCACAGTTTACATTAGGGCTCACTCTTGATGTTGTACATTCTGTGGGTTTTGACAAATGCATAATGACATGTAGCCACTATAGTATCACACAGAGTAATTTCATTGCCCTAAAAATCCCTTGTGCTCCATCTGTTCATCCCTCCCCTCCCTCCCTCTCCCCAAACCCGTGGAAACCACGGTCTTCTTTATTGTTTCTGTAGCTGTGCCTTTTCCCAAATGTCATTTGGTTGGAATCATACAGTTCGTAGCCTTTTCAGACTGGCTTCTTTCATTTAGTAACATGTCTTTTAAGTTTCTTCTATGTCTTTCTTGGCTTGATAGATCTTTTTTTTTTTTTTTACTGCACATATATTTTTAAATTTACATATATGTACTGTTCATTGTTTCTAAGGACGTTGAGAGATTTAGCTTTTTAACTTAGATAGTTATCGAAGGAATAAAGCCAACCACAAAATAAGAATTAATTCAGAAAGATACATACATCCTGCTGTTAACAGCAACATTATTTATGATTGCCAAGATAAGGAAGCATCCTAAGCGCACATCAAAAGTTGAATAGATAATGGAGATGCAGCATATGTATATGTAATGGAACACAGGTCACCCCTAAGAAAGAAGGGTATTTTGCCATTTGTGGCCTTTCATTCACTTTTTTTTCACTTCAAAAACCAGATAACATTTCTAAACTGTTAACTGGAGGTTGTAATTTGTACTTCATAGAATAGTATGAGGTGGGAGGAGGGTATAGCTCAGTAGTAGAGTGTGTGCTCAGCATACACAAGGTCCTGGGTTCAATCCCTGGTCCTGCCATTTTTAAAAAAAATTATAATTAAATAAATAAAAACTTAATTACCTCCCTCCCCAAAAATTTTAAAAATGAATGATATGAGGATCCAATGAGATATTCAATGGATGGAAACAAGTATACATAGAAGAGGATTAGTAAATGGTAGACAATATTCTTATTAGGACTGGTGATAATTGTCAAGAACTATTCCACTGAACACTTGAGGTAGCAGGTGTTGTGTTAGGTGATATTGGGGCATAGAAAACAGGAGGCCCTTGCTTTACAAACCTTATAATTAGAAGATTGCTTGGGGGAGGAAACAGTACCACACAGCAGTACTTGTCAGTGTTGGTGACTTGTCTAAGTCCCTGCTCAGATGTCTCTTCATGTTTCGGCCCAGCGCTGGTTCTTTCCAGCTGCATTAACTCTTTGATTTTTCTGACCGTCTAAATTGATGGTATGAATGTGAATCCATTGCAAAGTGAAATTTCAAGCCCTGCAGAGTGATAGGATTTCCTGCCATCCGTGAAAGTGATTCTGAAGATTTGCTAAAGACACTTTCAAACCCTTGATAAAGGGTGTGGATGTGGATGTGTTATGTGTGTGTAATCCTTACCAAGTGCTTGCTGTGTTTCAGACACTCTTCTGAGCACTTGACATGGGTTCATTTCCTCCTCCCTGCAACCTTACGCTGTATGCACTGTCAGAGTTCCCCTGACAGGCAAAGAGGCTAAGCACAGAGTGTAAATCAAGCAGTCTGGCCCTGGAGCACCTGCTTTCGTCACTTGCCGTAGTGCCTCTGCTTAGATCAGCTGGTAGTGAGCCCCTAGGAAATCAGAAAGGAGGAGACTGGGCCCCTGAAAGCAGACAGATTTCCAGAGGATAAAGAAAGCCCTTGTGAAAAATTGATAAAAAGCTGTAAACTGAGCAATGTAGACAGTAGTTAGGACCATGGGCTCAGGGGTCAGACTGCTTGAGAGTCACTGGTCCTTAGCTGTGTGACCTTGGACAGATTACTCAACATCTCTGTGTCTCAGTTTCCTTATCTATCAAGTACAGATGATTAATAGTGTACACCTAAAGCATCGTGATGTGGGTTGTCTGATTCCTGTGTGTGTACCTGACAAACAGAATGTCCTCAGTCCTACAACTAGCATTTGGGAAAATGGTCCTCGTGATCATGTTCCACAAATCCAACAGGGAGAGTGTCACACTATTCTCCCATTTTGTGGGGAAAGTTTATTCTAAGAAACCTCCCATACTTGTCTGTTTTTGCCCTTTTAAGAGTTAGTGCGTGGTTGCAATGATGACAGAAATGTTAAATAAAGGATAAAATATAGATAAACAACAAATTCACATTGTATAGCACACGGAACTATATTCAATATCTTGTAGTAACTTACGGTAAAAAAGAATATGAAAACATGAACGATGTATGTTCATGTATGACTGAAGCACTGTGCTGTACGCCAGAAATTGACACAACATTGTAAACTGACTATACTTCAATAAAATGTATATCTATGCAAATAAAAAATAATAAAATAGACTTATTTTCATTTTATTTTTCAAGGTGGAACCTGACTAATGACTCCTCCCCTTCTTCCACACACATACCCTGTTAACTCTGAAATTTCAATTACAGTTTAATTGGGTTCACTGTGTTGCTTCATTTTTTTTTCAGCACTAATTACCCTCTGAGAATGAAGTCCCATCACTTGGGATTTTTGTGAGGCTTGAATGAAACAATGCTTGTACAGTACCAGGAATATAGTGACTACTGACTACTTGCTGGTGACTCTGTCATTGATTGGTTTTTATTTCTATTCGATGGGAATGACATGGGCAAAGGACAAATGCATGTTTTGTTTATTTCATATGTGAACATTAGGCACGTGCTCTGAGTCAGACTCGACACAGAGTAGGTGTGTGCGTAGAAACAGGGATTGAACAGGTTTCCTACCATTTCCTCCTCTCCCCAGCATCTCTCTCCCTCTCTCTCTCTCTCACTCTCTTAAATAATCACTGTCTCAGAGATAACAGTCTAGTGGAGGAGTCAGAGGTGAAAACAGTTATGGGACCTTGGGCTTCATAGCGCTGCGACAGCAACTCCCAGTCCATGCGTGTGTGGAGGAGGTGATGGTTCCTGTGGCTCAGGGGAATTGGGAAGGTGTCCCCGAGCAGATCACGTCTGGGCTGGATCGGAAGCCACCCTGTCCTGAGCAGAGGGAGTGCACCCCTAGAGGATGAGGGGTAGGCTGCTGTGTAAACCTTGGAGCTGTGCTTGCCCGGCTTTTGGAATGTGGGTGTTATCCCTGAATGGTGGGGAACCGTGGAATTTCTTAAATGCAGGTTCATTGAGGTGTAATTTACATACAGGAAAGTTCACCCTCGGAGGGTGTTCATTCTGATGCGTCTCGACAAATGTATATAATTCTGTAACTGCCACCACCATCAAGATAGAGAATTTCTGTCGTCACCGAAGACGCTCTCTTGTGTAGCACTGCAGTCAGACCTTTCCCCTGGGCCTCTGGAAACCACTGATCTGATTTCTGTCACTCTACCAAAATGCCACACGGAATTGTAGCATGTGAACTTTCATGTCTGGCATCTTTTATGGCATGATAGTTTTGAGATGCACCCCTGGTGTTATCATGTCAGTGGTTTAGGCCTCATGAGTGGCTTTAAAAACATGAACGAATGGCACAAAACTTGAGGAAGACGAGTCTGCTGGGGTGGTGCCTGGGTTGGGGAGAGGAGGAGGTGGCCTGCGTGCGGTCCACTTGGAAGGGTTATCGTTCAGGTTGGAGGCAGTGAGGCTGGAAGTCATGCAGAGCCAGGGAACTGGAGAAGGGGGTCTGCAGGAGCACTGGGTTGAGGTAGACTGGATGAGCCGCAAGTTGGAGTGCAGGGTTTTAAGGAAGGAGCAAGGAGACTCGTTAGACAAAATAGTAGGTTAAGCCTGTTCCCCTTGTAGCAAACGAGAAGGAGTAACGTGGGTACATAGTTGTGTCAGAGCCCAACGGAAAACCTAGGGAACGTTTCTGCGTGGTTATAGGTGGGGGGAAATCTACCAGGGGGGAGAGGGACCCACGGCACTGGGAAGGGCGGGGCGGGCAGGTGCAGGTGAGGAGTGAGGAAGAGCTGGCTCATTTTAGCTACTGTTATGCAGGAGCTCGGGGCAGACCCTGGCATGAAAGTTGCTCCTTGCCTCTCACGGAGAGGGCCCAGGAAAGACCCTCCTGAAAGCTGCCCTTGTGCATTCTGTATTTTGTCAGGGGGCGGGAGTGGGGGGTATGCCTGGGGGAAACCAGAATCTGGATAAGGTTTCCCTGAAGTTTTTACTTTCTGCTGTATTTTGAGCTTCAGTAAAGCAATCACACCTCGTAAAATTCCTTCATGGGTTAAAATATCCACAAGCATTTTGCAAATTTTAGATAAGACAATGATTTATAATAATGATTCATGCTGCTGTGTCATCAATTTGCAATATTCTCTAGAAAAGACTCTGCATTTAGAACAGGACCTAACTTAGTGGAAAAAAACAATGTCTTTATCTAGCAGGTAAACTTTCAGACTCCTGATTCTACCTGTGATAGGTCAGTGTTTCTTGCCCCTGGAAATCATTTATTTTCTCATAAAGAGAAACATTCATAAAGAGTGCTCAGCTGCATTGTGTCTGTGGGGTTTTTTTTTTTTTTTCTTTTTGAAACTTACAGCTTCAGGCACAAATGACCCACGAAAGGTTATGAAAAACATGATGTAAGTAAGATAAAAGGGTAAAATACAGGTTCATTCTCAGGACTCTGCCAGCGGCAGTGAAAATTGTGTCTTAAATGCGGAAGAATAGTTGTAGCTGAAAATGTATACAAATCTGAAAACATTCTGCCTTTGATTTGTCTTTAGTTCTGCTACTCGAGAAGATAGAGAATGATGACATGTGCAATAAAACGTTGAAGATCACAGATTTTGGCTTAGCGAGGGAGTGGCACAGGACCACCAGAATGAGTGCTGCGGGCACCTACGCCTGGATGGCCCCCGAAGTTATCAAGTCGTCTGTGTTTTCCAAGGGAAGCGACATCTGGAGGTGAGTGAGCACCATGCGTCTTGCTTTTGCAGACGTCCTCAGACGCTGGCTACTGTTTTTCCTTTGAATGAGTCCCCAAGTGCTCAGTACCTCTGAGCCTGGAGGAGGGTACAGACGGGCCCCAGTTTGTGATTGTTCGACATAACAATTTTTCGACGTTACAATGGTGGGAAAGCAGTGTGCACTCTGTAGAACCTGTCCTTGGGAGTTGGAATTTTGGTCTTTCCCAGGCTAGTGGCATGTGGTCCAAGCCTCTCCTGTGAGGCTGGGCAAGAGGCAGTGGCCTGCAAGCTCCCACTAAGCCAAGTGGTCACAAAGAAGAACGGCTGCTACACCTAGAATGAACCACTCTGTGCAGGCACCCATTCTGTTTTTCACTTTTGGTACAGGGTGCAGTAAACTGCATGAGATACTCAACAGTTTACTGCAAAGCAGGCTTTGTGTTAGATGCTTTTGTCCAGCCATAGGCTGGTGTAAGTGTTCTGAGCACTTTTAAGAAAGGCTGGGTGAATCTTTGGTAGCTTGGGTGTGTGAAATGCGTTTTCAGCTTCTTATGATATTTTTAGCTGACTGTGGATTTACCAGAAGTAACCTCGTTGAAAGTTGAAGGGGAGCCGTATGGGCCTTTTGGAAGAAGCTCCTATGGTTTTGATCAAGGCAGCTGTACTCACAGCAGAATGAGTAGCTTGAGATATTTGCTGTCATGTGACCTCTATGTGACAGGAGAGCCTTGTTAAATCTGAGGTTTAATTAAAATCGCCTATAATTGGAGTTTAACAGGAATGCCATTTTGTAAGGCCTGTCAGTAAATAAACGTAAATTGCACTTCGAGCAAAATTTTGGTTTCTCATGACTCACAGACAACGTGTTATCATAGAAGTTGCAGGAAAAAAATTCAGATCAGCTCCTCCATTTCAGAGGTTGCATCATCTGAAGATGAAAGCTTCCGGTCTGAGGATGGGGAGCCGGACCGAAATGGGGTCCCAAGTTATCTGGGTTTTTCCGTCCAGCTGTGACTCAGTAGGGAGTGAAGACACTGTCAACCACAGAACAACAAAGGAAAGTCACTCTGTTCATAGTTACAGACTCAGGAGCTTACTTGCCTTATTTAAGGCTCATAAAGTGCTGTGTGTCTAGTATTAAAATTCTAGGGATTTTTTCTGTTTTTTTCTGAACAGCTTTATTGAGATCTAATTCACATACCGTACAATTCACTCATTTAAACTGTACAGTTAAGTGGTTTTTAGCAGATTAGTGGATTTGTATACATATCTCACCACAACCAATTTTAGAACATTTTCATAATCCAGAAAAGGAAATGCTGCAGCCCAAAGCCATCACCCCCCTCACTCCATTCCTCCCAACCCAAGGCAATCACTGATCTGCATTTTGTGTCTCCAGACTTGCTTATTCTGGACATCTCATATAAATGGTCCTTTGTGCCTGGCTTTTTTCAGTTAGTATAATATTTTCAAGGTTCATGTTACAGGATGTGTCAGAATTTCATTCTTCTTTATTGTTGAATAATATTCCCTTGGGTGCGCAATACCACATTTTGTTTATCCATTTATTAGTTGATGGCATTTGGGTTGTTTCCACTTTTTGGCTATTCTGAATAATGCTGCTAAGAACATTTATGACAAAGTTTTTGTGGGGACTTAAGTTATTGGTTCTCCTGGGTACATACCTAGGAGTGAGGTTGCTGGGCCATATGGTGATTATATGGTTAATCATTTGAAGAAGTGCCAGACTGTTTCCACAGCAGCTGCACCAGTTTTCATTCCCACCAGCTTTGGATAAATACAGGCTTCTGGTTTCCCCACATTGTCACCAACACTTGTTGCTAGCTGACTTGTTCTGAGCCACTCTAGTGATTGTGAAGTGGTATCTCGTTGTGTTTAAGATTCCAGGTTTTGTTTTTTTTTAACATAAGAGAAAACTAGGACTGAGAGAGGAAATGTCACTTGCTAAGAATCCATATCTCCTAAGGGACAGAAGCACAATTTGAACCCAGGTATCTCTGACTTCCAAATTCATGATCAGCAAACACGGTTTTCCTTCTTTAAAAAAATTTTTTTTTAATTTTTATTGGAGTATAGTTGATTTACATAATTGTGTTAATTCCTGGTGTATAGTTGATTTACAATATTGTGTTAATTCCTGTGTATACACACACACACACACACACACACACACACTCTTTTTCATATTCTTTTCCATTATGGTTTATTACAGGATACTGAATACAGTTCCCTGTGCTGTACAGTAGGTTCTTGCTGTTTATCTGTTTTTTATATATAGTAGTTTGTATCTGAAAATCCCAAACTCCCAATTCATCCCTCCCCACCCTTTCCCCTTTGGTAACCACAAGTTTGTTTTCTATGTCTGTGGATCTGTCTCTGTTTTGTAAATAAGTTTATTTGTGTCATGTTTTAGATTCCACATGTAAGTGATACCATAGGATATTTGTCTTTTTCTGTCTGACCTACTTCACTAAGTATGATCATCTCTAGGTCCATCCATGTTGCTGCAAATGGCATGACTGCATTCTTTTTTATGGCTGAGTAGTGTGCTTTCCTCCTCTAATCATTGGATGCACCAGAAGTTCCTCTCAAATTCACACTTCTGGTGGCAGAGCCCCTGTTAGTTTAAGTTCTCCAAAATTCCTTTAAATGTAAAGCTTATCCTCTACATTTAAAATATAGTTGTTCTCTTTAGGATTTTTAAGATATTTGTCACCTGTGTCAGGGGGTTTATAGTGTCTTAGGGCCCTTTTGAAAAACACAGATGCTTCAGCCTCACCCTTTACTTAATGATTCAGACTCTGCTGGTGGAGCCAGAGCACATGTGTCCATAAAACATTAAGTGTTTTCTTTGATATAATTATGGTCATCTCTGACCATATAATGCCAAAACACTTAAGTGAAATAGGTGATTCTTTTAAGAATACTTCAAGACTCTCATACCTAACAAAATATATCATAAATCAGTTTTACATTTAAAATAATTACTTAAGACTATAACCATTCTGTTATGTGTGCCTTTTTAGTAGACTGTAATTATAAGCTACAGAAATGCTGCACAATCTCCATAAATGCTTTAGAGCAACCTCGTCTACTGTAAACATAGATGAGAATCAAGAAGTAAGAAAAAAAGAATTTCTAAAACCAGCCAAAACATGAGTCTTCAAGTCCAAACGCTCATGGAGAGGTCTTCTCTCAGAGTCGGTTAATTTCTATTTCTCAATTTTATAAGCTGGGTTGTCTGAAGTATCTAATCAGAAGAGGGGAGAGGGAGTGGTCCCACTTCTGGGTATGTATCTGGAGGGAACTCTAGTGCAAAAAGATACATGCACCCCAGTGTTCATAGCAGCACTATATACAATGGCCACAACATGGGGGCAGCCTGAGTGTGCATCGGCAGATGACTGCTTAGGGAAGTTGTGGTATGTTTATACAATGGCATACTACTCTGCCACAAAAAAGAATAAGATAATGCCATTTGTGGCAACATGGATGGACCTGGAGATTGTCATTCTGGGTGAGGTGGTCCAGAAGGAGAGGGGAAAATATCATATGGTATCACTCATATGTGGAATCTTAAAAAAAATAAAAGAAAAGAAAGAAAAGGACACTGAACTCATCTACAAAACAGAAACAGATTCGCAGACTTAGTAAACAATCTCATGGTTACTGGGGAAGGGGGGTGGGAGGGGATAAATTTGGGAGATTGATATTTACAACTGTTAGCCACTATATATAAAAATAGATTTTTAAAAAGTTTCTTCTGTATAGCACAGGGAACTATGCTCACTATCTTGTAATAACCTTTAATCGAAAAAATATGAAAACAAATGTATGTATGTATATATATGCAAGACTGGGAGATTGTGCTGTACACCAGAGACTGACACATTGTAACTGACTGTACTTCAATAAAAAAAAAAAAGAAGAAGAAGAGGGGAGAGGGGTGCTAAGCTAGTAATAGTAAAAAATGGCGGCTGAGAACAAAGTAGGTGACAGGAAGGAAAAAAAGACAAAATACCATGAAAAGGACCAGAAACTACTGACCTCCAGCGCCACCTAAATATGGATCCATATGTCCTATGGGTCTCCAGAAGGCATCAATGTATGAAAGCATACCAGAGTCCGAGTCTGTCAGGTGTGTAAGGCGGGGAAGGCCACCCTCTGAACTGCACAGACCTTTGCTCTAGAATCTCCTTTGATGACATTCCCGTAGAAGTAGCTTCACTAGAAACTTCGCTCTAGTCTGTGGTGCAGTGGACCAGTATACACACTGGTGTATTTAGTCATCATCCTCTCTCGGCCCCCTTCCTCTTTACCCGCTATTACACTGCAAGGTAACTGTGACAGATGTTGTCACTGGACTTTTACAGTGTCTCCTGCAATCACCCCAGTTTCACAGAGCAGGTCCCCAAGGCACCAAGAGGTGATGGCTGTAAACCTAGTGAGCGGTGGACTCTGGTCCCTGGCCTGAGGCCCAAGTTCCTGCTGCCACAGCCCTTAATCATTGGGCTGCTGTGTTCCCAGGAGAGGGCTTTTTATACTATATCCCACCCAGGTTTAGAGAGCAGCAAAATATGCATTATACTTTAGAATTCTAGTTGTCCCATCAAAAGAATTCAGGTTGTTTTTTTTCCACGTTGGTTTTTGCCAGAATACTCTCTGGGAAAATGACCTGTCCTGAGTCATTCATTCTCTGAAACTTCCGAGAGGCAAAGTTGTGTGGTTGTTACTGTTTGTTTCAATTTTGTTATTGGCTAATGAGAAGAGCAAAGAAGCGTCTTTGAATTTAGACAGTTTTCATTTATTCTAAGAACGTTTTGATTCCCTACACTGAGGTGATTTTTGTTGAGTTAAATTTACTTATTCTTGAAATTAAGAGTGTTATCTTTGCTGATGCATCATAATATAGATAATTTTCAAGAAACTGAGCAGATAGCCTTTGAAAAATACTGGCTTCAACTTAATTACTAATAGTTATAGCATTATATAACTCACAAGTACTGCATTATATAGTCCCATACATACATATATATATGTGTGTGTGTGTGTGTATATATATATATGTATATATATATATAAAATATATATATATATATATAAAAACTGTACTTTAAGATGGCAGAGCAGATACCACTTAAGTTTTATAGATGTTTCCAGATCAGCTTCAAGGCCAGGTGAATGGGGACAAAGCTAGCAACTAGTGATAGTCCCAAAGCTGAAACTCAGGTCTGCTGCCTGCACAGTGGTGCCCTGTTACTCCTCCTGCTGGAGGAGCCCCAGATTCGAAGACCTCAGGATGGAAACACTGGCTTAGGGCCCATAGATCATCAGCTGGAGGACCCCTGAGGCCCCTTTGAATGGGCACGTTCTGTTGTTTATACTTTCCTTTTCTGACGTTTTCAGTACGTAGTCTAGAGTCCAGCAGGCACTTGTGCAGAGGTCTATAAATGAAGTAATCACGTCCGGGATGACCTGCACCTGGACTCCAGAGGATTTCTTTGCAGGCCAGGTCTTCTTCGGAGATGGTTTTTTGTATGTGTGATGCTGTGAACCCCACACCTCTTAAGATCAGGAGATACTCAAATGAGACTTGGGAATCAATTCCAGGCCACGTGTAAATGACTTTTTGAGTATTATCCTGAGCTGTTCTGCCTTTCCTCCAGGCTCATTATTACCTTCTGTTTACTATCTTTAAAACTATGCTAAAATGTGATGTATCAGCCGCAAACATAAGAAATAAGCGGGGAGGAGGGTATAGCTCAAGTGGTAGAGCACGTGCTTAGCATTCACGAGGTCCTGGGTTCAATCCCTAGTACCTCCTCCAAAAATAAGTAAGTAAACCTAACTTCCCCCTTCCCCCCAAAAAGGGAAGAAATAAGAATTAAGTTGCTGCTTTAAATTTCAAACTTTTTTTTCCGTTAACTTAAAAGTTAATGAAGTTTTAAAAGATTAAGTAAATTGGACTGTATAGTGATGTTAGTAGAATTTAAAAATAGAGTAAATGTGACTGTTCCTTGTATGCCTATGTGCTTTAATTGAAAGTCAAGTGAGCATCTGGAGCAACTGATGTTTTAGGTGTTTCAAAAGGTAATCTGAATGCACTGTCTGTTTTGGGGAAGATGGAAGGAAACTACAGCGCTGACTGGTATTGTCTACGAGAGTAAATATATATAACGTACAAGACTTATTTCTCTGCTTCTCTGTATTGCCTTGAATTGGGGAGACTTAGAACCAGTGGTATGGATATGTGGTGAGATTTGATCCTTCAGCTACATTCAAAAAAATCATTTAGAAATCCTTCCACTGTGCGTTTTCTCGCTCTTGTTTGTAATTTCATTTGCTTCCGGAGATGTGAAGCGGCCGTGAACCTGCATCATGTTTGCTGGCACTCCGGAGAGCGTGGCAGCCGAGTTCTTGCTTTTTCATTCCCATTTCAGTACAGCTCCATCCATTACAAAAAAGAGGTGTTCCGTCCTGCCAGCCGGCACAGGGAGTCCCACGTGGCTTGCTCGTCCATTACTACGAGGCAGTGCATGGAAACATGAGTTTCACATCTCCCAAAATATAAAGGGAGAGGCAGGAAGATGAACAGTTTCAAAAACTATTTAAAAATGTCAGCATGGTTCGACGTCAGTCCTGCGGTGTGTGGCATGAGATTTCTGCGGGGCTGGAATCTTCAGGGTCCTGACAGTCCTCAAGAGCTTTTACCTAGGGCTGGGGAAAGCGAAATACAGACAAACGTCAGAACAGCCACATGACTCCTGGAGTGTGGCCTGGTTCTGGACCCCGTTTAACTCAGTCCTGTACTAACGGGTCCTAAGCGTTCCTGTTCGTTCAGCAGTTTTCATTCCTGTAATGAACACATCACCGATTTCCAGCAAGGAGTGCCTTGGCCCGTGTTTGGGATGTTAACTGGAAGAGCCCACGTCTCACGTTGGGGTAATGGTGCCGAGGGCTCATTTGGAAGAGAGGATTCTTATGAGGAGCTGGATGAAGGCACTGATACGTTTCTCCCCTAGTCATGTCATAAAAACAAGACCCCTTTTAACTGTATGAAAACGTTTCTTTCCAGCTACGGAGTGCTGCTGTGGGAACTGCTCACGGGAGAGGTCCCCTATCGGGGCATCGATGGTCTTGCCGTGGCTTACGGGGTGGCAGTCAACAAGCTCACTCTGCCCGTTCCTTCTACCTGCCCCGAGCCGTTTGCCAAGCTCATGAAAGGTATTTGGGCACCTCTGTGTTTGTGCGTCTGGAATGGGGAGGGAATTGCTCATTGGAACATCTGTATTTTTTTAACCAAAAGAGTAATTTCTGTGATACTCATTTTCAAGTGATTTTAAATACGTGATACTATTTTAAAAGTTAGAAACCATGTCTTTGATCTAAGATGCCAGGTAAATTTTTGATGAACCGAGTAACTTGAAAACAGCCCAGTTTAATAGTGACTCATTTATACAAAATTCAGTTAGATGGTAATAAATGTTTCATTAAATACACTAGGGGAGTTCAAAGGCACTCTTGAATTGGCTCCGTATGTGCTATTTTTAATTCTACCTAATGATCAAAAATGTTTTGCTGTCTTCACTGGCATGGTTTTTGACCCGACCTTATCTATTTCCATCTTTGTCTTTTAAAAATCGTTAACTAACTCTTTTTGTAAGCAGCAGTTACCTTACTTATTAGGCTGTTTCTCAGAACCTCTCTTGTGATTATAACATTTTAGTGACTTTGGTCTTCTTGGGTGGAGTTTTATAAAACTCTGTACCTGCAAGTCATCTGAGGAGGGCAACTCAGGAGACACAGTTCATGGTAAGACAGGGAAAACACGCGTCTACATATTAATGACAAATAATATAGACAATAGAATCCTTATCTGCTAGGAATTACTGTGCATGCTGCTGACATGGACACTGGGTAAAATAAAACTTTCAAAAATCATTATCAGTTCATTTTTAAAATCTTCAGCAGACACTGTCATTATGGGCTGATAATCTGAACTATGCCGAGAAATGGAATTAGTGTGACTCTTGTTTATTTTAGAATGCTGGCAACAAGACCCTCACATTCGCCCATCATTTGCCTTAATTCTTGAACAGTTGACTGCTATTGAAAGGGCAGTCATGACTGAGATGCCTCAAGAATCTTTTCATTCCATGCAAGATGACTGGAAGCTGGAAATTCAGCAAATGTTTGATGAGTTGAGAACAAAGGAAAAGGTGAGCAATATATAGTAATTGCATAATACACTCACACTTACGAAGATCATGGAAACTTGAGTCAAGAACCACTGCTAGCAGCGGCTACTCACCTGAGTCTGCCCACTGTCCCCTTGAGAGTGTCCTGTCACTTAATAAATCCTCGCTTTGCTTTCTTGAAAAAAAAACAAAAAACACAAAACAACAAAACAACAAAAAAAGAACCACTGTTAGCAGTATTTTAAAATATTCTCAGATGTCAATATTACATAGATTCTTTCCTTCCATTTAAAACAAAACAGAACAGAACTGCACTCAATATATACAATTAGAAAAGAATTAACCCTTTATTAGAGGAATTTTCAAATAAAAAGTTTTTGAAAAAGGAGAGGGAATGGCATTCTGAACTTTTCTATGCATTGACTAGCTTCAGTGATTTTCAGTATTTTGTCATTTTGTTCATCTCTTTTTCCTATTATCATTTTTTTTAACTGGGGTATTTTAAGTTAAAACCTAGACTCTTGTCATTTTACCTTTAAATGCTTCCATATGCATCTCTAACTGGGAAGAATTTTTAAACTGTCTTTCTTGCCATATATTATCTTTAAAAAATAACAGTAGTTCCCTGATACCATGTAATACTCCAGACAGAAATGTCATAGTTTGTCTCAAAGATGTCTTCTTACAGATGGTTGGTGCAAATCAGAATTTTTTTAGTTACGTCTTTTAAAGCCTCTTTTACAGTCTTCCCATCACCTCCTTTCATCTCCAAAGCACTGCTTTCTTGGAGAAACTGGGAAAATGTGTGATTTCAGAACGTTCTAATATGATGAGTGAAACTCTGGTTGGTTTATATGTTTTAGGAAGAAGAAAAGTAATAAACCTAAGTGTTAAAAGTGCTGAAGCTGCACATATATTGCCACATACAAAGTGAAGTATGAAAAGTAGAAACACACCTAGCTGGGAGGCAGACGGCCTGGGAAGCGAGCTCAGTCAGCGCGGTCTGTCTCCTGTGACTGGTGACAGCTGACTGCCGGCGGGCACTGAAGAACTCCAAGTTCAAGGCACAGCCCTGTGCTTCAGTGGCAGGACTTACTTTTTAAAAGATGTTCTTGTAATACTTGAGCATCTTGATGAGTCAAGGTTCATTCCAGTTGCCTGAGGTGTATAATTGTTCAGTAGGTTAAATTCTTTTCTTGTGCAATAACCGTCTGGGCTAAAATACCACATTGCAAGTTATCGATAGCCCTGATAAGGCCAGATCATTGTCCAGGAAGGAATTTTTATGCCTCCTGTATTTATGATTCTAAAATAGTAGGCTTCTTTCTAAGTAGGCGATAATGCTTTGCTAAATGAGAAAGCCCGTTGGCTGATCCCCGTGTGTGGCACCAAACCTCGGGGTCATGCGGCAGCTGAGAGTCGTCCTGCCAGGGTGAAGTTACTATAGTGCGGCTCCACACTGAGTCTCTAGACTTTCGCATCAACCATAATACCAGAGACCAACAGCCAACCCAAGGGCAGAGCAAAGGGCAAAAGAGGGGGTGAAAAGTTGTGGTTTGAGTATATATGTGTAAACATCCCTGAGCTCGCGTTTATGAGGCTGTGCAGGAAGCCGGGATGTCACATACCCACCTTCTGTCCCCGTAAGTGGCGTACTTATACCGCGGTCATGCTGACCTGGGAGTTAATACAGGTATGTCATAGGGACTCCTGTTCCTTATTTTTTAACCCTATTTTTTAAGTGTTAGCTATGACAAGGATTATTGTATGTTGATTTTTTTAACGGAGGTACTGGGGATTGAACCCACACGCTAAGCACACACTCTGCCACTGAGCTGTCCCCCACCTCACCCCCATTTTCCTTATTAATTTCCTCTGTTCTTCCATATCTAGCCTCACTTTGCCCCCAACCGTACTGAATACTCCCCCAAAGGGCAAATTATTTTCTAGGGAAAAAATACAATTTAAAAGCGCATCTGTGGGGAAAATGTTATGAGTTGCAATGTTACAGTTGCCTTCCAGCAAACATAGGGCGTGTCTGCTGTGTGCTTGGAAGAGGCTTAGAGCCCTGGGGCACACGAGGGGTGTGGCAGTCTGTGTCCTGGCAGGGTCCCTGGGCTTGAATGCCCGGCCAGGGGTTTGAAGCTTGTTGACAAATTTCAAAGAGGGGCTTGAGGCACTGTGTTGGCAACACTTCCCAGCCCGCCGTTGCAATCAGAACCTCCTCCTCACTCCCCCTCTGCCTCTCCCATTCTGCTTCCGTGGTGTGGTAATGAGGTGACTGTTCTCTTAGATGCCCAGTCCCAAAGGTCTTGAAGATGTGGTCTCCTCTGTGACAAAGACCATCGGTGGTAATTCACTCCCCTAATCCCTGTTGTCCTCACTTGTCACCTGCAGGACAGGCAGCCTCCCACCTGGTTGCTCCGCCTCCAGCCTCGTCCCCTAGCTGATTGCTGCGCCGCCACCCGTGACTTTTCCCAAGTGCAAAGCAGACCAACCACACTTCAGTGGCCAGTTCCTTTTCCTTATTTTTTAAAAACTCTTTCTTTTTTTATATGTTAGCAATGGCAAGGATTATTATGGAGGTACCGGGGATTGAACCCAGGACCTCGCACACGCTAAGCATGCGCTCTACCACTGAGCTATCCCTCCTGCCCCCGTTTTCCTTAACTTCCTCTGTCCTTCCATATCTAGCCTCACTTTGACCTCAGCCATACTGAATTCCTCCAAGTTCCTCTAATGCCATGCTCCTGACTTCTGGCCTTTGTGTCCTTCCTGTCCCCTCCCTGACTTTACACCCTCCCCACGATGGCTGCTTCGTCACGCTTGGGTCTTCAGAGCTCCCTTCCCTGACTCCATTCCACCACATGAACCGTGCACGTCCCTCGTCACGGCTGCACTAGGTCCTACTTTCTCAGGAGCTGCTTGTTTATGTGTGCACTGCCTTTTCTGCTGGGTAAGTTCAGGAGCTACACTGTTTCATTCTTGGTCATTTTCATCCACAGCATCAAACAAGGAACTTGGCACATGATATACATTCGATAAGTACATTAAATAAACCTAAGTAAAGTGTCTTAACATGTTCCTGATAGGTATTTTAATGGATGAGAGATATTAGCAATTATTATTAATTATATTTTCAAGTGAAATTTTTACATTTTATATATTACATTTTATATTATTATTATATTTTAACACTTACTATTATTTTAACACTTATTAATATTTTTCAAGTGAAAAAGGCATTTAAAAGTGTATAAATGCCATGAATCCCATTTTAAATCTTAGGCTATAAAATAGGCATAATACTCAGCGGTTTAACTTCTGGGTTATATATTCTTGAGAAACTCTCATGCATATGCACCAAGGAAATTCAGGTTATTCACTTAAATGTTGTTAGTAATAGTGAAAAACTGAGAACAACCCCAATATCCATTAATAGAGGACTAGGTGCCCAAACTATTGTGTATTCAGACAGTGGAAACCTGTACAGTACTGAAAATGAGTGAATTCTAGACGTAAGTTTCAACATGAGTAAGTCTATAATATAATATTGGGCAGAAAAAGCGGTTGCAGAAGGATAGTTACATTGTATAGATTTATAAAAAGACTGAAAGTATAGACAGGAAAATGGATACAAACCAACTTAGGAAGAGGGAGGGATAAGATAAGATATGATGCACATTGGACTTTTTACCAGATCTGAAACAGATGTGGTAAAAATTTAGCATCTGTTAAATATTGATAGAAAGTACATGGGTGTTTGCTATTCTAATTATAGTATCTTTTAAATATTTCATAATTTTAAGTAATTAAAAATAAAAGTTAGAAATGTGTGAGCTGCAAAGACCCTTTCTTTCTTCCCTTTCTTCTCTCTTTCTCTTTCTTTCTTTCTTTCTTTCTTTCTTTCTTTCTTTCTTTTCTTTCTTTCTTTCTTTCTTTCTTTCTTTCTTTCTTTCTTTCTTTCTTCTCTTTCTTTCTTCTTTCTCCTTTTTCTTTCTTTCTTCTCTTTCTCTTTCTTCTCTTTCTTTCTTCTCTTTCTTTCTTTCTTCTCTTTCTTCTCTTTCTTTTTTTCTCTTTCTTTCTTTCCTGTTTCTTTTTTTGGTAAGTCATTTTTTTTCAAATAGTAGATTTATAGGTAATCCACTCTCCTCCTTAGTATTTTGTGAGTTTAAAAATTCAAAACAGGCAAATGCAGCCCTTTGACCCTGCCACCATTAATAAGTACAGAGAACTCATACACTAAGGAATAGCAGTCTCGTTTGCCTCTGTTCAGATCATATCTGCAGCATCACGTTTGATTGTGGGCACCATGTTTTAAAGAGCTTCCCAAGGTGGGTGGCCAGGAGGGTAGGAGAGGAGCCTGGAAATCTGAGTGGACAGAGAAGAGAAATGGGCACAGAAGGGGTGGGGTGCAGAGGCTGTCCTCAGATGCTGGAAGAACTTTGGAGCAGACGAGGGAGAAAATAGGTTCCAGAGTTCAGAAGCAGGACCTCTCGGGTGTGTGCCCAGGGATTAAAATCTGGTCTTTCTAGCTCTTGGAGCTGGGCAGTGGTGCAGTAGACTCCTGCCACAGCTGCTCTGCTTCCTTCCCCTGGGCATTCAGGCTGTCACTATGGGATTCTGAAAACCTCTGACAGACTCCCCCGCTTTTATATTAAGTCTTTTGTTTTGCTTATGGTTTCCTTTGCTGTGCAAAAGCTTGTAAGTTTAATTAGATTCCATTTGTTTATTCTTGCTTTTATTTCTATTGCTTGGATAGACTGCCCTAGGAGAACATTGCTGAGATGTATGTCAGATAATGTTTTACCAATGTTTTCTTCTAGGAGATTTATTGTATCTTGTCTTATGTTTAAGTCTTTGATCCATTTTGAGTTTATTTTTGTGTATGGTGTACGGAGTGTTCTAGCTTCATTGATTTACATGCTGCTGTCCAGTGTTCCCAACACCATTTGCTGAAGAGACTGTCTTTATTCCATTGTATGTTCTTGCCTCCTTTATCGAAGATTAGTTGATCAAAAGTTTGTGGGTTCATTTCTGGGCTCTCTATTCTGTTCCATTGGTCCGTAGGTCTGTTTTTGTACCCATACCATGCTGTTTTGATTACTGTATATTAAGTCTTTAGTGGAATGCCAACATCTCCAGCAGTCTACTAGGGTGGTGAGTGGTTCAAGGACTTGAGCTGGACATTCTGGTTGGAACTGGGGCTCTGCCATTTGCTGACGGAAGACTGACTTCCCAGTGCCTCCTCGTCATGGGGTGTCACAGTGACGCTGTCTCCCCCCCTCCAGGTGGTGCGAGGCTGACGTGAGTGAAGTGCCCCAAGTGCTCAGAGCATGAGTGCTGCTTAGAAAGTGCTAGTAAGTGTGACACGTTAGCCTCAGAACAACAAGGTGGTGGCTTTGACTGAAGCCGGGGCCGGTTCCTGGCAGCCCCGCCACCCCATCCCCAGCCCGGGCGTTTGGGAAACGGGGCTCTGAGCAGTCATCCAGAAGATGGCTGCGCGGATTACTTCTGAAATCCTGCAATTCTTTGAAGAACTACTATCAGTGATATTATATTAATATTTTTTTAGAAACCTTAAGACATTTTATTGACTTAAAATGACAGAGGAAAGAGTCTGATTTTTTTTTTCACATTTCCCCAAATTGTTTTCCAGAATTCTAAAATTAGATGTTTAAGAGCAAAAATTAAGGGAAAAAAAACAACCATTTTGGGGAACAGGAGAGGTCTTGGAGGAAAAATAAAAACTGAAATCACAGAATTTAAAATTTGGAGGTGATATTATTAATAACTAATTATTATTTTAAACTCTTATTGTTAATTATTGATAATTATTCATGAAACTTCAGGATAGAGGCATATCCAATGAGTTAATTCTTGTTATATGTGATGTAAACATCAAAAGTCATGCTTTAAGAATGGACGTCTCCTCTTTCTGCATTTTAAGGTCTTATAAGGTAGTTTCTCTGTTGTTCTTTGGATTCGTTTTTGAGCTATCTGGTGTTGTATCTTTACTTTTTCTCTTTCTATGCTTTTTTTGCAGTGCTGCTTGAAATACAGCATTTATGGTATCTTGTGAACCTTTGATTTACAACTAAAGAATATATACTTTTTTTTTTTTTTTTTTTTTTTTTTGCTCAAAGGTTTCTAACTGCATATTTTTTGATGGAGTCAGAAGCACAGTATACGTGCTGTATCTCCCTTTCTTGTTCACTGATTACTTAAGGTAGGAGGCGTCAGACTTGGGATTAATGGTCAGTAACTTGGCCGTGCTCTGTGTTATTCAGGAAACTGTAGCCTCCATGGATACCGGTTCCTCCCCAAATTCCTGGTTTCTTATCTCTGTGTGTCTGTCTCGGTGCGGTGGGTGCGTGCACCTGTCTTTGAACCGCTATGTGAAGGCATGTCACTGTTAATGATTCACATCGCTGCCAGGAATTTGGGTTTCCCATTACTAGGATGTCCTGTGCCAAGCAATTAAACAATTGTTCTGCTTAGTAATCTGAGCAACCCAAAGCATTTGTGTGTGTGTGTGTGCTTCATAATTTCAAAGTATTCAAAGGGATTCTAACACCCTAGACATTTTTTTTCTTCTACTCTTGAATGCTTTAAAATTCATTCAGAAGGAAGAATACTTCGGCTCTTTTCTCTTTGATCTTATTTTTTCCTCTTATGAAGTCTTAGGCAAGTGATTTTTTTTTTTTTTTTAATTTCTAAAGTCACTACAAGGGGATTCGCAGTTTAGTTTGGGACCTGGAATTAAAAATGTGTTTCTTATTTGGTAACACAAAGAGCATAATTGAATTTGCAGCCCTTATCTCTTCCTCATGCCTTTTCATTTCACAATAAATAGCTAATTAGATTGTTAACAACACCACTGAAAACTAATATCTTCACAAAAGGGCAGACAGTAATGATTAGAAATTAGAAGTTGACTGGAAATGATCCCCTACCCCCAAATATACTACAGTAAAGTCTCTAATTTGAACAACTGGTTGGAGAGAACCACCAGTTAAATAATGGCTTCCAGAATTTTTTTTTTAAAGGTAACATTTTCTTCCCTTTTTTTTCAAGTGATAAATAGTACTCTATTTTTTGTTTGTTTGTTTTGCAGAGGGAGGTCATTCGGTTTACTTATTTATTTATTTAATGGAGGTACTGGGGATTGAACCCAGGACCTCATGCATGCTAGGCACATGCTCTACCACTGAGCTATATACCCTCCCACTCTCAGGTAATAAATAGTAATTTATACCTGGCACAATGTGATGAGGAAATACTGGTCTCCTGTATAAAAACCAGCAGATACATATTAACAAAAGTGATTTGACAATCAGTTGGTCTTAAGCAAATCATTTCTCCTGCAATTTTGTTTATGAAGTTTGTTTAGAAAAAATAAATCTAAGGACTGTTTCAGTGAATTCGGTCCACTTTGGTAGAATTACTGTAGTTCAGAATTTGTTGGATTGGAATAAATAATCCTTTCTTTAGAGCTCCCTTTCCTTTCTTAATATTATCATATTTATTTGTGGGATGATGGTCTTCCGTACTTATTTTGCTTTGTGTTTATAATTAGACTGACAGATGCCCAATTACTTTTCGTGCCCGTCTGTATAAAGTCCAAGGGATTAGCAGACTGAGTCGGCGTCTCAGTCCTGTGGTTCAGCACTAGTTTCTTTCATGAGTCTCCACTTTACAGCGTTTCTCTGTGCATCAGTACTTCCGAGGTGGGCCAGTGTGAAATGTGGGCTGCTTATGTAAAGTGTGCACACTGCTCGTAGCTCTCAAAGCTCACAGCCCAAAGCTCCACCTGAGAAGGCGGGATTTCTCACAGAGTTTTGTTGTTAGGTTATTTTAAGATAAAGTTTGTCTGGAGCAAGGCGAATAAAAGTTTGCAGATGCCTCATTTTCTATGTGAGTGCTTGATTTAGTAGCAGGGTAATCTGGAAGAGAAAATGGTTTAGCACGAAAAGGAATATTTATGTCCCTGATAAAGAACAGAACACTTTATAGAGATGCAATAAGAATGGGGATGTGATTTATAAACTGTTGAGTTCTCAGTTTTGCTACTGAATAATTTTTTCTGATAGGAATGAGTATTTTTTTAATAGCTGCTATTTATATGCTTTATGTTTTTTATTGAAGTGTAGTCAGTTCACAATGTTGTGTTAATTTCTGGTGTATAGCATTGTGATTCAGTTGTACATATATATATGTATTCCTTTTCATATTCTTTTTCATTATAGACCATTAAAAGGTATTAAATGTGGTTCCCTATGCTATACAGTAGGTCCTTGCTGTTTATCTGTTTTATGTATAGTAGTTAGTATAAGAGTATACTTTTTTTTGCATTTTTTTATTGAGTAATAGTCATTTTACAATGTTATGTCAAATTCTAGTGTAGAGCACAATTTTTCAGTTATACATGAACATATATATATTCATTGTCATATTTTTTTTTTGCTATGAGCTATCACAAGATCTTATATATATTTCCCTGTGCTGTACAGTATAATCTTGTTTATCTATTCTACATTTTAAAATCCCTGTCTGTCCCTTCCCACCCCCTTGGCAACCACAAGTTTGTATTCTATGTCTATGAATCTGTTTCTGTTTTGTATTTATGTTTTGTTTTGTTTTGTTTTTAGATTCCTCATATGAGCGATCTCATATGGTATTTTTCTCTTTCTGGCTTACTTCGCCTAGAATGACATTCTCCAGGAACATCCATGTTGCTGCAAATGGCGTTATGTTGTCTGAATAGTATTCCATCATATAAATATACCACATCTTCTTTATTCAGTCATCTGTTGATGGGCATCTAGGCTGCTTCTATGTCTTGGCTATTGTAAATAGTGCTGCTGTGAACATTGGGGTGCAGGTGTCATTTTGAAGTAGGGTTCCTTCTGGATATATGCCCAGGAGCGGGATTCCTGGGTCATATGGTAAGTCTATTCCTAGTCTTTTGAGGAATCTCCATACCGTTTTCACAGTGGCTTTCCTTGCTTCCCTCTCCCACTCTTAATGATTTAGATGTCTTCTTTTACAATTTTGTGTTTATTCTTTTTGTAATTCATGGCAGTTATCTCCTTTCCAGTTATGAGTTTCTCATTTTTGTAGCATCCTGCTTCTTTTCTATTTAAAGTAGACCTGTGACTATTTCTTTTAGCATGGGTTTAGTGTTGCTAAACTCTTTTAGTTTTTGCTTGTCTGTGAAGTTCTTTGTCTCTTCTTCTATTCTAAAGGATAGCCTTGCTGGATAGCGTACCCTAGGCTGCATCTTTTTTTCTTTCAGGACTTTGAATATACCTTGCCACTCCCTTCTGGCCTGTAGTGTTTGTGTAGAGAAATCAACTGAGAGCCTTATGGGGGGTTCCCTTGTAACTCACTCTTTGTTTTTCTCGTGCTGCCTTTAGGATCATTTCTTTATCCTTGACTGTGGCCATCTTGATTATGATATGTCTTGGTGTGGGTCTGTTTGGGTTCTTCCTGTTTGGGACCCTCTGAGCCTCCTGTACTTGGATATCTGATTCCTTTAGGTTTGGGAAGTTTTCAGTCATGATTTCTTCAAATACCTTTTCAATCCCCTTTGTTCTTTCTTCCCCTTCTGGAACCCCTATTATGCGTAGATTGGCACACTTTATATTATCCCTTTGGTCCCTTATATTGTTTTCATTGTTTTTTATTTGTTTTTCTCTCAGCTGTTCTGATTGGGTGCTTTCTGTTGTCCTGTCTTCTAGGTCACTTATTCGTTCCTCTGCATTATCTAGCCTGCTTTGCACAGCCTTTAGGTCAGCTCTCATCTCAGCAAATGAGTTTACTAATTCTACTTGGTTCTTCTTTATAGCTTCTATTTCATTTTTGACATATTTTGTATCTCTAAACACTATTTCTTTTAGTTCTTTCAGTACTTTGATCACTCCTTTTTGAAATCTTGATCTAGTAGGCCATCAATGCCTATTTCCTTGATCGTGCTTTCAGGGGATTTCTCTTGATCTTTTAATTGGGAGTGGTTCCTCTGCTTCTTCATATTGCTCATATCTCTCTGGCACTGTGGCTTAAGGAGTATCAGTTATCTAGTTGTCCTGGAGACGGTGTGCTCTTAATGATTTTATCGAGAGGCCTTTCTGTCTTCGTCCTGTTTTGGAAGCTCAGCTTGCTGTTTCCAGAGGCCCTCTGTTGGCACCCTCCCAGTCTATGCTGCTTCCAGTGGCTGTCGGCTAGCAGATCACGCCCCTTCCCAGCACTGGGTCAGGTGCTGAGCTCTTACCCAGTGGGCGGACGGGTCACTCCCCGTCCTGATGCTGCAGTCAGATGCTGCGCTCAGGGGAGGCAAGTGGGCGGATCGCGCGCCCTCCCAGCACTGCGGTCAGGTGCTGCGTTCCTGCCAGGAAGGTGAGTGGCCGCCTGCCCTTTTCCTGGCGGCGGTCACTCCGCTGCTCTGTGCAGCTGCCCACTCCTCCTTAGGTCAGAGTTTCAAAGGTGGGCTCAGGGAAGACCGCAGAACAGCCCTGCCCCTGCTCCATGCCAAATCTCAGCTCTTTGTTTGTGTTGGCGGCACGAGTTCTCTGAGGTGCCAGGGCAGAAAGATCCTACCTGCCTCGGGCTGTAAACAAGTCTCAGTCCTGCCTAGGAGGTTGGGGCGCCCCCAGGTGTGGATTCAGGGCCCGGCCCCGCCCCCGCCTGGACACTGCGCACAGGGAGAGGTGGCGGCTGTGGCTGCGCCCCACCTCTCTTCTCAGAGAAGCACCAGTAATGGCGGCGCAGGTCTGAGGAGACAAAGGCTATGGCGCCCCTCCCCCCAGGGCACACCAGCCGTGTTGCTTTGCTTTTTTCGCAATTTATGGGGGACCGAGGTTGTTCTGCTCTGTATCCCTTCCCAGCCACGGTGCGCAGCCCCCTGCTGTCCCCCGGGGCCGCCTCAGCACAGCCGCCCCCGTCCTCCGCCCGGCTTGGGCCACCTGTCCCGGCCCCAGCTGCCGGCCCGCGTCTCGGGCTGGGTATCACGGGGACCCTTTGTGCCCGTTTAACTCAGTTCTATCAGTCAAGGGGTGCTCAGGGCAGATCTGAGCCTCGGCGGCTCCCCCTCCGTCCCGCTGGCCTCTCCATTGGAGAGGGGGGACCCAGCGAACGAGCGCCAGGCCTCCTTTGCCACTCCCTCCCCGCGGGACCAGTCCTTCCCGGTTTTGCTTTTTCTTCTTTCTTTTTTCCTTTTCTCCTACCAGATTTTGGGCGTCTTTGTCTTTCAAAGAGGGCAATGTCCTGTCGGAGTTCAGCAGGTGCTCTGGTTGGCTGAGTGGGTCCGTAGATGTGAGTTTGGGTGTATTTGTGGTAGAGGGTGAGCTACGTGCGTCCTTCTACTCCGCCATCTTGCTTCTCCCCCCAAGTGTATTCTTTAGTTCAAGATTTTCTCTTTCTCAGAAGTTCAAAACCAAGAGGAAGTTACATTTTAATCAGTGTCATGACCAAGGGACTTTTATTAGTTAATTCGTGGTATCTGTGTATAAAGTGACAGTTTCCATCCATCCACAGGATCCTGAAAGTTCTTGGTGTACTGAAATCTGTTTTCTGTTGGCTTATAATTTTAGAGATGTCACATTTCCATGACGCATTTGCTGTAGTTTCCCCCTTAATCTCTCCACCAAGATGTTTTAATTCTCTAAGCAAGTTCTTAAATACCCTAAGGAAGCCCAAAGTAAAGAAGTCTGAACTTCAGAATTTCAATTCATCAAATTTTTTTAACCTTTTGGCTGCTTTTTTTTCTTTTTTTTTTTTTTTTTTGAAGAGTGATTTGTTTATTTATTGGGTTTTGTGGGGGGAGGTAAATTAGGTTTATTTATTTCTTTATTATTAGAGGAGGTACTGGGGATTGAACCCAGGACCTCGTGCTTGCTAAGCTTGTGCTCTGCCACTGAGCTATACCCTCCCTGCTCTTTCGGCTTTATTGTTAAATGGGTCATTCACATCTGTACTTGGTTGCTGGGCATTGATGTACACTTGTGCCAGGTGATTACAGAGACTGGAGAGGGAGAGAGCAGTTTCAGCGAGGTGGGTAAAAACGTGTGATGCCCCTTTTCGGTCCTAAAACTCGAAGAGCCGGGCGGAGCCCGGCGTGGGTGTGAGTGGCAGACGTGCCGCACGTGCAGCCGCGTCTGTCCTGGCGGCCGGGTGCAGGGACACGTGGCAGCGCAGGGTCACGCTGGGGCCTGTGTGGCAGGAGCTGCGGTCCCGGGAGGAGGAGCTGATGCGCGCCGCGCTGCAGCAGAAGTCGCAGGAGGAGCAGCTCAAGCGGCGGGAGCAGCAGCTGGCCGAGCGCGAGATCCACGTGCTGGAGCGTGAGCTGAACATCCTGATCTTCCAGCTGAACCAGGAGAAGCCCAAGGTCAAGAAGAGGAAGGGCAAGTTCAAGAGGAGTCGCCTCAAGCTCAAGGACGGACGTCGGATCAGCTTACCCTCAGGTACGAGTCTGTCCTCTTGTCCTCTGGGGTTTGCGCAGTTGTCCCTTTGGTCAGCTGCTCCGTGGCATCAGAACTGGGGGAGTGGGATTTGAAAGCGTCAAGTGAATGTCTTCATCGCCTGCTTCAGCCCATGGTCTTCACGGGAGGACCTCGTGAGCTGTCACGTGTGAAACAGCCCAGGGGGTGCATCGCAGGGCAGCTCTCAGCATACTCTCCTGTCAATGCAGTAATCAATTTGCTCCTTTTGCAGTCAAAGCAGAATTCCCTTTTAGCTAATTGCACTGAGCCTTTTCAGCTGCCAAGGCGTTGTGAAAATCCAGAACAACGGAACCGTCACTGTTCCGTCACTGTGTTGATCTTTCCCACGGGATGCTCTGCAGTCACCTGGGGCCCTGAGATTGCCGTTTGTACCTGCCACAGAGTGTATCCAGGACTAAAGTTATGTACCTGCCTTCAGCTGAGGGTCTAGACTCCTCCAGGTATAAAAGCTAACCAGTAATTTTAAGGAAGCTTTTAAAAATATCTTTAAGCAGGGGAGAGTACAACTCAGTGGTAGAGCACATACTTAGCATGCACAAGGTCCTGCATTCAATCCCCAGTACCTCCTCTATAAATAAAGAAATAAACCTGATTACCTCACTCCCCCCCCCCACACACACAAATAAATAAATAAAAATAAAAATATCTTTAGGATATTGTGCCAATAGCATAAAAGGGTTATAATATGTTAGGAGAAACAAAACATAGTAGAAAATAGCCAACGTATCAGTTCATGAAATTAACTTCTTTAATGTTACAGTTTATACTTTGCTTAAGATAAAGCCAACCCTCTACCCCCACCCCAACACACACACACACTTTCTGCGGTTCTTCCTCACAGCAGGGAAGAAGGAGACAGAGCAGGAGCACTTGTATAGAATGTGCAGTAAATATCTGTATACCTGCGTCTGCCTGTCTCTGTCCCTCTATATGTGTATCTCTTCGTGGGTTCTAGTGTCTTTCTGAGATGTTTGTTAATGGTGTGGAAATTCGATTTACGTAACAATAACGACAGTTTTGTTTTATATAAAGTATGTATAAACTGCCCTCTAAAAACGTTTACTACAAAATTGTGGAAGCCTTGCAGCATCCTGTGACTTTTTAGGTTATTTGCCGAAGTCTTCAGTTGATCAGAAAATTGCTGATGTGGGGTAACCAGGAGTACACAATACACATCAGTTATTATTTGGTTTGGTGAGGTCAAAACAGGCTGTGAGTCTTTATTCATTTTACCTTCAACCTCTCTGGGAACAAAAAAAGTCCTTTTCCAGATTCTCTTGTAATGCCGAAGTGTAGCTTAAAGGAGCACTTGCTGGGCTGTCAGATATCACTTAAAATCTTCTGATTTGTGATGAGGCTTCCACTTTAAAGTATAGACGATAGAACTATCTCAGGATCCCTGAGGTTCTTCTTTTCACACGTTACTTGGCTAACACCCTGCATCTACTCAGCGCAAACTGAATATATCTGACTCTTTTTGCTACATTTGTATCATTCCTGGATTGTGCTATTTGGCTTTTCTTTTTCAGAGAATAGAGGGGACATTTTCCTTACACACATATTTACCTTGTGCCATTTAATAAAAGATTCTAATTAAAACTTAACCAAAACCATCTACCGCTGTAATCCTTAGCCATTTTGAAGAAATGGAAAAGCAGCTTCTGTAATTTAGTGTGGCAGTTCCCCCTTCTGCCCACAAGATGGTGCTGCATCATGTGACTCTGGTTCCACCCTGGAAATGCTTTTTCTTACTAGAATTCCCCAGCTCTCCATCCTCCCCAACACACAATTTACTTGCACAATATCCCAAAGTAGGACACACATCCAAAAATCTAAAGAAAAGAACGATAACCATAAAAATAATTGTTTTTCTCCTTAAGGAATTTTGCTCAGCAGAGAAAGCAGTTACTGTTCCAGATAGAAAATTCTTTGAGTTGCCAGCTTTGTGTACTATTTAATGGTACATTATCGAGGAAGAAGTATCTGCTAGGTAATAGATTGAAGGGTGGTGATACTTTCCTTCCAACATACCATGTTATTTGAACCCCTTTTGAAGGACTTTTTTCCTATGTGTAACTAGCTGAGAGAATTTCTTGGGAACGTACTTGAGACTCCTACAAACTGGCCCTTAATCTTTACGCCTGTAGATCTTTCAAAAATGTGTAATTAAGTGTGAATGGTTACCTAGGTATTGTAATTTTGTCCTGCAGAACCATCGACGGTAGCTTTTAATCTTACAGCTATTTACAGCTCTGGTGACTTAATGCTAGAAAACTCAAATGTAATTATTCCTGTTGGCAGTCTTTCATGCATAGCCACCAAATAAGGAAGATACATGCTCATAAGATGAGACAGCATAATCTAAGAGTCTGTAAATTACACTTTGTGCATTCTTGGAATTTTTGAGGGGGGGGATTTGTAAAAAGAAAAAGAATTACCGTGATAGATATTTTTATATTGTGACGACTTACATCACTCCCTCTGTATTATGTTTATTTTGAACCACAGGTGTGTTTTTAGAACACATAAGGCAAGATAAAGAGGTTTTCAAGCTTTTGGAAACATGAATATTGCCAGTGAAAATACAAGTGCGGGTTTTTCTCAGAAGCCTGTGGATCACGTTATCATCTGTGTTGGGCAGGCACCCTGAGAACACGTCTGGCAAGGAGCCCAGAGAAAAGCTGGACATCGGTCAGGGCCCCAGACCAGCTGAGACTCAGTGTTCCCAAATGTGTGGCTGGGACGGAATAACCTTTGCCTGCTTCACAGGGACAAGGTTGATGATAAAGAAGATTGTATTTATGTTCAGTGCACAAAGGGTGCCTCTTCTCCACCCCGCCCCCAAGGGAAAGTATTTAGCCTTTGTCAGAAGACCAGAAGCACTCTGAATCTTAGGTGTGTTGACATCCAGCCTGTGTCTCTGGGACTGGCCCTCGGCCTTGCAGACCTCCTGTGCTGGTTCCCTGACCAGGGCCAGGCCTCTCTTCCTCTGTGGTTTGTTCCCTGTGATTTGCCCGTCAGACGCCGTGACCACGCTCTGAGTTCCTGTTCTGAGCTCGCCTGCCTTCTGCTCTGGGCTGGAGGCTCCTCTTGCTGTAAAAGCTCTCGAAGGACGTACTTCCGTTGGGTTAGAACAGATCACAGGACTAGTTGAACCTTGGCAAAGCCCCTCAGTCTAAATGTTTTTTCTTTCCCTGCCTCCTCCCACTTCCCCCAGTTCAGTGAGTCATCTGTCCTGATGCACTGTCTCCTTACATCCGTTCTTCCGTTCTCCTAAACTGCTCTGCCTGGTCCAATGTTTCATGATTACTTATACAGTAGATGGAAGAGCCTCCCATCTGGTACTTCATTTCCATTTGCTTTGTCTTCCAAACCATCCTCTTCCCTGCTGTCTGTTTCTCAGCAATCAACTTTAAACACCAGTTCAATAAGCCTGTGGCAGAATCTTGCACGCTTTTCTCATTCAGCGAACCCTTGAGGACCTCTCATGTCCCAAGAACCAAGGGGTTACAATAAAATAAACATGATCCCTGCCCTCATGTCACTTGTCATCCAAAACAGGAAACAGTCATTCAGCCAAATTACTAAGCATCGTTCACGTGCAAGGCACTGAGCCAGTTTGGAGGGGACGCAGCACTGATGGTGACTGGCAGCCCCTCCCATACAGGGCTGATGTTGTATGGTTGTGGAAGGTGGACCGGAAGTTAATAATCAAACAGATACTAATTTTTTTGCTGTAATTATTAACAACTGTAAAGGAAAACTCATATGACAGTGATTAGCAGAGAGATGCCACCTGGTCTAAGAAGAGCATAGGCAGCTTCTTCAGGAAGTAATATTTAAATTGAAACTTGAAAGAGGAATTTACCAAATACAAGGGGAAGGAAAAGCAGGCAGGGAGCACATGAGAAGAAAGCTTGGTTTCTTCTAGAAATTGAAAAAGACCAATAAGTGAGGGTATAGCTCAGTGGTAGAGTGCGTGCTTAGCATGCATGAGGTCCTGGGTTCACTCCCTAGAACCTCCATTAAAAACAAACAAAAAAACAAACCTAATTACCCCCCCAAATATAAATAAATAAAATAAAAATGCATTTTAGAAAGAGAAAAAAGGCCAGTGTGGCTTGACTACGCCCCCGGGCCAGATCCAGCCTCCCGCCTGTTTTGGGTAGCCACCAAGCTAAGATCGATTTGTATATGTTTAAATACATGAAAAGAAGGTTTCTGACACACGGACGTTGCATGAGATGTAAAGGGCAGCATCCGTAATAAGAGTTGTGTCGGAACACACTCCCTTCTGCGTTTCTATCAAGGCTTGCTCACTCCATCAGCAGATCTGAGTTCTGGTGACAGAGACCAGATGGCCCACAGAACCTAGAATGTTTGCTGTGTGGCACTTCTTGGGGAGAAGTTTGCTGACCACTGGTCTAGACCATGGCGAGTGATGGGGGGGCGGGGGGGCAGGGCAAAAGGAGGCTGGAGTGGCACAGAGCCCGGACTCAGATTTGCAGGGGGTGACAGAGCGGGTTATGATTTTGACCTGTAATTACGCATTATGAGAAGCCTTTAAAGGACTTTTAGCAGGGGAATGACAGTCAGGCATGCATTTTTTAAAGTGCATCTGGCTGCTGTGAGATAGACCTCTGCTGTGAGATAGATCTCAAACAGAGATACCTGCACTGAACAAGGGCTTGTAGCAGCCTCTGCGTGAACGGATGGTGGCAGTGCAGGTGGAGAGAACACAAAATATCAGCCATGTGTGTTGAGCACTTATCATGTCCTGGGCCCTGTACTAAGTGTTTTCTGTACTTCTTTGTATGTAGTTTTTCCTAGCTGTCCTGTGAAGTAGGAATAACAAATTTTTTTTCCATTTTTGTAAATGAAGATGCTGTGAGTTAAAGAAATGAAGTTACTTTCCCAAAATTCATATGGCAAGTAAGTGGTAAACTGGAATTCAAATCTGGAGTTTGCTAACTCCAGAACCTAGAATATAAATTTCTCACCTATAACTCTAAGAAAAATATGTAACAGGAATTACAAGATACTTTGTGTTTGACTGGAATTGGGGCAGGCAGTCAGGGAAAAGACAATACGAAGAAAAATTTTCAGTTTTCTAGCATGAGTAATTGGATAGCTGTCTTGCCTACCAAATTCCAGCTCCTCATTTCAAATAGCAGGTGGTTCTTTAAAGTTCTTTAAAGTGTAATTTTCCAAAAGGTAATTTATAGCTCTCTTGCAAAAGTGAAAGGAACATGTGTCAAAGATTTTATTCAACTTATTAATTAACGAGGGAACCAGTTAAAGTTAGTTCACGTTGAGAATTTGAGGAGCTAAGTATTTATGGGCAATTTAATCATGGAATGTTGGGATTAGATTTCTAGGTTAAATACAAACCTGGTTAGTGACCAAGTGTGGCAATAAATGTAACCTTTGGGATTTTCTTTTATGCCAGACAGAAATTATTTGCATCACCACCAGACAAAATCTGTAAGTTAACCTCTGCCCCCACTGAGTTGTAAAAATAGCCCAGACAATAGAAAATCAATCAGAGGTTAAGCTCAGCACGGCACTGAAAAAACACCCAGTAATTTCTTTTACCTGCATCTAAGTTTTTGATAATTTTTCTGACAGCTTACAAAGTTTTCCTAGACCCTTTCCTCTTCCCTCTGGAAATACTACTTTTCTTCCATAGTTCCTGGCATCTCTCTGGCATTACAGCTACCCGGTGTTACAGTTAGGTGATAGTAACCATCATTTGTAGGTACCTTGACCACAAAATGCTTTTAACTGTAGGTAGGGGGCAGTTTCCCTTGACCCTGGCTGGGTCTGAAAATTAAACTGACAAAAGACAGATCAGCCAGGGAAAAATATAAAAATGTATTTAATGCAAGTTTGTGTGACACGGGAGCCTGAAAAGTAAATGAAGACCCAAAGAAACAGACCTGAGCATTTCCATGCTGGGTTGACGTGGAGGTGGACAGTTGTGTAGAAATGTGACAGGTTAAGGAGGAGATGTCAGGGCGGGTAGCGTGTCCTGAGCCCCACGTAACGTACATTTTCTGTTTTAATCACCATAGTGATGCTGGGAGGTGTCTGTTGTTCTGTACAACAGCCACAAAGACCAGCTTAGAGAGGCTCCTGACTGGTTTGAGGTCCCTAGTTTGTTAGTGACAGACCCAGGACTCATGTCACCCAGGGTGTCCCCTATTTCAGTTTTGTTTTCAACTCTGTGGGACTGAATGAGGGGAACCCTTTCTTCCCAGCAGACTAAGTCTCCTGGCGCTCAGCAATATTTCATTTCCTTATGAGTGTGTGTCTCACTGTGTTCAACACAGCATGACTCTGAGCCATTATTTCAGGACTTGAACCCCAAAGGGAAGACAAGCAAGGCTCTGGCCTCTTCATTCTGACTGCCTGGCAGTCTCTGCTTTTCCTGCCTTGTGCGGAAGACCTGGCTGGGAAAATAAACTAAACCCTTGGGATCTCAGTTCTCATTGTTTTCCTGCATCCAACAGATTTCCAGCACAAAATAACGGTGCAGGCCTCCCCGACCTTGGACAAACGGAGGAGCCTGAACAGCGGTAGCTCCAGCCCGCCCAGCAGCCCCACCGTGATTCCCCGACTCCGGGCCATACAGCGTAAGCCTTCTCCCCGTGTAGGGACGCTGGGCACCTGTCACCGGTGACTTGGGGTCAACTTAAGGAGACTTTTAAAAAAATGTTTATTAAAGTGTAGTTGATTTATAAGGTTAGTTTCAGGTGTACAGCAAAGTGATTCAGTTCAGTTATATATATATACATATATATTGTTTTTATGGCTGGTTCTAAGCATGGGATATTTACTACATGTTATAACTATTTGGAAAACAAAATTTGGTCTTACGTTCCTTGGTCTCATTTTCTTGTTTTCACAATAACTGATTTTCAGGTTCTATGCAATCAGTGATGTAAGCAGGCCACAGAGCAGAAAGGGAAATATCTTTTTATTTTTTAATTGAAGTACAGTCAGTTACAATGTGTCCATTTCTGGTGTACAAGCAGTGTCCCAGTCATACATATACATACATATATTTGTTTTCATATTCTTTTTCATTAAGGGTTATTACAAGGTATTGAATATAATTCCCTGTGTTATACAGAAGAAATTTGATGGTTTTTTAAATCTATTTTTATATATAGTGGCTAACATCTACAAATCTCAAACTCCCAAAATTATCCCTTCCCACCCTCTTTCGCCCAGTAACCATAAGATTGTTTACTATGTCTGCGAGTCTGTTTTTATTTTGTAGGTGAGTTCATTAGTGTCCTCTTTTTCCTATTTTTTTTTCTTTTTTTTAGATTCCACATATGAGTGATATCATACGGTATTTTTCTTTCTCTTTCTGGCTTCCTTCATTTAGAATGACAATCTCTAGGTCCATCCATGATGTTGCAAATAGCATTATTTTATTCCTTTTTATGGCTGAGTAGTATTCCATTATTTAGATATACCACAACTTCTTGTATATAGTGCTGCTATGTACATTGGGGTGTATGTATCTTTTCGAATTAGAGTTCCCTCCGGATATATGCCTAAGAGTGGGATTGCTGTATCATATGGTGAGTCTATTTTCAGTCTTTTGAGAAATCTCCATACTGTTTTCCATAATGGCTGCACCAAACTACTTTCCCACCAGCAGCGTAGGAGGGTTCCTTTTTCTCCACAGCCTCTCTAGTATTTATCATTTGTGGACTTTTGAACGATGACCATTCTGACTGTTGTGAAGTGATACCTCATTGTAGTTTTTATTTGTATTTCTCTGACAATTAGTGAGAAGGGGAAGTAATATCTTGAGGCATTTGGTTAAACACTCGCGTGCAAAATGTGCATAACCTAATTATATCAGTTGCATATTTATGGATATTTTGAAAAATGGAATCAGGAATTCAGGGTTTCTTCCATTAGTTTCATTGTTTGGTAAAGAAAAAAAAAATAGTTTGTTTTTGGAGATTTGGTTTTAATTGGCTCTGGATTGACCAACCTAATACAGACGGTCTCCCGCTCACAGATGGTTTGACTCAGGGCTTTTTGACTTTATGATGGTACAAGAGTGATACACATTCAGTAGAAACCACGCTTTGAATTTTGAATTTTGATCTTTTCCTGGGCGAGTGACACGCAGCCTCATCTCATGATGAGCATCATCTCAGCCTCATGATGCTGGGCGGTGAGCCTCAGCTCCTGGTCAGCCCTGCTATGTCAGGGGAAGCAGCCAATACACTTACCACCATTCTGGACCTGGACAAACATTCTGTTTTTCACTTTCGGTACAGTATTCTGTAAATTACATGGGATATTCAAGTTTATTTTAAAACAGGCTTTGCATTGTTTGATTTTGTCCAACTGTAGACTAATGTAAGTGTTCTAAGCATGTTTAGGGCAGGCAAGACGAAGCCATGATGTTCAATAGGCCAATGTATTACATACATTCTCAACTTACGATATTTTCAGCTTACGAGGGGTCATTGGGACGTAACCCCGCTGTAAGTTGAGGAAGATCTGTACTTCAAAATACCACATAGTGTTTTGGTTTTTGAAAATCTTCAGCCTGGTGGAGAAAAACACATATGCTACTTCATTTGACATCCTCACACTGTGAGAGTTTCAGTTAGACCCTGAATCAGAGTTTGAGTGGAATGAGACAAAACTTGATTTTGTTCAAAGGTGAATCCATATGAACCCCAAAAGTAGTCTCAGCAAAAGGAGAATGTGTTTAATATGTATGTATGTGAGTAATCTGATAGTCAGTGGAAGTTGCCATATTAAATAACATACATCCTCTCTTTTCTTCACCAAACTTACCTTTCTGCACTTACTATCTTTATTTGGAGGGGTAAAATCCAAGAGAATATTTTCTGTAATCAAGCCTGCAATCAGTTTCTTTTTTATTTTCTTTTGCTAATGAAAACCTTGGCACCAGAAGAAAAACAAATTTTTTTAAAGCTCGCAGGATACCAGTCTCTTTCTCATTCATCTAAATAAATGTATAATCCTAGAACACAAAGTGTGACCGTTTTATGATACCTAATTTGTCTTTCCGAGAATGCCTTTTTCATAAAGCCATGCTTGGCACTTTGCCTTTGCCCAGAAGGAGTAAGGGCTTAATTAAAGGAATAGAGAAGAGAATGAAGGCCTGTCTCACATCTCTGGTCAAGGGACCAGGCAGAGAGAAGGCATGACACCTCTGGCCTTGCCAAGCTGTTTCTCTACCTCTTTCCTCTTGTCTTTACATTGTTGGGGGTTTTTTTGTTGTTTTTTTTTGTTGTTGTTGTTGGTATTTTAAGACTTAATTTTTTTAGAGCAGTTCCTAGGCTGATATCCAAATTGGAAGGAAGGTACAGAGATTTTCTCATATACCCCCTCCCACACATACACAACCTCCCCCACTGTCAACATCCGGCATCACCGTGGGATATTCGTTACAGTTCGTTATAATATGATACACTGAGACATCACCGTTATCACCCAAGATCCATCCTTCACCCTGGGCTTCTCTCTTGGTGTTGTACGTTCTGGGCTTGGACAGTTGTACAACAACATGTATCTACCGCTGTGGTATCATACAGTGTAGTTTCACTGCCCCGAATATCCCCTGTGCGCCACCCTCAGCCCCTGGTCCTTTCACTGTCTCCATGGCTTTGCCTTTTCCAGAATGTCAGATACCACGTAGCCTTTTCAGATTGGCTTCTTTCACTTACTGACGCATTTAAATTCCTTTTTGTCTTTTCATGGCTTAATGACTCATTTCCTTTTTTTTTCTTAAATGGAGAGACTGGGGATTGAACCCAGGACCTCTTGCAAACCAAGCATACACTGGGCTATACCCTCCCCGCAACTCATTTCCTTTTAATGTGGAATAATATTCCATTGTCTGAATGTACCACGGTTTATTTATCCATTCTCCTACTGAAGGACATCTTGGTTGTTTCCAAGTTAAAGATTTGGCAGTAATGAAGTTTCTTGTGTGGACCTAAGTTTTCAAGTCCTTTGGATAAGCACCAAGGAGTGGGAATACTTGATAAGGCTGTATGATAAGAGTGTGTTTAGTTTTGCAGGAACGGCAAGGCTGTCTTCCGAAGTGTCTGCCCCATTTTGCATCCCCACCAACAAGGAATGAGGGTTCCTGTGTCACAGTCCTCAGTTGTGAACACCAGCCTCACGCAGTGGGGACGCTGTACCTGGATCAGCCTGGCCAGGCCCGGGATTTGTACTAGTGACATTGAATACTTTGGGGATTTCAAATACATTCTAACCCTGTGGCATGACATGCAGCCGGCTCAGGGAACACCCCTACTTCCCCCAGGCAGCCGGGTCCCCAGCATTCATTCTCTGCAGTAACAGGTGAAAACATTTGAATCCGCATATTCCAGCAGGATCCACCCTCCATACAGGACTGTTCATGCTTTTGAACATGAATTGGGTACTCTTCTCTCCCACCCCAGGTACCCCCAGTGGTTTACTCCAGTCTTTGTTTCTGTCTCCTCTGGTCCCCAGCTTGCATCACTGCCCTGTGGTTCTCACAGTCCAGTTCAACGTGGCAGCTGAGAGCATGGAGTCTGGAGCCACACCGTCTGGGATCAAATCTAGGCTCTGGCCCCCCTGCACTGTGACTGTGCACAGTTCCTAACCTTACCAGGCCTCAGATTCCATTTCTGTAAAAACGGGATGATCATAGTTTAAAAGAGTCAAATAATGAGCAGAAGACCCAAACAGACATTTCTCCAGTGAAGACACACAGAGGGCCAACAGGCACATGAAAAGATGCTCAGTATCGCTAATTATCAGAGAAATGCTGATCAAAACTACAATGAGGTATCACCTCACACTGGTCAAAATGGCCATCTTAAAATTAAGTCCACAAATGATAAATGCTGGAGAGGGTGTGGGATGTAATCTGGTGCAGCCACTATGGGAAATGGTATGGAGATTCCTTAAAAAAATAAAAATAGAGTTACCCTATGATCCAGCAATCCCACTCCTGGGCATATATCCAGAGAAAACTCTTTAATTTGAAAAGATACATGCACCCCAATATTCATAGCAGCACTATTTACGGTAGCCAAGACATGGAAACAATCTAAATGTCCATCAACAGATGACCAGATAAAGAAGATGTGTGGTATATTTATACAGTGGAATATTACTCACCCATAAAAAAGAATAAAATAATGCCATTTGCAGCAACATGGATGGACCTAGAGATTGTCATACTAAATGAAGTAACTCAGACAGAGAAAGATAAATACATGATTTCAATGATATGTGGAATCTAAAAAAAATGACACAAATGAACTTATTTACAAAACAGAAGCAAACTTACAGACATAAAAAACAAACTTACGGTTACCAAAGAGGATGGGGTTGTGGGGGAGGGATAAATTAGAAGTTTGGGATTAGCAGATGCAAACTATTATGTACAAAATAGATAAACAAGGACCTACTGTATAGCACAGGGAACTATATTCAATAGCTTATAATAACCTATAATGGAAAAGAATAGATATATATACATATATATTCTGTCCAAGCCCACAACGTACAACACATATATATATGTGGGTGTGTGTGTTTGTATAGCTGAATCACTATGCTGTACACCAGAAACTAACAGAACACTGTACATCAACCATACTTCAATAAGAAAATTAAAAACCAAAGGGTCCAATGCATACAAAGCACTTAGAACAGTGTCCGGCACCTGGTCAGAGCTCTGTGTGTTGACAGTTGTTACGATCATCATCTTTTTTATTCTGGCTCTGAAGCTCTTTGTGGACTTGAGGTCCCTCCCTGGTGTCTGCCTTTTATAGCATCAGCATGTAGGCATTGAGGATTTTGCCTCTCGGAGGGAGTCAGGGTCCATGCAAATGCGCATCTGACCCAGGGGAATGGACCCTTTCAACCCTGAGTCGTAGATGTTGTCTGGCCCATTTCCCCTGGACCAGCGATGGGCAGACATGAGTCAACTCGAGTGAGAAAAATTGGTCATGAAAGCAGTGGAAGAAGGAAAAAAAGCCCTGACACTGAAGGAAGGGTAACTTTATGTATTGAGAAAGATGGGAGTCATTTCAGAGAAACTGAACAGAAAAAAACTCCCCCAAAGATTGTGGGAAGAATACCAGCGTAAAGGGCCTTACAGTACACGCTTGACTTTGGATAAAAATGTGGTATTTTGCCATCATGCCAAGAATCAGCGTCTGCTAGAGAGGGCACCACCTGATATTTCCACCAAGTATTTTCTTACTACTTTTCTTATTATAACGTCCTCTGGTTTACTCTAATAATGGTATTATGATGTCATGTCATGTTTAGTGCACACTTCTGTTTGAGAATAAGAAACGATAAGGGGGGAGGGGATAGCTCAGTGGTAGAGCGCATGCTCAGCATGCATGAGGTCCTGGGTTCAATCCCTAGTCCCTCCGCTTAAACGAATAGATAAACAAACAAACAAACCTAATTACCTTCCCCCCCCCCCAAAAAAAAAAACAAAAGAAAAAAGAAGAAGAAGAAAGAAAGAAATGATAGAATTCACTTATCATCCGAGAATTTCAAGTTTCCAGGCACATCCTGTGGTTGATGTCTTTGGGCCAAGCGCACCTTTTCCCCTGTTGCTGAGCTGAATCAGATGGAGGCAAAGCCAGTCACACTGCCTTCCGTTATTTCAGCAACTTGCTGCCATTGTCCCTCCTTGACGTGTTTCCAATAACAGAGTGTCGTGATGCATGGTAAACTTAGAGCACTTAGTTTTCCAAAGAGACGGAGGATATGAGCTGGACACGTCGCTCACCCTGCCCCATCCCACCCTGCCCTACGTACCGGTCTGCGTAGCAAACAAACACCAAGAAACCTCTGCGGACTAAACGCAGCAATGACAGGTCAGAGATGGACAGGAGAGGTCAAAACAGTAAACACGCTGCACCAAGGCAGAGATCTTGCGGTCCAGCCCTAGCACTGTTCTGGCAGCAGTGAGCAACCACAGAGCAGTACCAGTTCAACAGATGTGGGAGCAAAGGAGGAAACAGGAGCACCAGGCTAGAGGGGAGGGAGGAGGCAGAAGAGCAAACGCTAACGTTGGCTCTGGGCCGGCGGCAGGTGCACGAAGCAGGGAGATGAACTCAGGGCGCGTAGTCCCCAGCGGAAAGCCTCTCCCGCTCACTCTGCTCCTCTCACGGACGTGAGCATTGCTGACCCATTCCTCCCGAATTCGACTGTAAGACTCTTAATAAAAAAGTGCACAGCTGATTCAAGATCACCACACACACGTGCATATACATGTGTGCATACAAACACACGGACACATATATACATGTATTTTTACATGTGGAAAATACTGGAACACACAAGCATCACCCATAATGCCTCTGATTTTAAAAAATGATATAAAGAAGTTAAATTTCCCACTTTTATCTAAGCAATCCTCTCCCTCAAAGGTAGACACTTTTATTAAAAAGTTTATATCCACATTAATTATCTTCTGTTTGTGTGTGTATACTTGTATGCATAAACAATTTTTGATGAAAGTAGGTTATATGTAATATAAACATTATAGATCATTTCTCCCACCTCACTTTTTACGGATTTTCTTATCCACCCTGTAGATACGTCATAATGTTTGGTCGTGTTCGTAGCAGGTCTGTGTTACGGGGTGGTTTTCTAAGTGTGCAGAAATGATATCCACTCTCCCCACTGATTTCCAAGTCAATTGTAAGTGCACAGAGAGGCTTGAGGGACGGCTTACACACGTGTCACTGACACATGGGTGTTAAACATGGATGTAAACCTCCCAGGAAGCAATGAAATATGGCAAGAAGTGGGGGATTTGAAATATATTCAGATTTTAAAGGGTAATTGTAGCCCAGCAGTTGTGACAGCTAATGAAAAATTGGCTTAATTTATAATTTTAAAATACACTTGTGTTCCTTAGGTTCAGAACTTTGATTTGGTTGAGAAATTAGGTACTAAATTTCTTGTAAGTTAAATGTTCAGTTTGACTTTTTCCCTCAGTAAAATGAAATCCTAACTGTTGCATAATGTTAAATACATAGATAAATGATCGGGTCTTTGCTGCTAATTTACCTTGAATTTATACCTTTTAATTTACTCTACTTCTCCTGTTATTTATGATTAGAGAAAGAAGCTGGCCATCTGCTGGGGCGAAAGACATCATTTCTTCATTGTTTTCATGTTTCTTGATTGTTTACATGTTTTAAGTAAGATAGTTTCACAACTGACCTGATTCACTTTGACTTAAAAAAATTTTAATTGGTTCATGAGTGATGGTCTCTGTTTAGTGACTTCAGATGAAAGCAATAAAACTTGGGGAAGGAACACAGTTTGTCGACAAGAAGAATTTGAAGATGTGAAAAGGAATTTCAAGAAAAAGGGTTGTACCTGGGGACCAAATTCAATACAAATGAAAGAAAGAACCGATTGCAAAGAAAGGTATGTGTGTGACATCCGGTGTCATTCCAGTGTGTGCTGTGACAGAGAACAGTGCCTTTGAAATATTGCATTGGCCAGAGTTAGCTTTTAGAAAGCAATTAGAATAATACCGAGGTACCTGAATATTAATTTAATTTCTAGGATGAGTTTTTCACACTAAATTATTATTTAGTTAAACAGTTAAAAAAATTCTCTGATACATCGCCTGTCTCAGATTAAGTTTTTATTTGTACTTTGTTTGCTCTTTAAAACACAGGGTACAAATACATTCTCCTTACTACCCTAAAATACTATTGTCATATATTCACCAAAACCTAATTTGTGTGTCGTGTGGTTCTGTTATATCAAAATAAACATTTTTCTCTTGTAGAATGAGGCCTCTCTCAGATGGCAACAGTCCTTGGTCAACTATCTTAATAAAGAACCAGACAGCCATGCCGTTGGCATCATTATTTGTGGACCAGCCAGGTAAATGTGCTTCGGGAAGTGGCATCTGTTTGAGTTGGACTTAGCACCTGAGTGTCCCGGAAATTTTGCTTAAATACCTGTTGCTCAGGTAACACAGGGAAGGTTAGCGGCACTCCATATACCAAGCAGTAGCCTTGCTGGATTAAGCTCAGAATTATTTTCTGTCCTCTAAGTCTTTGTGGCGGAAAATAATTAGGTTCCACATTACTTATTAGGAATTTGCAGCCTCTTTTCTTTACTAGAAAAGTTGATGTGATTAATTATCTAGAATCAAATTAATTTAGTATAAGAGATAGTAAATAGAAAAAAAAGGCACCCTGAAATTCTGCTGCGATTAAGGGGTGGTCTTCGGGCTGTATTCCCAGCCCTCGGCATGATGAAGTCTTGTCAAGGAGGTTAGCTCTGGAAAACTCCTGCTGGAGAGTATGACGTTGGAATCTGTTTAATCTAAAGGAATCATAATTGTTTCCAGTACTCAGTATTCCTCTTCAATGTTCAGATAATAAAAGGTTGAAGAGATATGGAAATGGTTGGAAAATGTCAACGATTGTCATCACCAAAGAAAAGAAAACTGAACTTTCTCCTTGGCAATTTAAGACAGCCCTTTGATAACTGTGGCCAAATGAAAGCTGTTTTAGCAAAACACGCCGTAAACTTCTTGAATTTGGTATCGGTGCTATGCTCAGTTTTACAAGCACCTTATCACGTACTGTCCATTCTTAGTTTTCTTCTGTGTCATCGTGAGTGTGTGGTTTCAGTGTAAATATCTCCGTTAGCACACTCAGGTACACCAAGACAGCTGCTCTGTAACTCCCGGGTAACTGCTGCCTGCTGTCAGATTTCTCATTATATTCTGACTCTTTCTTGCTCTAAGGGCAAGAAATTCTCCTCTCATCAACGAAGATTCATTGTCAAACGTCGTTGGTCAAACAAATAACAAATACTAGCGATAAAACTTCCCCTAACGCAGGGATCCCTAAAACGCAGACGGCTGGGCGTCACCCTTGAACTTCTGACTCCACAGTCTGGAGGGGACTAAGAATGCACGTTTCTCCAAGTTTGCAGACTCCGAGGACCACCGATCTCTGCAGGCGAGATGTAGCAGCAGGGCCCGGCATTGTCATTAGGTCAGGAAAGGGCACATTTTGTCCAGGGTAGCCCCATGCCCCTGGATGTGAGGGTGCCTTTCTGTATCGTGATGACTTTTTCTATTCCCCGTGCCCATGCAGGACAGGAAACAGCCGAGGGTTTGCTTGTCGGTTCCCCTGCAGGGGGCCTGAGCTGTAGCTCCCTGGACGCCCCTTCCTTCGGGTCCTCCTGGATGAACCGTTTGTTGAACTGGAGAGGACTCCTTGTGTTTTGATCTAGAATATGTATTTATTAGATTTCAGCTTTGTTTCACAGTATAGTTTAAATGGTTGTTTTCTTACTGTAAAATGGTGCTACCGTGTGTGTCTGTACCTCTGTTCAGGTGTTTCTGAAGAGCCAAAACCTGCCCCTGATGGACTGGAACCCAGAAAACCAAAGCAGATAAAATCACCCAGTCAAGCCTGCATTGATCTACCTCTTTGGAAGGAAGGCCAGAGAGAGAATCCGGTGGAACCCGAGAGCAGGGAGGAAGGAACCCCCGGGAGCCCTGCCACTGGCACCCCTCAGGGGACCCCTCCAAACAGCCTAAGCAGATGCCCCCCGAGGAAGAAAACGGAGTCCGCCCTGTACAGCTGCACCGTGCTGCTGGCGTCAGTGGCCCTGGGCCTGGACCTCAGAGAGCTTCAAAAAACACGGGCTGGGGAGGAACCGCTGCCCAAAGAGGAAAGGAAGAGGCGGGAGGGAATCTTCCAGCGGGCGCCTAAGTCCCGCAGCCCCACCAGCCCGCCCAGCAGGCTGCCAGGCACGGGCGAGGGGGCCGGCAGCTGCCCCTCGCTGCCCCCGTCCAGCGCCCTGGGCCTCCTGGCCGTGCCTTCTCTCTCCACCAAGTGCTTGCTGCAGACTGATGGCGAAGACTCGTTCGAGGGCAGCGCACACATCCCTCGTGACCCCGAGATGCGCACCCCAGATCTTTGCCCAGCCTTCGGAGGGAGGGGTCCAGAGCCGACCTCTGTGCCAAGACTGGAGGCCAATCGTGGTGTGTGGGAGAACCTGCCTCCTTCCTTCCTAGAGCCCACATGTGGGGATGTGCCTTCTTCTGCCTCTTCGAAGGAAAGAGCAGTGCGTCATCGACGGACCAGGTCTGATGGAAGTGCCTTTCAGACCTCAGGTAGGCTGCACCAGTGGGTGAGAGGACGAAACACCACTGTAGAGACTAGAATGTAAAACTGTATGAATTTTTGACTTTATCTTTTCCAAGTGAGGATGTTTACAAGTTTGCTTTCACTGTTCACATAGATCTTCGAATTTTACCCTACTCTTTTATTTGACTTTAAGTAACTACCATTTGGATTCTGGGAAAAGTATAATTAAACTTCAGTAAACTAAATACGTAATAGCATATTAAAAGAGAAAGGGCAAGTGGAGAGTAACTGCCCCAAGCCCCTTGTGGGAGGAAGACACTGGCCCAAATCTGAACCAGTCAGTAATTAGTGGGAAAGCTGGCACTAAAACTGATTGTCTAACCTCCCCCTGGGTATGGTGTCTTCTGCACAGTTTATGTTGAGATTGAGTTTAGGGAGGTGTAAAACTCAAATGGGCACTCAGTGCTATGTGGGAGTTGACTATTACACCTTTTATACATAATTACCACTACCTCAGACATATATGAGGGTTAAGTGAGATACTGTATATGAAAAATGCATTTTAGATTGTAAAATGCTACGCTAGGATTGGTTATAAAGTATATTAAAACTGAATCTGCTTTAATTTGCTTTACCTTTTCCTTTATCTCTTCAGGTACTATACCTCAAGATTTTTTTTTCGTATTATTGTTCATTGTCTTTAGATGAATTGGCTTATTGCTCTTTTATGATGCAGTAAAGGATCAGTAGTTTATAATTGCACATGTGAAATCCTATCTCAACAATCCCATAAGAAACCACTCTTTTTTTAAATTTGAAGCCAATAATTATTTGCTAGAGTGGGAAGAAGTCAGTTCTCAGAACAAAAAAAAGAGAAGCTATAAAATTAAAAACATAACTGCTTTCTTATTTTCAGTAATTTTCTCAAGTCATCGTCTGAAAGTGAAATTTAGTCATATTCACCATCATTTTTTAAAGCCTTTAGTCCAGTCTAATCCATTTCAAAATCCATCCTGTTTATAAAACAATTCCAGTGATCATTGTCCTAAGCAGTCTTTCCAACCTTGTAGTACTTTTTCATAAAAACAAACGTTATATCCTGACAGTTTGAAAGATAAGGTTTGTGTTTGGGTTCCTTTGCTGACGCTCACGTTAAGGTGGGTACTCAAGGGAGGTCAGCCTGGGTTGTTTGCCTTGACGTCCGTCGTTTTAGACGGCCCTGCCTTTCTAATCACACGCTGTCTTTGCCCTCCCGACCAGCTGGTGTCGCTCTCCTCTCAGCCCCCGGAGCCTCTGAACTGCCCCCTGAGTGGGTTTGGGGGATGCACCCCTCCCCCTCTGGTCCTCGCAGTGACCTGCCAAGTGAGGTCCCGCCTGAAAAACAAAGAGCTGTCCACGTGCTGCCCCTGCCGCACCCGCCCGCCCCGAGAAGCCGGGTCGACGCCCCGCCGGCCTCCCCGCCTCCGCCCGCGCAGGCCGGCCCCGGGGTGGGCGGCCCAGGACCAGCCTCCGCCCGCCCCCTCGGCGCCAAGGACAGAAGCGAGCCGCGCGTGCCTTCCTTACTGGGCGCCGCCGCGGAAGGCCAGCGCGGGGGCCGCACGGTGCCCCTGTGCAGGCCGAGGGGCGGAGCCAGCCGGCCGTCTCTGCAGCAACTGGAGAAAGAATTTCTGTCTTAAGTGCCTTAGGTTGTTCAGGCATTTCTTTGTTTTGTTTTTTGTTGTTGTTTTTTTTTTAAGGTGAATGAATGAGAGCAATGTGTCTCCCTTTGAACTGTTTCACGCTGCTGTGTTCTCAAAGCTGTGGCCATGTTACTGAACTAGTGATGGACGTCTGACTTCTCCCAAAACATGCGTGATGGCTGTGGGCGCTGACTGTGTGCTTTGTCCACTGGACTCCTACCTAGTAACTTGAAATACAAACAACACGCACCTGTAAAACAAGAAACGTGCAACAATGTCAAACTACGTTTAAGCGCAATTTTCATGCTTTGTTCCCATTTCTTAGTACACGCAGAAATTGGGATGAGTGTGTGTTTCTCCTTCCTTCCTGTCTCCTTCCTTTTCTCGTCTTCTATCTTCCTTTCCCTTCTTTTCTTTCTTGTTTTCTTCATTTCTTTCATTTCATTCTCTCTCTCTTTTTTTTTTTTTTTTGTTATTTGTGCAACAAAAAGCCAAGGATAATGTGATACTATTAATAAGTAAAGGTGTCTATTTTTTTTAATTTGATGACTGGAATATTCAGTCCTGTTTACTATCTAAATTCAGCAGTAGACTTATAATGCATAAATATATCCAGATCTCACCTAAAATATGCAATATTTCTCTCGTTGAGAAAATTTTGCTGAATGTAACTTGTAAAACAAGTTTTACTGAATGTAACTTATAACAATGTTGCCCATTAGAACTCCGAAATAGATTTTTTACAAATCCGTCATTGACGTTTGACTCAGACCCTACTGTGCAGCTGCGAGGGGATAATCCGTAGGTTCTGCCTGTAGAAAGGGTCTTCCTTCATCAGGACCCACTGATTTGGCTTTTCCTTTTGCCAGGGAGTTTTTCAAAATTAATTGATGCACACTTCATGTATCATGAACATTCACATCATTTAATTTTATTTTTCTCTTTACGTGCATAATTATCCCAATAATCTCAAAAGCAATCAGAAAGAAACACTGCAAAGTCAGGAAACAGCAGTACTGTTAGAATGTAAGTATATTAAAATCGTTATTTCACATTTCATTTAATTGTGCATAAATGTTAGATATCTCTTGGGTGAAGTAAACTGATATAGTAGGATGGAGAAATACAGATTATTTTCAGATGTGAATTTATCAAATGAATCTTTGGATAGCAGATCAGGTTTATAAATGATTTTAAATTATTTGATGAATCACTTTTATAAAGCATACAGATATAATACAATATAGACTACTGAGTTCTTAAGCTGCTGAAATGGCAATCCAGGAGCTTGGTGAATTTGCTTGGGTTTCTTTTGTTAAATCTGTTACACTTCTATCACTAGAATACGGTTGCTCTAATGATAGACAACAACTTTAAATTTTTCTATACAATGAGAAACATTAATTGCAAACATTAAACATTGCTTGATATTTCGTTTAAAATTTTACCTTGGTTAAGGTTTACTGAATAACTGAAAGGTCAATGATTTAAATTAAATCAGATATGACCAAATATCTACCTATAGTAGACTTTTAAAGGAGGAAAATTATATTATTTGGCCATTTTGAAACATCTTAGTCATCTAACAAGTATTCCTCAGCGAATGATGGACAGGGCATGAAAGAATTCTATCAGTATAAGGGCTTTTTGCCCTAAGGAAAACAATCTCGTGTTTAAGATTCTTGCAGCAAAACCTCAGGTACATTTTGTTGTGTTATTATCCATTCTGTGATTTGGCTTCACCTTTGGGTGGTGGTTGAATTACATAACGGAGATTTGGTTTCCTCAGAATTTGATCACATTTGCAGCTCTGGTTAGCTACATTATATTCAGTCATTTGGGGCATGTAACTTCCAACTATAAGTAGAGGAAATATGTGCCTAAAGTAATGCGTGAAATACAAAATGTAGAAACTGTGTTTTCAGTTTCGCTTCTACCAAAACATCGTGTGTGTGGTGTGAGGGTGGTGTGTGTGTGTGTGGTGTGAGGGCTGTGTGTGTGGGGGGTGTGTGTGTGTGTGGTGTGTGTGTGTGTGCGCGTGTGTGTGGCGTGAGGGTGGGGGAGTGATGGGTGGCCATCTGCCTTGTCCCTCTGCTCTGTACCTGTTCCTGTTCAGCTTTATTTTAGTCACTCTATATTATGATGAATTTAGAAATGAAGATATATTGAAAAGATAATTGTGATATGAGGACTCAATCTCATGTATTATTGCAAATAGTTATTTTTTGCTGAGATCTACTGTACATGTCGTGATTTTCTCTGTGTATTAGTATACTTGGCGGAATCTGGTTATTTATTTTCTTACAGGCTTAACAGCTCGCTGAAAGGTAAATTAAGCTGATTACTATTAGCCAACAATTCAGGTGCTCCCACTGCAGAGATTCAAGGCCTGGGCCTGATATGCTGTATTATGAAGCTTTGTGACTGGAAAAGATGTTTACATATGTTGTCTATTTTTTTAATAAACTTTTTTTATAGCTAGTCTGTTTGCTCAGTGGCTTTGATCTGCTCTTGGTGATATGTGGCTGTCATTTGGAAAGGTCTGTTTTGTTTTCAGTAAGGAAAAATGTGTTGATAAAGATTATTAATAAGCAGGCATTAACCTGCTAAATTCATTAAACTGAAGGACCATTAAATGGGTCATAGGATTAAATATTTGTTTAAAATAACTAAATATTTTATTTAAAATGTTGTTTGGTTTACACGTGCATTGAAAATGTGCATTTCACTGTGAGAATTTCACGACAACATCTTCTCAGAAGGCACATTTTGTCAGAGTGCATGACTATATGAACTAAATCTCTGTTGATGCTACAGGATTGTGATTCATGAAATGTGTTCATTATTAACTGCATTTAAATCAGAAGAATTTCAAAAACCACCACCATCTGGTGATTCTTGGTAAGTGATAAAAACTTGGGTGAATTAGGAAAGTAGATGACTGCATTTGATGCCAACAGGCAACGCCCTGTCGTGTGAGAGGGAGAAAAATTTAACACCCACAGTGTATCTGCTGAATGTTAAGGACCCTCCGAGGTGCCTTTATGACACCTCCTGTCATTCTCTTTAATAAAGTTTGTGAGGTTAGTAGTAGTAACCCTGTGTCATTAGATATGAAACGGGCACAGAGAAATTTGATAAATTTCCAAAGACCCACCATCACTTACCTGTTCACATCTGTTGTAATTGTACCCATAGTGTAGAAGATGAAGACATCTGAAGGGTGACTTTGTAAATGGAATCCAAAGCTAAGGTAGTTTTAAATCACTCATCAAAAAGTTCAAGATTCTACAAATAGATGAGTACTTACTTAAAAGCAAAGCTAACAATGGTTAATACAGTGAGATACTTCCTAGGTAAGGGTAAGATGAAATAGAAAACACTAAAACTTGCGCAGCTAATCAATCAACTCATGAGAAAAGGACTATTCTGTTCGATGGGTTTATAAATATGGTGAACTTACCTAAGAACTGCAAAATGATATAAAATAATTGGGCTTAAGCTGTCTGTACTCTTCTGAAAAGGCCAACATGCTAGACACAGTGAAAGATGAAGCCTTTGTGAATCAAACAATGTAATAAGGACCATACAGTGGAGCAAAAATTAGCTTTTGTTTTTTAGCAAAAACAGGCAAGTTGAATTAAGGAGCTTCCATATGCTGACAAACTCATTACGTGGCTGCTGTGATAGTCACTGGGAAAGACAAAAGGAATTTCATGATAAGCAAGAGAGACACCACCTGTATACTTGGCCTCATGCTTCTGAAAATCTAGTAAGAAAGACATTGAACGAGAAACTGAGAAGGGCCGGCTTTGAGGGCTTATGGCTTGGGCTTCATGCTCAGAACATCCCTGAGCTTGATTTTAATGCTTTGCTAAGACCATCTTGAAATCCTTAAGAAGTCGTGAAGAGGGGCCCCTCGTTTTGGTTTTGGTTTTGGTTTTGGTTTGGTTTTTTGTTTTTTGGCACTGAGCCCCCAAAATTATGTGTCTAAGCCTGACAATGAGTGAAATGAGTGTTATAAAAGGTGAAGTAGTTGCTGCTTGGGATCCAATCCAGGGGATTCAGAGCAGGCAGCCCAGGAAGCTGGGACCCCTGCTGGGTGAGAGGTGCTCCCTGCAGAGTCACGGGCTTGTGGAAAGTCCTGCAGGCATTTTTCTCTCGCTGCTTCCCAGCTTTCCTCTTCGCCTTGAAGCATTTTTACCATGTGTCATGGTGTGGCTCTCCTTGCATTTGTCCTACTTGGAGTTTGTTTAATTTCTTGGATGTGTAGATTGTTTTCAGCCATAATTTCTTCAAATATTTCTTTTCTGCCCCTTTTGCTCTCTCCTGGTACTCTCATCACACATATATTTGTGTACTTAGTGGTGTCCCACATTCCTCTGGGGCTCTGTTCATTGTTATTCATTCTTTTCTCTTTATTTTTTTTTCAGATTATGTCATCTGTATTGATTTCTCTTCAAATCCTCTCATCTTTCTTCAGCTCAAATCTACTGTCAAGCCCCTCTAGTGACCTTTTTTCATTTTAGTCATTGTATTTTCAACTCCATAGTTTCCATTTGATTCCTTTTTATAATTTTTATCTCTTTATTGATACTGGATGAGACATCATCATCAAACCTCCCTTTACTTAAAAAAAATTTATTTACTTATTTTGGTGGGGGGAAGGGAGGTAATTAGGTCTATCTAGTTACTTACTTTTGGAGGAGGTTCTGGGGATTGAACCCAGGACTAGCACCCCATGTATGCTAAGCATATACTCTACCACTGAGCTATACCCTCCCCCTATACCTTCCTTTACTTCTTTAAGTATGTTTATCTTAATTCGTAAAACATATGTATAATGGCAGCTTTGAAGTCTGTTAAATCTGAAATCTGGACCCTTCCACAGGCCATCTCTACTGCCTCCTTTCTCGTCACACTTCGCTGTTTCTTTGTATGTCTCATTTTCTGTTGAAAGCTGGACATTTTAGGTAATGCATGGTGGTAACTGTGGATAACGATTCGTCTCCCCTTCTCTCCAGGTTTTATTTTTGTTGTTGTTTGCTTGTTGGTTGGTTTAGTGATTTGGCTAGACCGTTTTAGTGAGAGCCCTTCCCCGCTCAGTGTGGAGCCTTGGCGTGCACACAGCTGCCCTGGCTGGCACAGCTTTAGCACAGCTCTCTTCGACTTCCTCTTCCTCTGATCTCTCTGTTGAGTTGTCTGCATCACTTGGTATCACACCCTGCTGTTAGGCTTCAATAATTGCCGGCTGATGGCTCTATTTTTCTATTATGCCCTTGGGCATAAACTGGTCCACAGCCTATTCCTATCCATCTCAGACAGGGGCAGGTTGGAGGCCAGACTTTAAGGCCCGTTCTGACTCCAGGTGTGCTCTTGCTAGCTGCCTCTTCGCTGGTTCTCTCCGGTGAACCAGCTTGGTTTGGCTTGTTGCTCCCCAGAGGGGCCGTGGTTTGGGGAGTGTTCGTGAACTTTCCCGCACTGTTTCAAGCAACCTCACTTCCTTTAGGGGGACGTTTGTAGCTCTATTCTCATGTAACACCTCTTGCCCTGGGCAGACTATCTGAGCCATATTCGGTGCTGGGCAGAGTGGTAACTTGCGTCCCTTGCTAGGGAGAGCCTCCACCCTCCAGTCACTTAGGAAGCCAGCATTCTCACTGGCGTGGAGCCTCCCCTGGATGGAGACAGGGAGCCCTGGACCTCGCAGTCACACTCCCCAGGTATTTAGCCTCTTAAATAGAAAGTTGGAGGGGATGAGAAATGCTGGTTCTCCATGCCTCCCCGTGAAATGCCTTTTCCCTTGACTGGGAGAAGATGGGGAGGCAGTCCTGTGTTTTTTGCCAGACCTGATTGAAATGGGGCTTCCATCAAGCTGAGCTGGGTCAGAGTGGAAGGGTGGGAGGGTAGGAGGAGGGATCAGGTCATAGATCCCAATTCCAGGCTCACCGTTCTCACCAAGACTTAGTGTGCTCTTTTTGAATAAAGATTTCTTTTTTTCGCTGTGTGCCCTTATGACAATTTCCAGAGACTTAAAAAAATTTTTTTAAGATAGCTTTCACCAGTTCTGCTTGTCTCCTTGAGGGGCGGGACCTCAGCTCCTCATGCAGCCGTCCGCTCAGTGCAGCCTCTGGGAATACTTTGCAAGGCTGATCACCGTCTCCTTCTGAAGCATTTTCTCCCGTTGACTCATGGAACTCCACGTGTCTAAATTCACGTTGTTTATCTCACGGCTCTAAATGCCTTTCAAGGTAGATCACTCTCAATTTTCTATCGCGAGTCCTGCTCTAATCTTTGAGCTTCATTCCTCCATCTTCTGCTACTTACTTATCATCTCGTCTTGGATGGCGAAGAGGCATTTCAACCCCAAATAAAAGTCATGATTCACTGCTTCCCCTAAATGTGCTCTTCCTTGGTCTTCCTCTTAGTAAACAGCGCCAGCACGTAGGGGTTAGAGGTCTCCGCTGACTCGTCTCCAAAGGAGCAACCTCATGATGGTATTTGTGACACCCATGGTTGTTCAGTAACCATTTGTAGAATAATCGGATGAATTATTCCCATTTTACAGGGGAAGAAACTGAAACGTAGGGAAATCTTAGGGATGTGAATCCAGTCTGAGTCTAGTCTATGCTTTTAGACCACAGGAGAAAAAAAAAATGCTTCTTAAATGTTAAATAGTTGGTTTTCAATAAATGTTATTGTTAAGATGTTGCTCAAAAGATGGTTGAAAGAAAGTGGTATAAACTGTAGTTGGAATGGGACTTTTGGGGTATTACTGGGAAGGATCTCGATGACTAGTCTAAGGACTTGCACCATATTTTGCATTAAAAAACAATCATAGGTTTTAATTTGTAGTGTCTGTTAGTCAGGGTTCTCCAGGACCAGAAGAAATAAGATGTACGTACATGTGTATAGAGAGAGAGGGAGACTTGTTTTAAGAAATTATTTCATGCAGTTGTAGGGACTGGCAAATTCTGACTCTGCAGGGAAGTCTGGCAGGCTGGAGGCCCAGGGAAATTGAATGCTGTGGCCTGTCTGAAGGCTGTCTGGAGGCAGACGTCTGAGACCGAGATGTTGGCAGGGTTGGTCTCTCCTTGGCTTGTGGACCGTCTTCCTGTGTCTTCATATTGTCTTCCCTCTGACATGTCTGTTTTCCCAATTCCTCTGCTCTTAAGGGCACAATCATGTCAGGTTAGAGGCCACACTAATTACTCATTTTTGACTTGATTACCTCTGGAATGACCCTGCCTCCAAATACAGTCACGTTCTGAGATACTGGATAACAGGCCTCTGCTGGGCTGCACCTCGCAGGCCTGCAAGCCCTGTACCCGCCCGGCCTCCAGGCTGAAGACAGAGCCTGGAGTCGGCGACAGCGACATCCCCCAGTGGGTGGGAGACCTTACACATCTGGAGCGAGGTCCTGGCGCGAGTCCCCACCGTGTACAGAAGAAGGCAGGCAGCACAAGGCACTGCTCTTCGCGACCAGGGGAGGGGGAGGTTAGCAGTTACAGGAAAGTCAATGTCAAATTGACTCATCAGTTACCAGGGAAACGAGCAGAGCAGCCCAGCCCTCACCGCCCCTGTGATAAACTATCACAGCAGACACATTCTGATCTAAATATTTGAACAATCTCTAGCTGGGGCCTGGGGCAAGTGTGTAGGCGTTTACTGATGAGGCTCTGTGATGAAGCGGGAAGGTGGGTCAGGTGAGTAGGTGTGGGTGAGGCAGGGGCTGGTCGAGCAGGGGATGTACAGAGAACAGGAGAACCGCCACCCTGACCATTCAGCCTCCAATACACAAATTTTGGAGGAGGACACAATTTGTTCTGTAACAGACTGGAAGATTCTTCTAAACATTGAATACGACAGTGGTGTGTAAAATAGGGGACAACCAGAGGCACTGAGAAGATTTTGTCAGATCGTACAGCAAGAGTAATGAGAAAAAGAGGCACAAGAGAGGAAGCTGACCATCTCCAAATCAGCCAGCAGAGAGCAGGAGGTCAGTTAGGGCAGAACAGTTAGCCAGCTGGGAAGTTATGGGTCAACAAGAAATAAAACAAAAATTGGTACTTAGATAAAAATGAGGATTCAGGGGGGTGTGGGGGACAGGCAAAGTTTGCAGTTCTGAATGATGGAAAATTCTAGAGATATCCAACTGTCAGGTGGCGCTGGAATTTGAGACAGAAGTTGGAGTTGGAGAGAGATTCTGCAGTCATTGGATTTTGGGTGATAGCTGAAGATGCTGCGTGGTTCGGATGAGGACTGCAAAGGGGAGAAAACTGAAGAAAGCTCTCTGGGAAAGAGTGATAAAATCCAGAGGGTGATGCAAAGAAGACAGGCGGTTCGTGTAGGTGAAAAAGACCCACAGAGAACAAGGTGGGGGAAGATCGCATCACCACTTCCCAAATACCTGCCCGAATCCATAACAACGCTTTTTTTTTAAATTTTTAATTTTTAATTATTTTAATTTTTAACCTTTTAAATCTTTATTGGTTTATTTTTCTATTTCAGAGTTTCTTTTTTGGTTGAAAAATAGTCAGTTGCTAACATAACAAGGCTTGCATAACAACTCTTAAAGAACTAAATTACTAAAAACTTTTTTAAGAACATAAAGCCCAACTTCTTAGACGAATGTCTCAGAATTATCCCATTCCTTCAAGTCATCAGAACACACTTCCTTCCTACCTGGCAGTGAATGTGTATCAAACTCTTACTAAAAGGAGCAGCCCTGTTGAGTCCTGCCGCTCTAGGAAATCCCAAAGGGGCTATAATCCAAGGATTGTATCACCAGGACCCAGAGCACAGCCCTGTTCACCCCTTCTGTTCTTTCTTCAAGTGTGAAGATACAGCAGAAAAGCGCAAATCAGATATAAACATTCTGCACGCCTGGGACAGTCGGACAGGGAACTCACATGACACTTTACCATTTATTATCTGACCTGGGACATGCTGGTGAATTTCCCAGACCTCAGCAGCCATCTTGCCTCTGGCCACTCCCCACCAGCGGCATGTGGGTCTGTGTCTGCGACGTCATATTCCCCCTGGTGTCAGTGCACCTGGCACTGTTTGTTTAGAGGCAGAAAATACCCACAGAATACATCTGTAGAGACAAAATCTGAAAGAGACAGCTGACGAGGAGTCACACCAAGGAGGTGCAGTCTTCTCCCTCTGGACGCCAAAAAGTCAGGACACATTCAAATGTCATCTCTCCAAACAGTTCTAACTTAGTCTGTTAAGGAGTGTTTTCCACAAGAAATACATACCCAGTTTTATTACCTAAGTCTGTAGGAAAATATATGATTTGAAAGAAAGATTCTGCTACAAGACGAGACTTTTTTAACGTTAAGTTTGATCCTGCGACTGACTTGGTTGTGTGAAATCTCTAAAATTAGAAAAATCTCAACGTCTTATGGCTTGATTACGTATCGAATTTTTCAAAAAGCCAAGTCTTTTTCTTCGGAACCAGTAGTTACTTACAGAGGTGTAAACATGATTCAAATCAGTGGATTTGGTAATAATTGTTCCTCCAATCTGTTCATTGCCCAAACTCAGCATCCTTGTTTTCAAAAATTGAAGAATCCTGTTTGAATCTTTTGCGTTGTATTTTCTGCCTTCTGCCCACTAGGTGGAGCTGCACACACGTTGTTTCACAGACCGGGGCCACCAGCAGAGCTTGGTTATTGAAATTGCAGCCAAATGTACACTCTTAGAAGAAAAAGGAAAGATAATGGATGTGATTTGAGAAGGTATTCGAGAGATGAGGGGAGCGAAGGAAAGTGATTTTTCCAGTGACAGTTACAGAGGAACAAGAAGGTGATCTTTATAAAGTGATCTTTTTTAGACGAGGAAGGCGTTTGACAGCTGTTAAACTAGGTCAAATCTCCACATGTCTACATCCAGCCTCGGCAGAATTGAATCAAGTGTCACAAGTAATAGGTGTCCCTCCCATGCGACACTGGCTGGAAACAGAACTCTGCCCTCAGTGTAGGCAGAGCCAAGGTATGACATAGTCTTGATTACGTCGTGGGAACTCTGACTTCAGCCACGTCCAAAGTGAGCCCTTCATCAGGAATTTTTAGTTTGTATGATCTGATATATTCTCTTTTTGCTTAAGCCAGCTTGAGTGTGTTTTAATCCGGCAACTGCAAATAAATTTGCAAGGCTGTATCTGATGAACTGGGATGGGCAGAGAGCGAACTGCGCAGAGCCAACATTCAACTTGCCACACTCAGGAGTGTTTTATGCTTGTGTTTATAACTTGAGTCAAGTGTTCAAATGTAACAGACTTCAGATTATTCTCTTTGGAAAAATATATGTGCAGAATGTCTATCCCATTATCTGCATGAGGAGTTTCAAAGTGACTCTGGATATTTAAAGGAGCATAGATAGATTAATTGCTAAAGAGATTCTGCAGGTTTGGAGGAAAATGCTCAGCTATATTCCATGTGGATAACTTGATAGGATTCTATAAAGTCGGCTGGCTGATGAACCTCGCCTCTTGCATAGGAATGCTTCAGAGTCACTCCCCCCGAAATTAGAGATTGTCACATCTTTGCAGACTCTTGGTCTGTATTAACTTCCCCCACGGTAGCCGTGGTCACGAAGCTGGAGTCATCATTTGTGAGCTCTGGATCTGCTCTGGGGATGCACTGCAGCAGAACACTCAGGCTTCCGTTCTAAATGATATTTCCTTAAATAAATACGTTTCATTTCATTTAATAAAATTCAATGAAAGTGACAACACAGCCTCAAGGAGACTGACCATCACACTCATTCTTCTTTAGCATTTTCAGAGGCTGACACAATTATGAAATATAACGGTTAATTTGTGATTGTGGTTGCAGCCAATTTGCAAATGAATAGTTAAAAAACCCATTTCTTTCATACTTCATAGAAATGAATGTAGTGTGTTCACATCCCTAAGAATAATGACATTTTTCAACTTGAAACATGAAAAGCTCTTTATTTTCCTTGAAGATGCCACAGCTTGCCTCGCTGGGCTCTACCTGTCTCTATGAAGTCCTCCTGTCCAGCCTCACCTCTCACTTCTCACCTACGTCAGTCCCCTTCCCTCTCAGGACTTCGCTCCATCAGTCAGGTCCTTCTTTCCATATTCAAAAATACACATACTGAATATATATTTGGGAGTTCATGTTCTTCCTGTATTTTTTCCAAATATATTGTGTGTGTGTGTCTATACACACACACACACACACACTCACAAACCATTGGTTCTCTTTCTCGAACGAATCTTAATAAAGGATCTTTCTCTATCTTAGAAAACAAAAAGGAAGAAAAAGAAAAATATTTGAGTGAATTTTGTTGCTTCTTAGAAAAATAAAATAAAATAATAAAGTAAAAGAAAATAGAATAAAATAAAATCTATCGTCTTGTTTGACCTGTAAGCCATCTGGCGCTCACCTTCAGTTTCTCCGTCTCCGTCGCACCTTCCCTCGCAGGTGTCTGTGGTCTGTGCTCGGTGTCCCACCTCTTAATTGCTGGCTGTCGTGTCCCTGACAAGTCTGGCCTCTCCCCTCTCCATGGAAACTGCAGCCTTGAAGGAAATCAGTGGCCTCTTGATTGCAAAGGTCTCTGTCCCTTTTCAGTCCCTTCTTTTGGCCTCACCTGTGCTAACACCACCAGCAAAAGGTTCCTTTAAAATTACAAGTTTCCTTTTAGGAGATTTGAAAAGTTCTGAAAAGCGCAGTGGAGGAACCATCTCACCTGTCATTGAAATAGTCAGAGAGGACCATTTGTTGGTGTTGGGTTCCTATTGTTCCCATATTTTTTCCCATAGTATACATACTGTTTTAAATTAAAATTGGAAGGGGGAGGGTATAGCTCAGTGGCAGAGTGTGTACTTAGCATGTGTGAGGTCCTGGGTTCAATCCCCATTCCCTCCATTAAATAAATAAATAACCTAATTACCTCCCTCTGCCCCCCTCCAAATTTTTTTTAATTAAAATTAGGATCACACTACATGTTCCTTGATCATCTGAGGGTTTTTACATTTAATATCTTATGGATATTTTTCCATGCTGGTAAATATTCTTCTGCAATAAATTTTTTTTTCATGCCAGGAAATCTGATCACATTGATATGTTAAAACTTATATAAACACTCTTAGATGTTTAAGTTATTTCCATTTAAAAAAAAATATCAACAAAGCTGAAACTCAAGTAATGTTAACTAAGGAGTTCTTACAGATTTCCCGGGAAGAGCCCCCCCAGCAAGGTCTGAACGGGGCACTGGAAGCCCCCGGAGCTACCGCATAGGTGCTGCCATTCTGTCCTGAGTTGGGGGGGAGGTTGCGTCCAGCCGGAAGCGTGTGGGAAATCTCCTGCTCAAAGCTGGATTTGCCCAGAGTTAAGGTGTGTTGGGAGAGTGAATGATGCTGGAAAGTGCCAAGCGGCTTTGCCATTGAGTAGAGTATTTCTTCCATCTTCAGGTAAGTCTTCTATTCCAGAACATTCTGTCTTGGAATCAGGGGAGAGCTTTTACAAGTCCTCCGAATGCATTCAGGTAGAATGTTACAAATCTAGAAACAGAGAGCTCGGGGAGTCAATTTCCCTCTCTGAGCTTCAATTTCCTCATCTCTTAGGGGAAGCTATGTCTGGACATCCTTTAAGATTCCTGCCTACAATTCCGTGATCCTGTGCTCAGAAATGAATGAAGGTGTTCTCCCTCGGTCTCGTCCACAGGGGTCCCCTGACAGCCATCTGCGTCCAGTAGCGTGCCTCAAGGAAACATGCCATCATGGGACAAAGGATACCTGGTGGGGACTGGGTCTTCACGAGAGGCAAGACTAAGTGGACAAGCAGCAGGCTGTGTGGAAATGGGAGCCAATGTGCTAAGTTCTATCAGATGGGAAGCAGGAAGGGAGTGAATCATTCAGAGCGTATGGTAAACATCAACGGAAGTGTCCTTGCTTAGAATCCACAGGCGTATGATTGCAGGAAGCTATCCTTTGCTTCACCAGGATTTTTCAGCCTCAGTAGCAGCGGATATCCTGGGCCTGATACTTCTCTATTGGGGGGCTGTACCGTGCATTGTGGGATATTCAGCAGCACGCCTGCCCACCCCCCACCCTCCCCACAATCGGACAACCCAAAATGTCTCTAGGTGTCTCCCGTTTGGGTGGGGGAGGCAAAATCTCCCCTCCTCTTTTGGGAACCAGACTTACCAAATAGAGATCCAACCAGTCAAGGAAGGAATTCCTGGAGAATTTAATTCTGTAATGAACCACCAACTTAAAGTAAAATAATAGAAAAGGGCTTAATTTTTGTAAGCAAAATGTTTGGTGTGTCAGAGCAAACAGCATGAGGTTAAGTCCAAAAAATGTAAGTCGCCTTTTGATAATGTATGATAAATAATCTTAAAAAGAGGTGCTAATGTTTGACCCTTTAAAATAATTTAAATGAAATCTCTCTGTATCAATCATGATAAGGAAGGAACGTAAACCACTAAGTGTTTCAAATAGAAAGGCATTTAATACAGGGAATTGGGGGATTACAAGATTAATAGAAAAGCCAGAGACATAAAAGCTGGGAACCTGCATAGTCTTTTAGGTCCATCCCTGCAGTCTTGGTTACAGCCAGGACAAAACTTCTGTCACCTCCAGGTCAGAAATCTGCAGAAAGCCTTTGCCAATGTCCTGAGTAAAGGACCAACAGGAGGCAGAATTGATCGGGTGTCTCAAGGACAAAGATTTATGTAGAAACCTGATTCCTAAAGCTTGTGTGAGTCGATCTCATTGGTAAAAACCATATTCAAAACCCTGTTGTCAAGATGTCTAGAGAGTGCAGGTCCCAGGTGTCCAGCTCCTGCAGGGCGGGGGAGAGCACGGGAAGGAGCAGGAAGAGTGCTGGCTGCCCACAGACAGCATCCAACACAGACTTCTTTCTCAAATGCTTTGTTTCCTCAATTGCATGCATAGTCTATTTCAGTCTCTTCTGTTCCTTCCCTCCTGGACCAAAAATTTTTCCAAGCTTCTATCAATTTTCTATGCTGTTCAAGCATATGGGCTCAAGCAGTTCACATCAATTAGCTGGAGAAAAGAGTAATACTGGAAAAGTCCTCTAATGATGACTAGCTGTATGCAACTACAAACTTTAGTTAGAGACTTTTTGAAATTGTTTTAAGCATGTAGATCAAGACCTGGACAAATGGCCCACGGAGGATCAGGAGCTCCTGGCAGTGGAGGACTCGCCCCAAAGGCAGACAAACCAGGTCTGAAATTACACTTGTTGAGGAGCAGAGAGATTAAACAGTGTGGCTTCCTTTTTTTTTTTTTTTTTTTTTTAGGTTAACATATGGTTGACTTACAATGTGTTAGTTTCAGGTGTACAGTACAGTGATTCGGTTATATATATATTCCTTTTCATATTCTTTTTCATTATAGGTTATTACAATATATTGCATATAGTTCCCTGCGCTCTTCAGTAGGACCTTGTTGCTTATCTGTTTTATATATAGTAGTGTTTTTCTGCTAATCCCAAACTCCCAATTTATATCCCTTTCCCTGGTTCTACCCCTGGTAACCATAAGTTTGTTTTCTATGTCTGCCAGTCTGCTTCTGTTTTGTAAATAAGTTCATTTGTACCATTTTTTTTTAGATTCCACATAGAAGTGATATCACATGACAGTTTTCTTTCTCTCTCTGATACCACGGCTTCTTTATCCAGTCAACTGTCGATGGACATCTAGGTGGCTTCCATGTCTTGGCTGTTGTAAGTGGTGCTGCTATGAACATTGGGGTGCATGTATCCTTTCAAATTAGAGTTTTCTCCAGATATATGCCCAGGAGTGGGACTGCTGGATCATTTGGTCAGTCTATTTTTAGTTTTTTAACTTTCTGTTCTTCATAGTGGCTACACCAACTACATTCACACCCACAGTGTAGGAGTGTTCCCTTTTCTTAAACAGTATGGTTTCTGGAACAAAAGCCTGGAGTCTGAATTCCAGCTCTACCATGTACTCATTTATCTTGGGCAATATTTTACATTTCCAGAGCTTTGATTTCCTAAGGTCGGGGAGGGGACTTTTTCCCCTCTACCCATCTTGAGCTCTTCTGGCTGAACCAATACCAAAATTGACATAACACAGAGTAACAGGAGAAAAAGAAACAAATCGTAATTCATGCATATGGAGGTCTCAAAGAAACGGGAACCTATGAAGTGGCCAAAGCCGGCAACTTTTATACTTTTTAAACAAAAACAATACATTTGTGAGGAATTGACAGGACAAAGAAAGTGAGGTTTTTGGGTGCTCAGTCAGGGAAGAATCTAAACAGAGTCTTGGCTTGGGGTAGGCAGTTAAAGAAGTAACAAGGCTTGTTTACATGGGCTTCTCAACTGAATTGTCTATACCCACTGAGAAGCGTGTGCCTCTACTTCCAGAGGCAAGGAGGGCACCTCTCACATGACACATTTATTTCCTGCTTTCAGGGAGACAGAAAGGAGGATCAGAGTGTCCCTCTTGCATTGACCATTTCTTAAGTATCTTTAATTCAAAATAATCAATATGCCATGAGGCACATCTTGGGGCAGCCTACCCTGTGCTAACTTTTACACTGACTTGTAAAATGGGGTTGATAATAATAATAATGTCTGTGAAGTATTTCTCGCAGTGCCTGGCACTTAGTGAGGATAAATTGTTGGAAACTTTTAGTTGCAAAATATTCCCTCTGCCTCGAAATGACCAGGGAACGATCTATTCAGTAAAGCCAAGCTCCATTCAGCAGAAACTAATTTGTCAGAATTGTGCCTGATTCACTGGAGACTTGGCCGTGGAAACTCTGACTTCCTGGGTTTGGATGGCTCGGCCTGGTGCTGAACACAGAGTGGGTGGCTCAGGGACAGTCAGTGGTGCCACACTTCCCTTGTCTTTCCCTCCCACAAAATGCTGCCGTTCACATCCACCTCCTGGAGGACAAAGCTCAGCTCCTTGGTTTGCCATCCTGGTTGGTCTCTTTAACGCCCCAGGAGAACTTCCTGTGCAACATCCGCCTTCCCAGGGTCCTTCTTCACCTGACAAGCAGTAAGATGCTACCGTTCCCTTGGGGACCCCAGCACTTCGGCATCTGCATTCTCCACGTGCCCTCCTGGCTGGAAAGCGGGGCTGCCTTTTAAGCACAGTTCATTTTCCCACAGGCAACATTTCTTCTTGCAAACGGCTGTATTCTCTCTGTTGCATGCCAGGTGTGGGGGAGGCTCACGTCCTCCGCAGGAGTCGAACCCATTCACCAGCTCACGTGCCCCCAGAGCATCTGGGAGCCCTGCCTCTCCCTCCCGAGATAGGGGAATAAAAAGGGAAGTCACTTGGTGTCCTATTTCTTAGAAACCTGAACAATAGAAAGATTTCCTGGGAAACCAACTGAAAGCTTAATATTCTTAGGAAAAGGCATACATGAGTCATATTTACAGCATCTGGAGAAGAACTGTTCTGTGAATCCCAAGAATGCACAGGTGTCTCAGGGGGAAGGGGAGACACATGTCAGGGTCTTCATAAGGGTGTGTCACAGGAGACACGCTCGACATTGGCTCTGGGCACAGCGTAGAGTCTGTGACGTCTGTCCTGTGTGTGTTTTACTTACTGACCTTCCATCTCTGTCTCAGAAAGCTTGTAACCCACTGAGCTGATCTTCGTTCCGGAGGAGAGCAATTCATCAGTGAGTCTTAACTCAGTATTTTGATTTAAAACGAAGTCCAGCTTAACTTTGCCCTTTTCTGGGGAGATTTGGATTTTAAAAGATAATTAGTAGCGAGAACATGCTTCCTTCAAAGGAGAGGACTCATAAGGTGGCTCTTTGGGCCACAGTGAGGGAGGCATATGGCATTCCTACGGGAACCCCATCCTTCCCCCTCGCACGGTGGCGTGATGCTTGGTCTTGGAGACCAGGGCTGTGGACAAAGGCACTTCTGACCCTCTCTCCTCTCTTTCTTTGTAAAGTAATAAATCTTTCCCAGTTCTCTGATCCCTCAACAGACATGGCAGACAGCAACAGAATTTTTTGAAGACCAGACCAAAACCTGGGGGTACTAGCTCATAGGTCTTGCTGTTGGGTTTTATCTTGTTCCTCGATCTTTTGATTTTTATTGAAGTAGAGTTGATTTGCAATGTTGTGCTAATTTCTGGAGTACAGCAGAGTGATTCAGTTGTACATATATGTATTCTTTTTCATATTTTTTTCCATAATGGTTTGTTACAGGATGTTGAATATTGTTCCCTGTGCTCTACGGTAGGTCCTTGTTGTTTATCTCTTTTATATATACTAGTGTGTATCTGCTAATCCCCAACTCCCGATTTTTCCCTTTTCAGTGTTTTCAATGCTGATCTTTCCTTTTGTGTGGGGAGCAACCTGGGTGAGAATTTTTAATGACCTTTCTGTGCAGTTTTGGATATTGTACTTTCTGTCTTTCTAACACATTCAGCCTGCACTAGGAATTCTGCGATAGGATAGATTCAGCCCTTCAAATAAGTTACCCTTTCTGCACACATCACACGGGAACCGGATATAGGTTAAATCACATTCACCTGAACCCCCTTTTATTTCCGTCGCCTGCAGTTGTAACTGGTGGAGTGTGGGGATCGGGGAGTTCAGAGCGCTCATCCAGGCCCTGACTCCGTCTCCGCCTGCTTCCGCCCTGGAATCTTCTCGGGCGCCGAGGGCTGCCTTCTCTCCACACAGTGATTCCTCGCTCAGGCCGTAGAGCAGGGAGCATGGGGCAGAGGTGTATCCTCCCCTAGTGTCCCCTGGGCACTCCTTGTTTCTAACTGAAGCTTGGGTTTCCTTAAACAAACATCTGGAGTTCGGAAGCTGGGAGACGCTGGGCTGGAGCTGCAACTTGCCCGAGGCTGCCATTGAGACCCTGTGTTTGTTTTGCCTCCTGCTTGGCTTCCTTCATTCTTAGTAAATGCCAATGAAAAATTAATCAGTTGATCTCAGAAAGAAATGGTATGTTTTTTAGGCTCCAGCATTTTTATTGGCTGCTACTAATTCTGGTGTGAGAGCACTCCTCCCTCCTGCCCAGCTGGGAAGCGTCTAGGCGCGGGTGGGATTGCTTAGTGGTTGACTCTTGGCTGGGAGAAATGGAAAATTTTATTTGAGGATTATAACCCGGGGGGGCATCTCAGGAAACTCTGGGAACTGTTCTGCCAGTTAGAAATCAAGGCACAGTTATATAAGTTTTTGAGACAGAGGGTTGTACATCAAATGATGTATTAGTGACAGTTTACATACTCCAGATCTAAGCATATCCTGGTGGGTCATGTGACCCCTTACAAGATCCAGAAGGAATGTTATCTTTTAAGGATTGTCTTGCTGGTATTAGGGGAACGTCGCTTTTTATGGGTGAGCAGGTGTTCCTGCTGGTGGGAGAAGACTGGTCCCCGCCTAACGCAGACACACTGTGCGCGGTCAGGGGACAGAGGGAGCAAAGGGCAGAGAAAATTTTTATGTTAAAATTTTTCTCATCTTGCCATAAAATGTGAATTTTGTTTTGTATGTCTTGCCTGTGATAAAAAATGTCACCCAGATCCCTAAGTTTGAGAATAATAGCATACCCATTACTCACTGAGTCAAAGCGGTGTCTCCACCAAAAATACAATGGGGGGCAGATACGGAAAACTCCCCAAGAGAAAAGAAAAGAAAAAGATAGGAAGATGAGCTGGTTTATCAAATTCCTGAGCCTCTGCCTGTTTTTACAAATCTATGCTCATTTCTTTTTCCATGCTGTATACATTCACCCCAATATATACGGTGGGGGGTGTGTGTGTGTCTGTGTGTGTGTCTGTGTTCGAGTATGTGAACACACAAATTTTTTAAAACTTTTTTTTGGGTGGGGGAGGTAATTAGATTTATTTATTGATTTAAGGCAGGACCTGGCGATCAAACCCAGGACCTTGTGCATGCTAAGCACACACTCTACCACTGAGCTATACCCTCCCCCTGCCTTACACAAATGTTTTAAGTAAATCGTCCAGGTGCAGTTATAAACTCTTTTTTAAACTTAACTCTTTCAGTCCCTATCCCTGACTGACACACATGTATTTGAGACTAAAACAACCAGAAGAGACCTTGAGCTGGGCGCCCTAGGCTGTCTGGGGGGTATTTGCCTCTGTAATACATGACTAAGTCAATAAACTTAATTGTCCACCCCCTGTTTGGGGGAGGAAACTAGCTTTCCTTGGGAATCAGCTTTCTAGCCAGAAGGATCTCACATTAAAGGCAAAGTGTTACTCGGTTGCCCCAAGCCTTTGAGTTGTTGGTAGTTGAGATTTTCATTAGCATCAATTATACAAACCTGACATGCACAAAGGGTTTTAAAAAATGTATGAAGTGCTTGCATTCCCATTATCTCTTTTTCTTTTACTTACTAGATTATTGGTGTTTTTTTCATTACTTTTTATTGAAGCATGGTCGATTTACAGTGTTGGTTTCAGGTGTACAGCAAAGCGATTCAGTTATACGTATACATACATACATATATATTTTTTCAGTTTCTTTTCCATTACAGCTCATTACAAATTGAATATACTTCCCTGGGCTGTACAGTAGGAACTTGTTGTTTATCTACTTTATATATAATAGTGTCTGTTAATCCTGAACTCCTCATCTATCCCTCCCCACCCCCTCCTCCCCTGGTAACCGCAGTTTGTTTTCTATATCCAGGAGTCTGTTTCTGGTTTGTAACTAAAATTTGTACCTTTGGGGGAGCCTTCAAAACTATATACACTTTAGTCATCTTAAGGATGCAGCATTTGAGATACGGAGGTTTCAGGTTTGGGTCCCAAACCACACAGACAGTAAATGGCAAGTCAGGTGTCCACACCCCATATTCTGACACCCTTCTGTGGGCTGAGGAGGAGCAAATACGTACTCATGAGAGATGCTCCGTATTCTGGTTTTCTTTCCCCCATCAGCCAGGTTGGATTGGGGAAGCTCTGCAAGGCAGGGTCTGGTACATCACACCAGTGGGGAGTCTGCTGGCTCCTGCTGGCCCTAATCAACTCTCTGGGTGCAAGTCTGAGCACCTGCGCTAGGTAAGGCCAAGTCCATGGCAGCTCTATGTGTGGGACCTTCCTCTTCCTCCAATATGCGAAGTAATAAAATGTGGCCATCAGTGTCATCCAACCGCCCTTTGCCTTTGGGGTGCAGGATGAGCTGAAAGGCTTGGGTATACATGGGGTGGTGGCTGTGGAGACGTCATCCCACTGGAAGAAACCTGCACTTTTATTTAGAAACAACATCCCTTTGTTAAAATTTTCTTCCGAGCTCAGTATTAGCTGCTGAAATCTTCTTGGAATTAACTGAACAGGTCCTGAGCTGTCATTGACCTTGTTGGTTAGAGGTAATTATCTCACTGGAGCTTAAACGCAAGCTGAAAAGCATCATGTTTCTCAACATTAAAAACAAAAAAAAAAAATTGGCTGGAAAAGTCTCCCAAAAATTCCGTCTGATTGCACAGAATTTGCTTGTGAAGGTTTCCGTGAAAAGGAAACACAATTGTAATTAACATCGGAAAATTGCTTATCTTTGTGCTTGCCGGGCTGTGCCGATGCGTGTCTGAAAAGCTGAGTATTTAATGATGCGTTTACTGAGGAAGGATTAAGATCAAACCCGCTGTCTCCCTTGGTGTTTAGATTACTCAGGCTCCAACCCCCGGAAGATTTCAAAATTAGTTTTGGGCTGAGGCTAGACCAGCCGCCTACTGAAAAAAAAAGCAAAACCAAAACTCTCTTCCATGGGCCTTGAGGCCTCAGGTTTTGGGAAGGCGTTCACAGGGCCTGTGGGAAGTAGGAGCTGAACGAAGAAATAGAAACAAAAAACAAGTGGAAATGGGAAAAAAGTGAAAAGATAGGATAAGAGAAAAGCCAAGGTCCCCAAATCGTGAATTCAGCATCACTGAGGGCAGATACTTGTCCCATGAGCTGGAAGCCACACGCCCTGACCCGGGCTCCTGGGGTTGGGGAGGGGGCAGGCCTCACCCCAGGTTTTGCTTATAAACCCTTCTCCCTGAAAACCCTCGGAGAGTTTGGGTTTTTCAGGCATGAGCCACCCATCCTCCTCGCTCAGCCCCGCAGTAAATCTTCCTCTGCTCCACACTCAGATGCTTCAGTTTGGCCTCACTGTGTGCCGGGCACACGGGCTTTTGTCTGGCTAACACCTGTGTCCCCCTTGAACATGTGACGCCCACAAAAGGGCCCAGCAGCCCAGCAGCAGTACCCCACCCCTTTGCCTCCCGTTTTCAGCCACTTAACAGCGCCTGACTGAGCTGTGCACAGAGCTCGTCAATGCTGGTGTTTACCGGGAACCAAAACCACCACAGCAACAGACTGATCCTCCTGTTTCTTGCTGTCTGTATCTACTGGGCCGCGTGAGCAATTTGGGTCAGAAGAACTAGAAAGACAGAATTTGGTCTCCAGTGAGCACTAATTCCCCCACAGTGAGAATGTAAGCTTGTATTCTTTTTATTTTTTTTCTTTTTTTGAGGAAGGGAGGTAATTAGGTTTATGTATTTATTTATTTTTGATGGAGGGACTAGGGATTGAACCCAGGAACTTGTGCATGCTAGGCATGCACTCTACCATTGACTTCTACCCTCCACCTTTAAGCTTGTATGTTGCACTCAGCCTTGTGCACAATTTACAAGATCCTCTGGGGACGATCACTGCCTTTGGGAATTTGCACTGTGGATGGACAACCACGCGTTGACTGAAAAAAAGCACAGCCTAAAAATTGAGAGTTATGTTTTATTTGGCGGACTTTCTGCAGACTCCAGCCCGGGAGGTGGCCTCTCAGATCACTCTAAGAGACGGCTCCAGAGAGGCAGGGGAGGAGCCAGGATAGATAGGAGTTTTGCCACAATGACCAGGTAGTTGGAACATCAAAAGATCACTGTTAATTAAAGAAAACCAGACATCTGAAGTTAAGGAATTTAGCGCTTTTCTGTGTATGGGAAGGAGCCAAGGTCTGGGCTCATTGAAATCATCCCTTTGATGTGCCCCCAGCCATCCAGGGCCAGCGTCCTGTTCTTCCACATCCTGGGTCCCCTCAGGGGGCACTGCTGGGGGGGGCTGCAGAGGCCACCACCTGCTCGTCTCCATCCTGAGTTCCCTCCCTCACTATGAAAGAACGTCTCTCCACATGCTCAGTTCTGAGAGATAAGTGTGTGTGAAAGCCCTCCTTCATCTAGCTTGTTGGGAACACAAAGTTTCTTTTCATTTGGAAACAACACTAAATACATATATATGGGGAGGTACTAGCTCCAACTCGGTTTTACAGTGACAACTGCAGGAACTTCAAACCGGCACTAGGAAACAGACTGAGAAACCAGAGTAAGAGTTTCTCTTGCAACCCGTTCCCTTTGTGCTGGATGAACGAACGTCTCTCCACATGCTCAGTTCTGAGAGATAAGTGTGTTGAAAGCTGTCCTTCACCTAGCTTTGTTTACTGATATGGCTGGCAGTATTTTTCATTCACACACGCATGTGTAAATAGGAAACATAAGCAAGCAGGGAAGTTTAAACTGCCCTCCTTGACGCATCTGTCCCTGAAGCATGTTCTCTGGGGAGGCAAGGCTGCCCTTCCCCGGAGACCCCACGCCGTGCCCCCCCCCCCATACCTCGGCGACGTGCAGGTCTTGCCTTCGGCCGGCAGGCTTGGAAATTCAATTTTGCCACTTGTCTCTTAGAAACAGATACATAAGAACTAAGCTCAGAAGATTGATTTGAAAAGCAGAAAGCCAACTTACTCATCCTTTGGAGAAATGATTAGGAAGGAACCAGAACACACACTTGTGGGACCAGCGGATTTTCTGACTGTTGAGGGACTTAGGCAGGAAGCCTCCTGGGGGTGAGAAGGCTGATGAGGTGGGCGAAATCAGAGCAAGGCCACTAAGGAAGCCAAAATCCCCTGGCTCCCAGCTGAGCCAGGCCCATGTCCCCCTCCTGCTGGGGCAGGCGAGGCCTGGTCAACCCGGACCCCCAGGCAGAGCAGTGCCCTGTGCAGGACCAGGGACTCATGCCGAGTGATGCGGTGAATCAGATCCAGCTCCTGTTGATGTCCCAGTGAAATATAAATCTAAGCCGCTGGCCTCAAGGAGCTATAGCTCTGGGTGGAAAAAGAGAAATGGTTTCTATCATCTTCTTTGGCAAATGTGCTTTCAAACATCTGACTGAATTCTCTTCCTAGTTTGCTAATATCGTGTCCACGGCAGATTCCCTCATGTGGTACTGTCTTCCTTCCCCCATCTCCAGGGGAGACCCATGCTTCATGTGGTCCCTCCCTGTTGCTCAAAAGTGTGGAATAGGAGGAGTGGCTTATACCTAATTGGGGATTTTTTGGGGGGTGGGTGGTAATTAAGTTGCTTATTTATTTATTAATTTAATGGAGGGACTGGGGATTGAACCCAGGACCTTGTGCATGCTAAGCATGTGCTCTGCCACTGAGCTACACCCACTTCCTGGTTAGCATCCTTTTAACAGCAGTTGTTGTGTGTAAAGTGAAGCAACAAGACATTTTTAAGAGTAAGTCCTTCTGCCTCTGCTGGGTCAGCAGCGAGCTGCGGCTTGTTCAGGGTCACGGCCGTACACGCTGGGCCCACGGCTGCCCCGTGACTGCCCCGGCCCTGTGTCATGTGAGACCAGGTCGTACCCAGTAAGGACAGTTGTTTCCATTAAATGCCAGATGAAGAATGGAAGGGAAAACCCTTCTGTAAGCCACATGAGACCTGGCTTCTATTATCAAAGAAGTTTTATTGGCGTGTGCATGTTGGTGTGTGTGCGTGGAATTTCTCATAAGCTTTGCTTCACTTTCCAACTCGGATGCATCTTTCTTCGGCTCTTTGTATTTCCCCTTCTGTCTCCTCGCCCCTCCTCCCATCTCCATCCCCCTTTCCAGCGCTCCCCCCTGATTCTGCTATGTCCTCCCTTTCTCCTCAATTTGCAACAGACCGAGAACAGAATTGACATAAAGAAAAAAAATCCAACATAAATCATAAAACCCAAATGATTAATTGGCAAAAAGAAATATGTTCCATCATTCTTTTTTTTAATTCCTGGATAAATTTTATGCTGTTTTTCCTCAACTAGTTTATGCTTTAGTAGCTTTGTCCATATTTTGGAATTTTCTTGGGGCTTGGTGCCATTTGAGGGAGATTGACCCTGGAGAGTTTTGTTTCATTTTGGGATTCTCTTGCTTCAGATGTGTCTCGCTGCACCTCCGGCAATGTTTTCATTATGCATTTTAATTTTATTGTCCGAGCAAGGTAAATAGGCCAAAAGTGAATTGCTTGAAGATGAATGTTTCCAGCCATGAGCTCAAGCCCTGATGACTCCTGCGGCCCCTGAGGGATCCTGTGACACCACTCAACGAACCTGCCTGCTTTCAAACTAATTTCGTTCTTTAAAAATGCATTTTTGATCTCAGCTTTGTCTTTTAAACAATGATGTATCAAACTAAAGGAAGACACTTTATAAACTCATTTACTGTCCTACTCCTGGTGTTGAAAGCTGCTCCCATCCCCTCTGGAACCTTCCCTGCCTCCCTCAGGGACACCAGCTCTCTCCCCTGCCACCATCACTCCAACCTGGGGACCCAGGACCCTCGATCGGATTTTCCTGTTTCTCTATCAGTCCCCATCGATTAAATAGTCTTTGCTCAATTTAGAAAACCTTTCGCTGTTCCTCGCATACAGCTGGTGTTTAATAAAAGTTTGCTGAACGCATGGGGTGAGCGTCAGTGAAATAGTACCCACTCGGTGCACAACAGCAACATTCACTGATGCTTGTACTGGGAGTTCATTCTGCTACTAGCAAAGTGGCATCGTTAGCATCCTCACTTTTCACGTGAGGCTCTGATGAAGCAACACTTTCAAAATCATCCACTGAGCACGTGGCAGGGTTGAGACTGGAACCCAAATCTCTCTGGCTTCAAAATCCTTGTTCCAGCTGTTACGCTGTTTTTCTCCTTAGAGATAAACAAGAGCAAATCAGAAATACATTCTCCATGTTTGTGTTGTCTGAGCAGTGGGGTAATGAAAAGAGGACTGGATTTCATGAAACTTTGGGTTTGTATCCTGGTCGTTAGACTAATGGCTATGAGGGTGATCTTTGGACATCGGTCTACCTCTCGAAGCATAGCTTCCTCTTCTGTAAAGTCTGGAAAATGACACTGTTTATTTTAACGAGTTTTGTGAAGATAGATAAAATTAGATATTTTGTGCAATGATGCTTTTTGAAGTATAAGTAAAATCAAGCTTTGTCTAAATATTTTCCTTCAGTATTTAGCAGAGTTTCTTCTAAAGGTTGGTCTGGTTTAGCTGCACAAAAGGAACAAAAAGCTTTAGATCAGTGTCTGGTCTAATGTTTTAAAAGAAAAAGACTGGTGCAGGGCTTGGTAGGTGCTCAAAAAAATGGAAGCTCAAAGAATTGTTTCCTTTCTTGGTTTAGACGGCAGTGAAGACATAGACAGGACGTCTGGAGTGCGTTAGCAAAAGCTAGTTCACCCCTGGGGGTGAAAGCTGGTCCTTTAAGAGATTAAGGAATCCAGAGTTTTCTTGAGAGGGACTCACGCCCGATCTCTGAGTTTCAAAAGCAAGGAGAACGTGGACAAGGAAGTCCTGAACTGTGTCCAAAGACAGGGAAGTGAAATAAAGTGCCAGATAAGAAACAATCATGAGGAAAGAGAAAGTCAAGACGCAGATCAACCAGGTCTTTTATTTTCTGTTTTCTGCTGCTTTGACATCTGGGGCCCCGGTGGCCGTGGAGGGGCTGGCCCACCCAGGGTCAGCCAGTCCCTACAGACGGTAAATAATTCACCTGGGAGTGTGCCTTTTGAATACAAGTTAACCACCCAGAGCACACACCCCCAACCACCTCCTGTGCTGGGGCCTCACTCTGGGCCAGGAGACCCCTGCCCCATCACCCAGGCTAAGTACCAGACAGCTCTGGACAGCCCCTGTGTCCCAGAGAATCTTAAATCTGTTTAGCCTGCCTCCCCTGCTCCTTCCTTAGAAACCACAGTGAAGGCTCCTGTCCCTGGCCCCTCTCTGCCCCCTGACCAGCCCTGGTGCCTCCCCTGGCCCCTCCCCTACAAGGTGCGGTCTCTTCCCTCCCCTTGGGAGCTTTGAGTAGCAAACTACCTTTCCAACAGCAGCGTCTCCTGATCTGTAGGCCTTAACCATGCCTCGAATTTTCTACCAGCACACTCTGTTTTAAAGCACGCTGATGGCTCAGGCTTAGGCCATGGCCTCCGCAGTCATTGAAAAGGCTGGTCTGTGTACAGGGAGCATTCGGGAGGGGCTGAAGATCTTCCAGACCCTGCCCCTGGGCTCAGTGGTTATGCTCCTGAGGACAGTGTGTAAGTGTGAGCATACCTACACGTGCAAATGTGAACTGAGAGAGTAACGTGGCTTCCGTGGGCAGCGTTAGTCCCCTGCCCCTGCCGACTCACGGACCAGCAAGGCTGTGCTCAGAGCAGAGCAGCGTGGTCCCCCTTCCAGGGCCGGCATTCATCAGCCACACGGTGTGGCAAGCAGAGGTTATGTCACTGGGTCCAAGTTCATACTGCTCGCTGCACGACAGGCCAATAAATCAAGAGACAGGGGTTGTTGGAATAGTGACCTTACTCAGAGAGCCAGAAGACAGACCAAGAAGACAATGGACTAGTGTCCAAAGAACCATCTCACCTGAGTTAGAATTCAGCTTCTTTTATACTAAAAGGGGAGGGAGTGAGGTCAGACATCTCCTGGTTCCGGTCAGCCTCCTGAGGGGATGTGTTCACTTCTTCCTTCCCGCACTCACTCACAGGTGGGCCTGGTCAGGAGGTTTCCTGTGAGCTAAACAGAGGTATTTTAGCTCAATGTTCATTACCCAGGAGGCGGGTTCCCAGAGATGGGCCATTGTGTATAATTTAAGCTTATAGGCAATGTCCCTTGAGTGATGAACTTGTAGAAAAAGCAACAGAAGACGAAGGTAAAGTAAAAGAAGCATCTAACATGGAGTCAGATTTGTCCCTCCCTCTCACAGCTACGGCCAGTGGGAGCGGTCCCACAGACGCCAGTTCTCCCACTTAGAACTAGCAGAACAACTCAACCGTATATGGACCAAACCTCCACAGGGGGGCTTGAACAATTTGGGGAAGTGGGGAGGAAGTCTTAAGAGGGAGGGATAAATTAGGGTGTGGGGATTGACAGACACACACTACTATATATAAAATAGATAAACAAGGACCTACTGTACAGCACAGGGGACTATATTCAATTTCTTGTAATAACATATAATGGAAAATCTGAAGAAAAAAATATGTATATACGTATGTGTATGTATATCTGAATCACTTTGCTGTGCACCTGAAGCTCACATTGTAAATCAACTTCACTTCAATACATTTCTTTTTAAATTGGAAAAAAAAAAGAGTTTCTGGATGGTGACAGACAGCAGAGCATTAAACCAAGCACGGGACCTTCTAAACACCAGCCCTGGGCACCTCTACAGGCCGATCACCCATGAAACCAGCCCGACGTTAAGGTCTGAACTCCGGCCAACTCTATCTTGGTCGTGTTTGCGCTCTGGACTAAAAGCAGATTTACTGTGCAGCTGATACATCCTAAGCTTCAGAGATTCTCCACTGTCCAGGCTTGAGACTCCCAGCCACTAAAGGGAACCATAAAATGTTCTGGATGGGAAGCAAAGGCCAGGCTGCAGTGAGGGAGCACCCCTCTGTAAGAGTTTCTGGGAAATCTAAAGAAGTCTCAGAAGAAAGAGGCCTGAATTTTCTAGCCTCCGGTAATTTGTTACAAATTCTTGGTGCCCTTCAAAAGAATTCAGTTTTGTACTTAATTTTTTAAGTCTTTCCTTAAAGGGATGTCCCAGAGGATATGGACTTCAGGCCCCCACGCTACCCAGATTCATTGCTGTGCTGAACCCCGTAGGGAAGGTATAATTGGCTAATGTTTTTGTTCTCATCCCACTAATCAAAGAACTGAAACCACAGGGGCCTTGAATTTTATTAACGTCACACCTGCTACCCTTGCCCTCTGGACACAAAACAACATTTGAATTCCATCCAAGGAATACCCTGTTCTCCACACTCACGTCCCCGTCCCACTCCCTTGGAGGGACCACGTTTGCCACTGAGATTGTCTTTATTTCCCTAGTGACTTTAGCATTGGAACCAAAGCAAGTGCCTATGATGTCCAAGATCAAGGACCGACAGGCTGTTTGGCTTGTCCTGTGATAATGCCATGGCCCCACCGTGAGCCCACGGTTCAGTGATGACCCAGTAGAAACTACGAGAAAACTAGCCATTCTAATTCTTCCTAAAGCTTGTATCAAACTGAAGGAGAAATAAGAAATCAGAGGATAAAAAGGTATAATTTTCAGTGGACTGAAAGGCTCTAGCAAGCAAATATTGATTTCGGTGCCAGGCACACAGATGAGTGCATTGATTCTGTCCTTTTGCTTGAAGGCGCCACGTTTCATTTTCCTCTCAATTGAAGACTGCAATTTAGGAGCGGGCAGCCTGATTAAGCGAGCCAGTGCAAGGCTAATGACTTACTTTTAAGATCCCACAGTGACTTGAAAAACCTCAATATTCTTTAGACTCCAGAAGGAAAAGGAAACTTCATTGATTTTTTTCAACAGTGACATGTTACGTAACATTACCTGCAGTCAAGATGGACTTCATTAGGGGAAAAGATAAATGAAGCCATCCTTGGGAGCCACTCGGTACTGGAATTTGCTTAGCTCCTTTCTGTTGCTCCCCACGGCCGGGACTCTGATATTCTAGAGAAGGAAATGGGAAAAGTGGCTCAGATCATCTCAGGGTTGGCCTTTCTTGATGTCTTGCATCAGCTGTGAGGATAAAGTGTCCCTGGAAACAGCTACGTAGCAGGAAACGAGTTTATACTGGGCATCCGAAAAACAAGATTTCAGTATTTAGGGTGAGGAGAGCGTACGAAATGAATAAGCAACCACTGGTGTGTTTCTTCACTCTATTTCACGGTTGCAAATCATCCCTTACAGATCGGTAGCAATTTCATTACCAAAATCAGGGCCGTGCATGGACCTGGGGCCTCACTGATGGTGAGGGTGACAGCGCGGACAGAATACTGATGCAAGTAAAAGAATATCAGAAGAGCTTCATTCCAAGCACAGCTCCCCACTAGGCAGCCACCAGGATCCTCGTGTGAACTGTTTATGGAGACAGAGCTTTTCCTGCACAGACCAGGTGGCCTTCTCTTGGTTACCGCCCGGTGCCAGGATCCCAGCCCCCAAGGGTGGTGGCTCCCTCCCTCTTCCCGGTGAGCAGATGAATAGCAGATGGCCATGTGCTTCTCAAGGACAGAGTCTGTGGCTTTCCCCCAGCCAATCTGGAAAATGAATCTGGATGCGAAAGAGAAGGTTTCAGAAAAAGTAAAAACCAAAAAGATTAAGTGCTAAGGTACCCAGGCAACATGCCTCCCTGGACAGAGAGGGAAACACTGAGCTGAACCGGAACATGATGGTGTTGGTCATGGCAGCAAAGATTAAGGCAGCCCTTTACTGCACACCTTTCAACCCCAAAGTCCCCAGAATTCAGGGACCAAGAAGAGAGGTTTATTTTCCCAGACAAAAGTTTCTCATTCTTTACCCACACCACAAACACACTTTTGAGTGGAATGCCTCTTCAGCCTCTTAAAATATAATTCCCAAGGAGATCCAAAAATTAAAATGGAATATTAAGACTAAAAATGATGGTAAAGAGGAGGAACGCTCTTTGGGGAGAGACCACAAGGCTGAAAGGGGCGTGTATCCAGAATTCAGCCCGGCTAAATTGAGAGAGCTGCTTCAGGCACCAACAGCTAATAAAGTGTCCCAAGCTGATGACAGTGAGTGAAGTCCGTTTCAAAGAGATGGTGACCTTTGTAACAACCCTACCATTGGCTACAGCATGGAGAGACCTTGAGGGCATTACGCTCAGTGAAATAAGTTAGACAGAGAAAACCAAATACCATATGATCTCACTTTTATGTGGAATCCAAGGACTTGTATCCTTGGTTTTGTAGGTTAAATGCAAAACTATGTCTTTATTCCTATCAAATTTTTTTTATGGGTTTTGATCTCCTTGTTAGGATGATATTGACTTGAATACAGCACTTAGCACGGGAGATACCCATTCAGACACCGATGCATGTGAACATGGATTGACTTTGCTTTGTCTTCAGTCAGAAATAAAGACGCTGTATAGAATCAAGATAAGGGTCCAGAGAAGCTTTGCTGGAGACGCCCTGCAGGCTGACGAGGAGCCGTGAAGTCTCTGCTGGCAGGTTTCTGTAAGTGTCGGTGAGCTGAGTGCATCCCAGCCACCTTCCATCCACTCACCTATCAACTTCGGACCCACAGCGATAACACAGGACTTTTTAACGAATGGTTTATCGACATCAAGTCACGAGATAGACTTGATACCCCTCTAATCCAGCCTACCCCGATGGCAAAAAACAGAAACAAAAACAAAAACAAAAAAAGTTACTTTAGAACATCTTCTTTAGTGGATTCATATTAGAGTCCAGGGAATAATATTTCTTTTACTGGTGAATCACAATCTGTTAACCTAATAACTTACCCTAAAATTCCCCCAAACTGTTAATCTAACGATTTATCCCAAAATTTCCCCTAAAATGTCAACCTTAAAAGTTTTTAGTGTGTGAAATCTGGCCGTTCTCCGCATTTGGAAATCCAGGATTGCATTTGTCAGATTCTCTGAATTTCTCTCATATTTATCTTTCCTCTTTATTTGTACCCTTTTCATTCTTTCTTTCATTACCTTATATGTGATTTGCCACAAACTTCGTAGAAACAAAATTATGCATTATGTTTTGGTTCTAAATATGTCAGAAAAGTATTTTATTTAAGCTTGCTTTTCATTTTTGCTATAGGGAGATGTTATCAAGTTACTGCATGAATATTAAACATCATATTTTATATTTTATATTGCTGTTGGAAAATTAATGAATATGTGGGTGGGAACTAATTTTTTAATCCCAAAATGTTTACTTACAGTTCAGTTACACTGAAAATAATTAACAGTGAGAACAATCATCTTCTGTCCCTGCCATATTTTATTACCTCCCACAATAATCTAAGCACTTTTACATTTTGTATGAATAATAAAACCATTTGACAGTAGCAGTGATCTGATCCTTTTTTTTTTTTTTTTGCACTGAAAGCAAGAAAATAGAACACAGGAAAATTTCCTCTTATGATCAAATTGAGTCAAATTGTAGCCTTGTTGGAAATCTGTTTCAACTCAACTACTTGGCAGCCTTGTTCTTTGTTGAGTTTCCTGGGTGGTAAATGTGAAGTACCCTTGGCTTCTCTTCTAGGCAGAGAAACTGGTTTACAAGTTGGAGCCAAAAATAAATACTTTTCAGTCCAAGATACTTATTTTTACCATCTTTCTTTAATTAAGGCTTCTTTCCTGCTTAAATTGAGGCACGTTTCTGATTTTATTCCCCCCTTCCCTTTTCAAAAGGATGCCCAGTCGATTCTGTTTCCATACCATCCATCCATCCATATTTTTCTTGTTCCCTAAAAATCTTAAATCTGATCTTCATCATAACCTTCCTTGAACAAAAATACTCACATTGACTTTCAATTTCTTATTTTATCTTATACCTATGTGGAATACAAGTTTAATGTGTAGCAAACTCAGGAAGAAATACACTCTGTTCATTCCTTACTCTCAAAAGTGGGCTATTTATTGGTTCCTGATTTTAACCATTCTCAACATTGTACTATTGACTATAAAACCTAGACAAGCCCTATTGTTTAGTAACTACATATGAGAATTTGTTATTCATGAGTGAACGCATACTCTGTAATGAAAGCTAGTATCATGCTAAAAAAAACAACAAGAAAAAAAAAAAACAAGAAGAATCACATAGATGGGGTTCTGTAAAAGGGACACAAAAGACAGGGAAAGAGCCCCTTGTGCCAAAGTTGGAACCATATGAGTGACAAAAATAAGTATAGGGGTATTGGATTATAACTCAAAGCTTAAGATGACTATCCATGAGTCCACTCTGACATAAATAAATGGGGAAGAATGGGCAAATCTCCTCTACAGAAACATTGCAGATAATTTATGTGGACACTCAGCTCACTAAGAGGTGGAGAATGACTCACCACCCCTTAAGTGTGAGTTGTGCATAGTGATGTCCTTCCAAAGGGGACAGTATGGAAAAGGCAGAAGAGGGTAACTTCACAGTAAGAAAAACTGACAAACACTACCTCAGCCTCCAGGTCACCACTGACCTCACTGTCTTGTCTAGAACTTGCATTGAATGAAATTCTGCAGTATGGGGTGGGAAGGGATAAATTGGGAGTTCGAGATTCGCGATACTACTATATATAAAATAAACAACAAGATCCTTCCACAGGCACGGGGAACTCTATTCAATATCTTGCAGTAACTTATAACGAAAAAGAACATGAGAATGAATGTATATGTGTATAGGGATGACTGAGACATGATGCTGTGCACCAGACATTGACACATTGTAACTGACTATACATCAATTACAAAAAAATAAATAAATAAATCATACAGTATGTACTTTTCCGTGCCCACCTTTTCCCCCCTCAGCATTATGTTACTGTTACAATTACCAGCAATTTGTTCCCTCGCTGCTGTGTATTATTACCTCATTTGGACAGAGCATGACTTCCACAGCTTGTGTATTCATTCACATATTAACGGCCATTTGAATTCGTTCCTGTCGGGGGCCACAAGGAATCAAGGCTCTCTGAACAATTGTATATAACTCTTCATTAGGACACATTTTTCTCTTTTTCTGAGTGAAACTTTGCCAAAACTGGAATTTCTGGGGCTCATGGTAAGTTTACTTGTAAGAAATGGGCCAAATTGCTTTCCAAAGTGGCTGTGTATGTGACAGAAGCAACCCAGGCAGCAGTGATGAGAATTCTAGCGTGCCAGTGGCTGGGACTGTCAAGCTTAAAGTTTAACCGTTCTAACAACTGTGTAGTGATACCTCCTTTTGAATTTACTTATAGTTCCCTGATGACTAATGATGCTGAGTAATACTCTCATGTGTTTATACTGCTTATCTGTGTCTGTCTTTCTGGGAAGTGTCTCCACATATTTTGCCTTGTTAAATGAGTTGCTTGTCTTTTTGTTATTGAGTTGTATGAGGTTTTCACACCTTCTGGAACCAAGTTTTTGGTCAGATACATGCATTAAGAATAATTCTCCCAGTGTCTGACTTGCTTTTTTCTTAATGGTATCTTTATTTATTTTTTTTTAAATGTTTTGAGGGAGAAGGTAATTAGGTTTGTTTATTTCCTCGTGCATGCGAAGCATGGGCTCTTACCGCTGAGCTATATCCTCCCTGCCCCTTAGTGGTAGCTTTAAAAGAACAGATGTTTTACATTTTAATGACATTCGTTTAGCATTTTTTTCCCTTTTACTTTTGATTCTTTTATGAACTACCTAAGATATCTTTCTGGTGAAGATTTTTCTTGTGTGTTTTCTTCTAAAAGTTTTAGAGATTTTTGCTTTTACATTTAGGGGCATGATCCATTTTGCATAAAAGCTTTTAGACTTTTTTCTTTATTGTGGCAAAATGGTGAATATTCCACTTTAAACATTTTAAGTGTACAATTCAGTAGCATTAATTACATTCAAAAGGTTGTGCAACCAACACCACTGTTTCCAAAATTTTTCCATAACCCCGATCAGAAGCTCTGTACCCACTAAGCTGTGACTCCCCATTCTTTCTCCTTCCAGCCCCTGGTAACCTCTAATCTGCTTTCTGTCTCTATGAATTTGCTTATTCTAGACAGTTTAAGTAAGTAAAATCATACAATATCTGTCTTTTTGTGTGGCTTATTTTACATAGCATATTATTTTCAAGGTTAGAAAAGTTGTAGCATGTTTCAAAACTTCATTTCTTTTTATGGCTGAATGACATCCCTTGGATATATTATTGACCACATCTTGTTGGTCCATTCATCTGTTGATGGACACTTGATTTGATTCCATGTTTTGATGATTATTAATAATTCTGCAATGAACACTGGTATACAAGTATCTGCTTGAATCCCTGTTTTCAGCGCTCTGGGCTGCATACCTATGAGTGGATTTGTTATGTCACGTAGTAATTCTATGTTTAGCTTTCTGAGGAAGCACCAAACCATTTTCCCCAATGGCTGCACCATTTTCTATTCTTCCTGGTGATGTACAATAATTAAAATTCCTCCAAATCCATATCAACCTTGCTATTTTTTAATTTTTTAATTATTATTATATTTTTCTTCTAATAGTTCAGTGATTTTAGCTTTTATATTTAAGTCATTGATCCATTTTGAGTTAATTTTTGTATATGGTATGAAGAAAGGGTCCAACTTCACTTTTACATCTAGAAATCAAGTTGTCCCAGTACCATTTGTTGGAAAGACTGTTCTTTCCTGTTTGAATGAATTTGGCACATTGTCAAAAACCAGTTGGCCTTAGATGTGTAAGTTTATTTCTGAATTCTAAATTCTGTTCCACCGGTCTATACGTCTGTTCTTGTGCCAGTACCACATTGCTTTAATGATGTAGCTTTGTAGCAAGTTTTGAAATCAAGGCATCTGAGTCCTCCAACTTCTTTCTGTTTCAAGATTCTTTTGGCTACTTGGGGCCCGTTGGAATTCCATATTCATCTGAGCATTGGCTTTCCTATTTCTTCGATTTAAAAAAGCTGTTGGAATTTTGATAGGGTTTAAATTGAAACTGCAGATCACTTTGGGTACTATTGATATTTTAACAATATTAAGTCCTCCTATCCATGAACGTGGGATGTCTTTCCATTTATTTAGGCTTTTCTTTGACATTCAGCATTGTTTTGGAGTTTTCAGTGTACAAGTCTTTCACGTCTTCAGTTAAACTTATTCCTGAGTACAGTACTCTTTCAGACGTTAACGTAAATGGGACTGCTTCCTTAATTCTCTTTCAGGTTGTTCACTGCAAGTGTGTAGGAACGTAACTGATTTTTGTGTGTTAATCTTGTACCTTGCAACTCTGCTGAATTTGTTAGTTCTAGTAGTTTTCTTGTGAATTATTTAGGATCTTCTTATAGAGGACTATATCACATGTGAATAGAGAGAGTTTCCTTCTTACTTTCCTGTTATTTCTTTTTCTGGTCTGATTGCTGTGGCTAGAACTCCCACCACAATGTTGAACAGCGGTGGCGAGTGCAAGCATCCTTGTCTTGTTTGTTTCAGATATTAAGGGGGAAAGATTTCAGTTTTTTACCATTTAGTATGATGTTAGGTGTGGGCTTTTCATAAGTGCTCTTTATCATGTTAAGGAAGTCCCTTTTTTTCTGAGTGTTTTTATCATGAAAATGTGTTGGATTTTGTCAAACGCTTTTTCTGTGTTAATGGAGACCATCATGCTGTCCACTGAAATAAAGTTACACAAGGTGAGAGTTGTGGGTTAGTTTTATTTGAGGCAAAATGAAGACTATAGCCCAGGAGACAGCATCTCAGATCACTCTGAGGAACTGCACCAAAGAGGCAGGGGGAACTCAGTATCATGTACAATTTTAGTGAAGGTGGGGTACGTGCAGTCCAGCCCATGATTAGGCACAGGCTCGCTGCTAGTCACGAGGAGCAGATGTCACCGTTAATGAGTTAAGTGCTTTTTTAGATATAAGGAGATATGAGAATTTGGGTTATAAAATCTTCTCCTGAAAATATTTAACTGTCTGAAGGCCTGTTCTGCCAGTTTTCCCAGAGCCCAGAGCACCTCATTCCTGATCTCCACCCTGAGTTCTTTCCAGGGAGGGTTGGAGGTCGGCAGCTGCAGCAGCTCATGATTTAATCCAAGCAGAGTTGGATGGCAAGTGCCGACGTGATCCAGTCCTTGTAGAAGCAGTTATCAAGTGCCAATTTGTAGTTGGCAATGTGTTTTATTATTTTGTTCTGTTAATGTGGTGTATTACACTGACTGATTTTCTATTTTGAACCACCATTGTAATCATGGTGCAATGAATCCACATTGGTCACGGTGTAAGATCCTTTTAATGTAATAATGGATTCAGTTTGCAAGTATTTACTTGAAAAATGTGACACCTATATTCATGAGGGATATTGGTCTGTGATCTTCTTCTCCTGTGATGTCTCTGTCTGATTTTGGTATTAGGATAATGCTGGCCTTACTGAATAAGTTAGGAAATGAACCCTCCTCTTCTATTTTTTGGAAGAGTTTGGAAGGATTGCTATTAACTCTTTTTTAAGTGTTTGGTAGATTTCACCAGTGAAGCCATCTTATCCTGGTCTATTCTTTGTTGGGAGGCTTTTGATTACTGATTCGATCTCTTTAACTTGTTTTAGGTCTGTGAGATTTTTAATTTTTTTCTTGAGTCAGTTTATGTAATTTGTGTGATTGGGACCTTCTCATTCTTTCAGGCCAACAGACTATACTCATGTATTGTATCTTTCCTCGTATTATTATCATTTTTTCAAATCCAACCTGTAGTCAGAATTAACTCAGTTTCTCGTCTAAGTAAAATCGGGTTCTCTACATTTGTGTTAAAGTGTTAATAATGCCTTCCCTGTGAGTAGCTGTAGCCCAGTTCATTTACCCCCAGAATTTCTGTAATGACAAGACTCTGTCTCTTCCATTGGCTCATGGATTCCTCATTTACACTTCAGAATAACGAGGTTTCAGAGGGAAGATAACAGCTGGTAGTTATTTAAAGAGAACTTCCACAACGAACTGGCTGCTTGGCACCATTATCTTCTTCATGACATCTTGGGGCCACTTTCTCTTACTCCGAGCATCTTTTTTATCGTCCTGATGATGGTGGTTGTCTTGAAATATGTTTGTATGTTTCACAGGGTCTGCTCTCATTAAAAGCATCCTAAAATGCCCTTGAATTCCCCGATCCAAAATACCGCACTCATTAAGAGTTTACTCGCATCAGTTAATGATTTAATTAGCTAAACTCCTTGAGTTAAATCCTTTATCAGCTTTACATGTTGGCAAAGATACCACATTCTCACCCTTCCACCTTACAAAAGTTCATATACTCACACAAAGACAGCAATTTTCTATAAGTATTAGGTAATACATTTCTGAAGGAATTTCAACTTCCGCTTCAAGATAAAAGCAGCCAGGTGAAGAGAGATTGCCCAGCAGTGACGGCAATGAGTGAACTGTCAGGTATCACCAATGATACCAACACAAGTTGGGGTAGTGAGTTTAAGAATGAGAGTCCGTCTCCTTTCCAATTAAAAACCCCATGTATCTATGGATGGACCTAGAGATCGTCATTCTAAGTTAAGTAAGCAAGAAAGAGAAAGAAAAATACCATATGATATCACTCACATGTGAAATCTAAAAAAAGAGAGAGAAAAGGACACTATGACCTCGTCTACAAAATAGAAACTGACTCACAGACATAGTAAACAATCTATGGTTACCAGGGAAAGGGGACAGGAAGGGCTAAATTTAGGAGTTTGAGATTTGCAAATGTTAGCTACTATATATAACAACAGATTTTTTAAAAAAAACCCGGTTTCTTCAGTATAGCATACGGAACTGTATTCAATATCTTGTAATAACCTTTAATGAAAAAGAATATGCATGACTGGGACACTGTGCTGTACACCAGAAACTGACACATTGTAACTGACTGTACTTCAAAAAAAAAATTTTTTTAAACCATGTATCTATAGCTACATATCACAATGCATACAAATGAGATGATGTTAGAAATCTCTGACCACTGGTATTTCAAAGACGCTGTCAATCAAAACAGACCTCAGCCACACTCAGCGCAGACTGGATTCAATGAGCGTCAGCCGTGATGAGTGTGTATGTGTTTGTGTGTCTGCGTGTTATGTTCGCGTGTGTGAATTTGCCAACTATAGATGTGTTGCTTATATAATGGGACAAAGAAAATGAAATTGCTCTGGGGAGAGGAGAGAGGAAAGAGGTGGCGAAAGGTGAGGGAGATGGTGTTCACCCAAGTCTGGAGCTGCGGAGGATACGGGGCATTGCTGCGTTAACACTAATTAGAGTGACATATATATTTGTAAAGTTTTTTTATTTTTTAAAAGCTTTCAGATTTTCCTACTCTATCTCATGTCTAGCCTCACAATCAAAAGTAGAAAATTAGTCTTACTGTATGCTTCAGTAGAGAGCTACAAAGATGGGGTTAGAAAGTCGTCTTCTAACTCTGAGGTCGGAGAGTCACAGAGTTCTTCCTGTCTAAGAGACTTGGAAGTAAACACGTTTCTCAGATGCTGGGTTGTGGCTCTTGCCGGGGCACCCTGTGAGTTCAGCCTCCCAGACAGAGACTTAAATGCGACCGGGGTGCAGTAGGTTTGTCTGGACAGGTGGGGACTTGGCTTCTTCTGCCAGCCCCGGTTGGACTCTGTCCTTGGGTCATTCTTCACAGTCTGACTGTCCTGCTCCCGTGGGATGTTGACTCTGTTCCTGACCTTGGCCCAAGCTCTGCGTCTGATGATCCCCCAAGGCTACCATCTTCGCACCTGTTTCTAGCTTTGTCACTCCCGTGTCCATTCTGGTAGCTCAGTGTGTCCTGCTTCTCCACGTGACTCAAGATGGATACATTTTTCTCAAGTTTAGCATGGACATCATGTGTTTTGTTTTTTGCCAGTTGGGAAAGTGAAGCTTTCAGTCCCGCCCGCCCCCCTCCTTTTAGGGACATGTCTATAAGCTGGGTACATCAGCGAGGGTGAACTTGGTGAGGATGGCAAGTCGTGCGGTCCTTGTTAAGGTCACTGCCATGCGTGCCAAAGGAACCATGCTCCTCCCTTGCTCCAAAGCTTCCTTTGCTCTTTTTTTTCTTTCTTTCTTTTGCTTCCTGATGCTGCTAACACTGTTTCTACAGTCACCAGTTCTCAAGGTGCTGGTCTCTCCCCCTAGAGTTCTTCTGGGTGCATCCGTCTGAGGACACTGTTAATGTTTGAGAGGTTGGCCACATCCTATAGAGGCCCCAGAGGGCCGAATACTTCTGGTGTTCTAGGAAAATCCCTTTCCTTCACTTTTATGTTCATCTCTGTTAAACAACCGTCTGAACTTTAGAAAATGGGAATCTGTTAGATCATATGTAACCAGAAAATCTACAATATGGTTTTAGAGTCTTCAGAGGCTTTAAATATTAGAGTTAATCTCCTCTCCCCCACTTCTCTCTATTTCTCTCTCTCTTTCCCTGGTCTCTATCTCTGACCATTTTAAAGCCTTCCATTTCTCTCTCTAAGAGAAAAAGTCCCCCCTACTATGAAGCGATCTCCTTCCTGGGTGACTGTGATGGGTTTGTTGGGAACTGGCCTCCCGCCACCCCAGGCTTACATCACTCCAGCTTAGCCACCTCAGAGGAGAAACACCATGTCTCTCTTTCAATAGCCATATATAAAAATTCACCAAAGACACAATTTAGCCCAGTTTGGGTCACATACTTATCCTCAGGTCAACCACTGCCATGCAGGGTAAGCTCCTGGGTCTGGGAGCAGCATAGAATCCCCACAGAAATAGGGCAGTTTCACAAAGAAGAGAAGGAAGTTCTGTCAAAAGAAAAGAATAGGGAACGCTGGGGGAAAAGGGCAGTAAAGGCTCGGTTGGAAAAAACAATGTCCTACTGAGTTTCTGGTGAGAAAGGCTTATGTTTTACTTGCCACACATCTCTCTCTAGAACTCCGAGGTGCACCCATGGAGGCGGGTCAGAGGTGCAGCTAGTGGCAGCCTATAATTCTCAGGTCGCATCCCTAATATGACCAGGGCTGGAATCCTGGGCAGCTCTGGGCCAGTTCTCTTTTTCCTGGATGAGTTTTTTCCCCCTCAGGAGACCCTTTAATCATCCATGCTTTAAACTCATGGCAGGCCATCCCAGCACCAGACCAGGAAGATCAGTTTGTCTAAATCCTAAGATGAGAAATTCTTGGAACTCTGGAAGATGTGTAACATCTTGCTTTTCCCATAATTATGGCAGGGAATTATCATCTCTGCTTCTGTCAGTATCTAGGCTTCTTTCAATGATTAATTACTGAGAGCTTTTGCACAGTGTTGCCCGGTCCTTTCAAATGATGATGATGTGAGTCAAAAATATCTAATTAATATATCTCGTACCATTTGGGTTCCGTTAAACAAATTTATTCAAGTTTGGATTTTTGTGTAGTGCTCTATTTTACAAAAATGCCATGGAAAGAAACTTTCATTCTCTAAATCCAGACGAATGGAGTGGACAGCTCTATTTCTGGAATCATTTATCTATAACTCTTACCAAAAGAAGGATCATGGAATAGAGGACATTTGGAGGCTGTTTCCACCTCCATCAAGCTTATTTTGCCAGATGGAAACAATTTAATCCAGATTGTTCTGTTTTTCCCCTAAATTTCACATTATTAAATTTTTTTTTTTAATCAGAAGTTCCACAAAGTCATGTTTTCCAGAAACATGGACTTCACAAAGTGGAATCTCGTCATAATAAAAGCTGAGTGAGCTTGCATGATACCAGTAATTAACACACGTAAGCAGCACGAGAATTACCAGGGATGTTTCTGAAGGCCCCGATGGTACCGCTGCCCTCGTTACCACATTACTGAATTTCCAAGTAAAAAGAAAAATGATCTGAACTGACATATGGCAACACAATGATGACTTGCTTTTGTACAGCTCAGCAGGGAAAGCAATAGATGCTGGGGATCTAATATTTAATGCCTACTTTGGTTTCTTTTGTTTATAGATACTTGTGTGTAGAAGCTGTTGACCCTCAAATTTCTATCTCCAGTTTCAACCTCTCCTTGACTTCTTCGACCCTTTGTCTCCTCAGCACTTCCACTTGGTATCCATCCAATAGAATTCATGATTCTTCCTACCTAAACGTGACCCCCAAATCAAGTTCTCTGTGTCAGGTGCTAACCTGGCTCTCAGTTTGAACCCCACCCTTGGGGCTTCTATTTTTTGTGACACTTGGCTGGGACTCCGCTAGCAGCCCCCTTGAGGCTCTGCCTGGAGGGGATGCTGGAGGGAGACTTCAAGCCTGGAGGATGAAGGAGGAACTCTTGTTTGCCTCCTAGTTCTGGTTTGCTTTCACTTCTTGTTTGGGCTTCCTGTTCCTGTCAGTGTTTTTATATATATATATATTAAATTACCAGTGTTAAAACAGCTGGAAGGATGTCTCTCTCCTAACTGGATCGGGCCTGAAATGTCCTTCGTCTTGGTTAAGGACTCATCATCCCCCCACTGGCTCAGACCAAACCCCTGGGAGTCACCTTTGATGTCTTCCTTGCCCTTATACCGCGGAGTCAAGCCACTAGCGAATCCTCCAAAACCTACCTCAGAGCCCATCTGAATTTGGCCTCATCTCCTCGCTTCCACTTCTATGACCTTCACCTAAGACGTTGTCTCCAGTTGCCTGCATTCCTGTGGCGGCCCCCTCGCTGATTTCCTGAATCTGCACACCCCCACCCCAGCCCCGTTTTCCAGCCTCCATTCATCACAGCCTAGACCGACAGATCTTTTGAAAACTTAAATTAGATGATGTCACTTTTCTGTTCTCAACTCTCAAATGGCCTCCCTTATATTTTAAAAAGATCCACTCTTTGCCCAGGTCCCCAGGTTTTCCTGTGGACTTGACACATTTCCCACCTCAAGCCCTGCTCCTGCTGCCTCCTTCTCCCTAGAGCTCCCACTTCTAGGATCTCTGGGTGACTCAGAGCTTCACAAGCATCAGAACCTTGTGCAATGTCACCTCTTCAGAGAAACTACTCCTGGCCAGCCTCTCAAAATAGAAAGCCCCCTCCCCACCTTCACCCCCAGCACATAGATCTAAGACAGTTCCAGACGTTTTCATTGCTCACATCACAGAAATGGCTAGCACTGATGTGTCAAGCACTGCCCAAAGCACGTTACACGGTAATTATTTCTCATAAGAATTCAGTTAAGTAGGTATGTTATTAGTCCTACTTTCAGATGAGGAAACCGAGGCACAGAGAGGTGAATAACTTTCACAAGGTCACACAGCTTGTCATCAGGAGAGCCAGGATTCAAATGTAGAAGCTCTGGTTCTAGAACCCAAGCTTTTTTTTTTTTATTGACATATAGTCAGTTTACAATTTTGTGTCAATGTCTGGTGTACAGCATCATGTTTCAGTCATAGAAGTACATACATATATCCTTTTTCATTATAGGTTACTACAAGATATTGAATATAGTTCCCTGTGCTGTACAAAAGAAATTTGTTTTTTTATCTATTTTATATATAGTAATCAGTCTTTGCACATCTCAAAGCAGTAAATTGGGAGTTCAGTTCAGTTCTTCTGTCCCTAGCTGAGGGACCTGAAGCCTGCCCCTTGCATGGGAACTCAGGGGTCAACCAGAGACTTAGAAAAAATTTCTATTTTTGAAGCTCCTCCTCTCTGCCCTTTGCATCCAGGATTTTCTCCTCGCTCTCCAACGTACATGATTGCCTAGAATTCTGTCTCATGGTTTTTCAAGCCAGAAAATCTGTTTTTGTTTTTGTTTTTTTTTTTTCTTAATGGAGGCGCTGGGGATTGAACCTAGGACCTCATGCATGCTAAGCACGTGCTCTACCACTGAGCTGTACCCCACCTATGTTTTTAATCTGGGTTTTAGCTGTCCTGTGCAGCACCACCTGAAGCCTGCCACCAAAGCCACAAAAAATGGGAAGCTAATCCATGCCATCTCCTTCCCCCAGCTGTTGGTTTCACTCCAAAAGCTACCTGTTTTGTTTACTCTCCAGAGCATTCAGGCAGTTTTTAAAATTTTTTTAAGTGTTATATCTAGTGTTGACAGTTGTCATCTCCGGGAGCAGGGGGTGACTCGGCCACCTCATCAGTGGAACTGACTGCTTTGGTTTTAACCCCACTGTATCCCATACTACCTGTGCGAACGTAGGCAAGTTACTTCATTCATCCGTATCTTAGTTTCCTTGTCTAAAATGTTTCCTTGCCTAAAATGGGGGAAATAATATTATGCATGACCATGTGTAAAGTTGTAGAAAGGATTTTATGACATAATACATTTAAAGTGTTTAGGAATTATTATTATTATTATTATTATTATTATTATTATATATCTGGGAGTGTTATTTTTGTGCAACTTTTGAGATTTCTGCCAGTACATTTCACCATTTCCTCACTGTAATTCATTAATAATAATCACTGTAATTCATTTCAGATTTTCAGACAGTTTATCACCTGGGATAGCACTAGATGAAATCCACTGATTAATTTTCATCAATGTATTAAATCCCCAAGTCACAAGTCACCACTCTCATTTTCCGGTGTGTTTCCCTGGTTGCTCAACTCCTTTATTTCATTGTAGATTATTTCCCATGCCCCAGATACTGTGATTTTTCACTACTACGGGAACAGTAGCATTGAATTTAGTTTTCCACAAACCACCCTTAAACATGCATTAAAATTCTCTATTATTAAGCAAAAAAAAAAAAAAAGTCAGAGTTGGCCTTTTTAATCTTGACAGTCATCTGCTGTCTAAATATTTACTGACCACCTACTGTTTCCGGGAACAAAAGTAACAAAAATGTGATGCCTACAAAAACCATATGATTTTTTGGTTGGTGTTCAAAACATTTATTTTATAAATTTATCTTATTTAGAGCACAAAAACTAACACCTATAATAAGTGGAAATATGATTGCATAGCAGTGCATTAGCCTCCCAGACAGCAATTCCCTAAAGCAAACTCTTTGAGGCCAGAAAAATAGATCATGTGTTCCCCAAGGTACACATAAAAGAATCCCTTGTTTCAGTCACAATTTGGGACCAAGAAATAAAAAACCTGACAATGAAGGCTTAAACAAATGAGGCTTATTTTTCTCGTATGGTGAAATCTAGATGTCAGCAGCCGGGGACTGAAGCAGCCTCCCAAGGCTGTCAAGACAGACCCAGGCTCCTTGGCTTCATCCCTTCCCCTTTATGAAGACGTGGCTTTGTTCTGCTGGTTAGAAGCTGGCTGCTACACGTCCACAGGGTGTGTCTGCATTCCAAAAAGATAAAGGAGGGAAACATGAAAGACCGGGGGGTATGTCAGCTGAGTCAGCCCCATTTTATCAGAAAAACAATTGCTCCAAAGACAAGTCCCACGTCGCCCAGCACCCCCAGCCTAGATCTCGTTGGCCAGATTGCATCATAACACGAGGCAGTTTGGCAAGGTGAAGACTCGGGTCGTGTACCGGGCTACCCAGGGGAAAACTGGGATTCTTTTAGTAACAATGAAGAGGATGGATATGAAGAGGGTCAATACTTTCCAACTGTGGTAGGTATGATGGTGGGGACCAATGGAGACTTTCCAAGAGTGTCTTGGAAATCATTTTCCAGTTTAACTTCCATTTATAGAGTCCGTCTGAAAGTGATCTGCCTAACAAAGCATCTGAGGGTAAAGCACACGAGCCCTCTTTCGCCACCCCTGCTTTGGAAACTGCCCTCTTCCCACTTTGCCATTTAGAACCACACCCCTATCACCAATCCTGAATTTTGCCCTGGCTCATTGCTCAGGGGATCGAAAAACCTCTAGGGTACAATCAAAGGGACAAGTCAAAATAATGGTAGCAAAAAGGCTGTAGCTTTCTTTTATTACAGCAGAATCATCCTCGTGGGGCTTCCAGTCTTTCCATCTGTTACACATATTTACATGAAGGGCAAAGCATGGTATTAGAGATGAGGAATTTGGGCTGATGTCATAAGTGTTTTGGATACAGCTATACTGCTGAGTGAAGCAACAGAGTTTTGACTATTTTTATTTGCATGCCCTTACCCCTTCCCTCATCGGATCTTTGTGGAAGAATTTATTGCTGTTGAAGAAGAGTCTTTGAGGGCAAAGCAGAGACCATCTGTAAAGAATAAGGAAGGCAGGGATGTTTTACTCCCTCACAGCAACAAAGGTTATGTGTCCTCACCTCTCTGTCTGTCTATCTCTCTCTTAGATTTAGAATTCAGAAGAGGGAGGACACAGAAATACATGCAAATAAAGTTTATCTGAGTTGGAAAAATCAAGGAAAATTTTTTCTGGAAAAGTTATTCTGGTTTTGCTGATTGATTTGAAAATAGGGATTGGATTTGGCATTTCAGTTACAAAGTGAACATTTTCCATAATTTCTACAATGTAAATCTGAAACAGTGTTTTGAAGAAAATCTTTTAAAAATACATAATAAGAATATATCATTTTAACAAATGACAGTGATGTTCTTTTTTATTGTCCAATTACTTCATTTATTTATTTTAGTGTTTTAATTGAAGTATAGTTGATTTACAATGTTGTGTTAGTTTCTGGTGCACAGCATAGTGATTCAGTTAGATGTACGTGTATATATATATGTGTATATATATTCTTTTTCAGATTCTTTTCCATTATAAGTTATTACCAGATATTGAATACAGTTCCCTGTGCTCTACAGTAGGACCTTGTTGTTTATCTCTTTTATATATAGTAGTGTGTATCTGCTACCCCAAACTCCTAATTTATCCCTCTCCCCTCAATGATGTTTTGAAATTAACAAAATTTCAATTTTCTTAACCTCTCCACTTACACGGAGTTAAGTAAGTGTCTCTAAGGGAAAGAATGTTGGGTGTAATTAGTAGCCATTTAATGAGCCAAGGGAAACCCTTTTCGGTAAAGTCCCAGAGACTAAGAAAGGAAATGACACCAAAGACTAGAAATAAATGGTTTTGCAAGTCAGACGGTTTCCAGTGCTTTGTATTCAAGAAAATTAAAGGTGCAAATAATCACTTTGTCAGCTAATCATTAGAAGAATAAATAAAAAGATTGACCACTTTGTTACTTTTGGTATTCCAATCAGAAGAAGAACATTTTAAAAAGTGGTAATGTTAAAACAAAACTCCTTGTATTCCCATCTACTTGTGTATGTGTTTCTTGGTATTTGAACATGAAAATAGGAATAAAACTGATGGTGAGAACTGTCTCACACTTACAATTTATAATATGCACCCATGGAAACAAAATAATTTTAAAAAGTTAACCAACTCATTAAAAAGGCATTTCTAATAACAATTTATATTTTCCAGGCAGTAGTTATCAAAATATATAATTTTTTATTTTGATTGATATTATCCTATTAATATTTATAACTATAATTGAATCCAGAAAAAAACTATTTTTAACAGCTCATTGGGTCACCAATTTTTTTTAAATACACATATACATACTTATGTATGTTGCAGGGTATCAAATTGCTCTGGTATTTAGAATTCAATGGCTATATGGTGTTATACGCCATTGGAAATAGTTAAAAGAATTGTTTTTTACTATTTTAAATTTATACAAATCCAGTAACACTATCTAAATATGATAATTTATTACTCATATAAAATATTTAAAATATTTATTTTAAACTCTAACATACTTTACAATTATTGAAACTTAAAAATTTTTTGCTATCAACTTAAAGTACATTGTTTTTCAAAAGAAATTTTAGGAGGTATGTGGGCAAAAATGTTTAAAGGCTTTATAGGTGAGGACAACGACCAGTGTAATCAATATGTTTCCCTTCTTAAATCTATGGTCACAAAGCTGTCACCGTATGACCTGGTTTTCAAGTGTATCTCATAAATCTCATTATGGAAGTCTTCAGGGAAGCTCCTGAAATTTAAGGCGAAGGCCACCAGGTGGAGCAGTGTGCGTGGCTAATTAAATCGTTAAGTAACAAATGCTCCGGAGCACATATTAGGCTCTGCGTAAACTCTGTGTGAGCACCCGACTGACTTCAATATAAATCAGAGACGGTGCCTGTCCTCAAAGAGGCCATAGACTGGCATGTAAATAAGACATTATAATACAAAATTATAGTACAATATTTTTACAGTTATTGAGTGTAAGGAGCTGTGGGAATATAAGGACTGGATTTGAGAGGACTGTGCAACAGGGAAAACTCCACCATTACAGAATCCTTAGAGACCTGCCCTTTCCCGCAGACTTATAATCAGGCACAGTTTTTTCCTTATTTTATGCAAGGATAGATAGTTTCTATGGTAGTGAACATTTTCCATCTCTTCATCTTCTTTAATAGAATTTATCTATGTGGTTACATCATTTTCTTATGATGATAGGTATGATTTTATATTCTGGTTTTTTTCCCCTCTGAACATTAACCTACCCATTTTGACAAATAAATATTGTAACTACTATGAAACAAGCATTTAAAATAACCCACTTAGGGGGAGGGTATAGGTCAAGCTTAGCATACATGAGGTCCTGGGTTCAATCCCCAGCACCTCCTTCAAAAATAAATAAAGCTAATTTCTTTTCCCCAACAAAAATAAACAAGCAAATTTTAAAAAATAAAAATAAAGTAACCCACTTAGTTAAAATGAAAATAAATGACAGCAATATTTTTTTAAATGAGTAAAGTAACACAAGCCAAGAGTTTTACTAGATGTATTTGGTCCCTGGGAACAATTTATGCCGACAAGACTTTTATGTAAAGCTGTGACTGAATATTCCTTTAGGACTCAACCTGAATCTTACATTGAATTAGCATCATAATAGGAGCCTCTGAAGAAGGGATTTCTTCTAAGCACAGAAGAGTAATGACCATCAAAGGAAAATGGCTGCAAAGGTAAGGCTTACCCCACCTCCTGATCACATCATAAAGATGAAATGTGAAGACACACACACCCCAGTGTTCACAGCAGCACTATTTACAACAGCCAAGACACAGATGCAACCTAAATGCCTATCGGCAGATGACGTTATAGAGAAGATGTGGTATATTTATATGGTGGAATACTACTCAGCCATGAAAAAGGAATAAAATAATGCCATTTGCAGCAACATGAATGGACCTGGAGATCCCTGTTCTAAGTGAAGTAAGCCAGAAAGAGAAAGAAAAATACCATATGATATCACTCACATATAGAATTTAAAAAAAAAGAGGACACTAATAAACTCATCTACAAAATAGAAACAGTCTTGTAGACATAGTAAACAACCTTATGTAAATTTGGGAGTTTGAGATTTGCAAATGTTAGCCACTATATATAAAAACAGATTTTAAAAAAACCAAATTTCTTCTGTATAGATTTGTTCTTCCCTACTACAAATTACCAGAAACAGGATGGATATGGTGTAAGAGCTTCTCACTCGAGATAAAGTCCATGCAAGTTCTTTGTAAGCTGTCCTAAACATCTGTACGATTATTGCTTATTCTATTTTCATTTTGTATCCAGTTATGATTCTGATACTGATTCACATGCACATTTTTAAAGATAGGGCTCCTGAGACTCTATAAACATTTCTCAAATTCATCAAAGTTAGTCCAAATGAGAAGTGGTGACGTTGGTGTTTAAATCCTGAGAGTTAATGACTATGAGACATAATAGTGTTTTCTCTTCCACTCCCTTGTTGACCCCTCTAGCCATCTCCCAACTTCATCATTGCAATTTCACCCCGCTGAAATTCTTCCTACGCTGCAAATGTTGTTTCTTCCGGCTTCAGTCAACTTCAGGCTTCTGTGAGATCTTACAAAACCTCCTGGGTGCGTCTGAGTTCCCACCGCCTTCCTCAGGACGTAATGATCAGTTCTCTTACAAGCCTCGCTCTCACCCTGGATTAGGGACATCATCCCACGTACTTGGTTCTTCTGCAGGTGAACAGGGCAGGTTCTTGGCTGAAATTCACATCTTCAAAACCAGTAGGGTTGCCACCGTTTTACTTTGTTCTCTTTGTTTTATGTTTTTAGTTTGGTGACAAGGCCAGGGGAGAGGCCGAGCTTCTCAGAAGTAAGGAAACACCGCCTTCCTGAATATAAACCAAGGTGAACGCCGTCAAGAGGACCCCCTGATGGGAACCAGCAGCTGGACTCCAACTAACAGCCCCCTTGCCCAGATTCAATCTCTAGGTCGTTTCACGGAAGCCCTCAGGCTGGGAACAGCAGCACGTTTAACACTGCCCCAGTCACTGGGCTGAGACAGTGATGCGGGGAGGGACCTTTTGTTCCTGGATAATTCCACTCCACTGACCTGGGTGTCTCTTCTTGTTCCAGAACCACATGTCTTTAACAGTGTCACTTTCTAATGCCTTCACATCTGATGAGAAAGCAGCTGACACTTTGAGTGGATTCCGTTCTGCGTGACTGCCTGATATTTCTACCAGTCGTTAATGAGAAACATGAACATTTTCATTCTTCAGTGTGATTAACGCACTCCATTTTCATGTCACAAAATCAGATCAGTTGATGAATCACCAGGAACCGACAGCTTGCTGTGCCCCAAAATTTTAGGGACAAAGAAACTAGAAAATATAGTTCAAAGAGATGAAGGACCTATTGCTTAATGTCACATGGCTGGGTGTTACACAAACAAAAGCCCCGGAGAGAAAACATTAGTACAACATCCAGCGAGCACTCTGGTCTGACTGAAGCACCAGGTGTATAGTGGGGAGCGAGGAGGCCAGAGAGGAGGAGAAGCAGCACCCCTGAAAGAGACCCCCATCTTGGTCCTCACACATCAGAGCATCCTGCTCTGGTCCCCCATTGGCCGCATGCCTCCCCATGGGAAGGACCAAGGACACGTGCCCACCTGGAACCCATTGCCTGACCTTCCAGACCGGGATCTGAGTACCCAGACTTCTTGGCCCAATGCCCCTGAGTTTACTTTCATTTGAATGGCCTCTTCCCTGGATTCACCTCCAAGATCAGACCATCCCACCAGCGTGTAATTGTGGGCATGATGTGGCCAAGGGGTGATTAATGGTAGAGGATTTGGGTAGAGTTTGAAGTTGGGGGTGACATAGCCCCTCGTGGTGTGGAACGGAACCAGGAGTAAGGAGGAAAGGGGGGCAGACACATGCCAAGGGCTTGGGCCTGGGTACCGGCTCTCCCTGTGCAGATAAGTTCTGGCCTGGAACGCCAAGAAACTGAAATTTAAATCTGGATTTCTAAGGTAGGAGAATAAAACATATTTTATTGACCGGTCTGTGCAACTGACTTACAACATTCACACATATCATGTGTGAGCCTCTGTTTTCATTTTTGGCACTGATATTAGAGGTGATGGGGCGCGGTGGTGAGCCAACAAAGCTAAAGCAGGAAGCTGGTTAGAGAGCTGTTGAAAGAACTGAAGTAAAAGAGGATGAAGGCTCAAACTGAGACAGCGATGGGGGAGCGGAGAGGAAGAAACGTAGTAAAGAAATATTTCTGAGCTGGCAGGTGACGGTCTCAGGAGCCGGTGGGTGCCCTTCACAGGACCTGAGCTTCAGACACAACCCGGGCTCCAACATCCCCACCCAAACTTGTTTCCTATCGCGGCTGTAACAAATTACTGCAAATTTAGTGGCTTAAAACAACACAAATGCATTACATTACGGCTCTGAGGTCACACGTCTGGCTCAGGCTCACTGAGCTAAGACCAAAGTGCTGGCAAAGTGGCATTGCTTTCTAGAGGCTCGTGGGAAACTCCCTTTCTCTGCCTTTTCCACCTGCTAGAAATTCCACATGTTCCTTGGCCAATGAGCCCCTCCCCTGTCATTAAAGCCAGTGGGGACAAGCTGTGTCTTCCTCACCAACCATGACTCCCAGTCTTCAAGTTTTAAGAATCCTTGTGATTATATTGGCCCCACCTGGATAATGTAGGCTGCGTCTCTCTTGTTTAAGGTCATCAAGCTTAATTGCACCTGAAACCTTCATTCCCGCCCCCAGCACCCTCACAGTTCTGGGCACTGGGATGTGGACACCTTTGGGAGTGGTTTCCCGCCTGCCACACGTGTTAGAAGTGGTTTCCTGTCATCTGGGGCCCCAGAAGTGGGCTCACTCGTGGGAGTTTGGGATTTGCAGATACTAACTACTATTGTGTCCGAGCAGGACCATGTGGGGCCTTCCAGGGTCAGGCCCCTCCCCCAAGTCCTCTGCTGGAGCTCATCTCTGAAGGGCCCACATCATAGTATCTCTTTTCCTGAGTGTTTCAGATGCTTAAAACCACCACCAGATGGAAGAAATTAACCACCTGATGGTTGAGAGCATGTGGCCCGCAGACCTGAAGCCCAGAGGGTGACAGTGTTGCCCGCCCTGTTACCTCCATGTCAGCCAATCAGAGGCCTGTGCGCGAGCTGATCACACACGCTGTGACCCCCTCCCCCCACCTGGCCTTAAATGTGCTTTGCTGACACCCTTAGGGGAGTTTGGGGTTTCTTGGGCGTGAGCCACCCCGTCCTCCTTGCTCGGCCCTGCAATAAACCTTTCTCTGCTCCAAACTCATGTTTCAGTTTGTTTGGTCTCACGGTGCAGCGGGCACACGAACTTGCCTTTGGTAACAGTTCTGACGAGCCAGCACAGGAGTCTGGGCCGGCGGCAGGTCGACCCTGGCCGGGGCAGCCCCTCCCCTGGGTCCCAGCAGCTGCCAGAGCTCAGTTGACTCCAGAGAACTGGGAAGGACTGTCCCCGGCAGGCGCCGGCTGCCCCAGCAGGAGGCGGTGTGGAGCCGAGAAACTTCCCCAGCTGCACCCGCATTCGGAGTCACCTGGGGGTGAGTGGCTACAGCTCGCACAGGCTGGGCATCCTCTCCAGCCATCTGGGCTCATTCCCACTGGGAAGGGAGCCGCTCTGGGTTGGTTCTCTTTCAGGAGCTGGGCCCATCTGTTTGGAGGCCTCCGCTTGCTAGTGGAAGTGGGATTTGGGGGCCACACCTTGTCTGATCTTTTGTTTGTGGGACCATGTTTGTTGTTTGTATGTGTGTATCAGTACTTACATTGGCCAGCTGAGACATATTTGAGTAGCAGGGCTCGGTGTGATGACACCAGGGTGTCCTTCCCTTTTGCGTTGGCCTCGCCTGGGGCTGAGCGTGGGCCAGGATGTTCCCTTTCCAGCCTTGGTCCTTCATTCAGCTTCATCCCTGATGGGGCACTGGTTGGGGTTCTCCCTCTCTGGACTGACAGTGCGTTGGTTATGAGTCTCCCTTTTGGGGCCAGGGAACTGTGACCCTGAGACATCACCTTGAATTGTTGTTTGCTGGGTATTTGATAACATTGGCCTTGAATAATTAAGTGTGGGTGATCAGAGCTCTGTTCCATCTTATATATAATTATTCTGGAGTATATTTTGCAAAACTGGGAGATATTCAGCCATGCTGCCATATGAAAGAAAATGATGTTTTTATTGTAATGCTGTGTGATCTCAGTGCTCCCTGAGATCTGGAGAACAGTGGCCCTAACGCTTTATCTCAAAGTGGGCCTTTTGCAATTTGGCTTTTGTTTTGAGTGCGTGTGTGCGTGCGTGCGTGTGTGTGTGTGTGTGTGTGTGTGTGTGTGTGTATCTTGGTACCTGAGTCCAAATCCTGTCCTCTCTTCCTACTTTTGCTGAAAGTGAGGCATCTGAATGTGAGTGAATGACATGTATATTATTGCCTATTACTGTTCTTTCTTTAAGCTGGAGTGGATATTTGGAAACAGGAGAAAAAGTCCCTTAAAATAGCCAAGATGACTGGGTTTTGTATAAACCGTTAGAGGAGGAATTTGCTTTTCTCTTCCTGGGCCTTTGAGACGTAAATGGTCTACCTGGGCTCTCTGGGAGAAAGCTTTTTTGCAAACTCAGGCAGAAAACCTGTGAGATCTCCTGTTCTGTCTGTCTTTACATAAAATTAAATATGTAAAAGAGCTCTATTTAATTGACTTAAAAGTAAGCACTTACCAATTAAACACTCCTAAGTATAAAAGAAGCGAGACAGCAAATTTCAGGCTCCTGCGATCTAGGAAGTAGTCAATATTAAATTAATATCTGATATTAAACCTAGCTTAAGCTTGTTGGTATAATCAACACAGACATATCCTTTATTGTGCCCAGGTTTACTGAAGGTTAATAAGTTCGTGTTTCTGTTGCAGAGTTTGTTAGAAAGAAAAAAAATTAATGAACTTGATATGATAAAATTCTTATATATAAATTAAATGCAAATAACATAAGAGCTTTTGGGTGAACTCTTTGGAAATGATTGTGTTTCCGGAAGGTCTACCTAAAATTGATCTCTCCAGATACTTGGTAACTTGAAATTTTTGAGCTGTGCTAACTCAAGTTAAATGATAGAAGTTTGTTGACTAGCTAGTTCATTCCCAAACAAAAATAAGATACTGGAACATTATTTACTGAACATTGGCTTCCCTTTACAGAGAAACTAAAGGTGTTTAGGACTATTATTAAATATGCTTGGTGCTACACTGAGATATTTTCTATAAAAACACGTTTTTAAAAATTATTATTGGTATTTACTTTTGCCAGGCTACAGAATGCTCATGTAAAAGTTCCTAATTGCTTACTTCTTTGTTTTCACTAAAAATTCTTTTCAAGAGTTGAGGATTCTAATTTAAATATGTCATTAAACCTACTAAAAATAATAAAGACAGCATTTCAGTATTCAGTAGGAAAGAAGGTAATATGTTTTGTTTTAAAAAAAAAATTTTTTTTGTCCTAAAGCTTGTTGTTTCTAGGTTGGAAAAAAAAAGGGGGACAAGCTAACATGGATACAGAAAGTTGTGGAAAGTTTATAGAACGGGAGCCCTAAAAAAGGAGTTCTGTACATGTCAGGCTGAGACTGGATTACATTTAAGTAGGTAAACGGATTTTGTTATTAAAATCTTGGTGCAGGACTAGATTGGGTTCCTTGCCTTCAGTAACACTATATATAAAATAGATAAACAACTAGGTCTTACTGTTTAGCACAGGGAACTATATTCAATACCTTGTAATAGCCTATAATGAAAAAGAATCTGAAAAAGAATACATATATACATATAACTGAATCGCTATGCTGTGCACCAGAAATTAACACAACATTGTAAACCAATTATACTTCAATAAAAAAAAAAAAAGAAGGAAAAGAAAAAGAAATGAATTGGTGAAGCAAGTTAGGCAAGATATTTTACCACCTTATAGAACTAGGGACAAAACACATTTAATCATATTTTAGAACTCAGTATAGTGTTATCCAAAAACCTCATGAGCTTCAAGTAATCTGAAGCCGTGGAACACACAAACACGCCAAGTGTCATAGTCCTCTGGCGGGGATGGCCTTCCCGAGGCTGGGTGGACATCCACTGTAGGCATCTGAAGGTGACTCTTCCTTCAAGTCCTTGCTCCTACCCCAGGCCATGGTTACAGTGTCATTTCTGCCGGTTAGACTTCTGTCACTTCAGAGGTAACCTGTTAACCAAGTCTAGACGACTGAAAATTATCAGACTGTTTTATATGCAACATGTAAACCATCCTTACAGAAGTTGTTTACAAGCAGAAAGACGAAAAGTAAAGCGAAGTGTCTATCCTGTGAGGTGGGAGCTCAGAGTGTTGGGCCCTTATCATTCCAGGGAGCACAGGTCTATGCAAGCCCAGGAACTGGATTTACTGATAACCAGAGTTTTCATTTCATCAGATGATTCTCTCCTCTAGGCATTCCTGGGGCAGAGGACTGAGATGCATTGTCTTTTATGGTTTCTCTCCTCTCCCTACTGTTGCAGCAAAGTGTGTTACAGCTTAGTTGTGACAGGCGAGCGACCAGGCAGCACTCGGAGAGTTGGAGAACTCAGGTTTATTACGCCAGCAGGCCCAGAAGAGTTAACACTCCAAGCTCTGGACCCTGTCTGTAGGTTTACACAGGCTTTTATAGGCTACCAGTCTAGACTTTGTAACATTTTGCAACATCATATGCAAATAAAGTGTAACAAATGGACCAATCAGGAGTGATAGAAATGGACCAATCAGGAGTGAGTTTAGGGAACCAATAGAATCTTAGGGGTAAGTTCCACTTTCCTAGAAGTAAGCCGTTTCAGAGCTAAAAAGCGAGATAATGCCCCTGGGCCAGGGAACCGAATGGTGCTGGCAGGAGAGTAGTGGCCCTGCCTGGGGGTCTTGCCATCTTTTTCATGGGGCATCCCACCTCACTACAACAGAAGGAGAAAAAGCTTTCAGAATTCAGTTGTGAAAACTCAGAATCCTGCAAAGCTGTGGGCCACAAGCTCAGGGGAAGAAGTCACAGGCAAGGGGGAGCCCTAAACCAGAGAGCCAGCTCCCCATTTTTCTCAGACCCAGCCCGGGCCCGACCGCAGAGCCTCAGGAGGAAGTCACTGCCTCACTGCATCACGAAGAAGTGTTCACATGGAAGCTTTGCAGACACCAATCCCTGGGGTACAATGGAAAGAAACAGCGCCGTGGGCTTTCAGAATATTTTCTGGGCATAAATATTTTCAGAGTTTGTTTTGGTTCAGGCTCTGTAATTACTCAGCAGCAGAAAAATTTGAGATTTATTGTGGCGTTGTCAGGATTTCGGATACAGTTTCTGTGAATTCCATCCTCCACCTCTCCCTCCCAAACCCAAGAAATACAATTTTGAAGAATTAATGAATGAGTTCAGAGGGTGATGAATTTAAGCTCCCTAGACACACAGGAGAGTAAAGGAAATCTCTCGTGGTTTCCTCTCTGGGTGAAAATAATTAACCAAATTGTACATCCAAAGTATAATCCTTCAGATTACAAGTCACCAAATATCAAGTTCATTATCTTATATAATGGTGGTGAGAAATACAATACTAAAGGAACTTTCCTTTTTTATTATATATTAACTCTCCATTTGATATTTTAAAATTCCTAGTGGATTAAATGGCTTTTCACCAAATAAACAACCTGTTGTTGGTGAGTTACAATAATTTTGATAATTGTTCTTTCATATAATATCAAAGTTAACTTGTTTTAGATATTAATCCCCAAAAGCAGAGTTCGCAGCGCTTGACAATGTCATAGTAGTCATTGGCTTAGTGACCAGAATGGAGACAGGGATATGAGAAGGGCACTGCTCTCATAAAATTGCTACCAAAAAAAGAGACAAATCTGTGACTTGAATCCTAGGGCCACTCCTATAGCGTGCAGGGCCCTGGGCACACCAGCACCCTTCTAAGCAGCTCAGGCTCATGCTGTCCCATGGAGGAATTATTCCTCCCATCAGTGACATGGTCTGCTCTCCAGGCTGAGAGGCTGTTCCTTGGAGCTGGCGCCTGGCCACAGGAGAGGGGGCGGAAGCCAAGGCAGAGCACTGTCCTCTTGTAAATTCCTTGGGCCTGATGGAAGCAAGTTCTTTATCTTGAGCTCAGTACTTTATCACCTGGTCATACTTCCTCCGCTTTTCCCCAGGCAGAACTGTTGACACAGGACACTACATTTATATATATCAACCCAGAAACCAATGAACAAATGTTGTGTTCCTGTGTAAATATGCAAACTTCCTCATGCAGACATTTGGCTCGGAAATATTTGGTTTTTAGAAATATTTAACGAACGCTGGTCCAGTTGAGATGCTGGCTGCTGCAGCCTCCTCTGGACAGTCAGGTGCCTGGACCCACCTGTTTCCATCAGTACCCCCTGCTGTGCTCTGAGCGTTTCCGTGGTCACTGTCATTAGCTTCCTGGAAGCGAATGTGTTCTTTAGCAAGTGTGTGTCAGATCCATGCACTCCCTCATTTAACAATGAGTGGGGATGGGTGATGTGTGAGTCATCAATGAATGAGGGTCATTCAGTCACTATCATCAAACACCTAGGCACGTGCCAGGCCCTGAAGCCACAGAAGGCAGGACTGCACACGTGTGTGAAGCAGCCTGGAGGAGCTCAGAGCTTATGAAGGAGACCCGTAATTGATGGTAAGATTTATGTACAAGAAGGTCTCTCTGTGCTGTATCAGATAGTGAAATACAGAGAAGAAGCAAATATCCCACCTTCAGGAAAATCTAAATAACACGGTATAACAGGGTAAGGGCTGCTATTTTAACAGAATTGGGATCGCTTATGATCTGTTAAATATTTTAAAATCAGGATGTTAAACCATACGCATACACCCCACTATTTACAAGTGAACTTACACAATCACGGGGAAAAAAACCAAACCAATAAATAACCCTGACAGGAAACACACCAGGGATTATGGAATTATAGTGATATGTATCTGTTTGCTCTCTTTATATTTTTCACATTTCCCATGTTTTCTACTATTAGCAGACATTGCATTTATTTATTTAACAGGTTTTATTTTTTTTTAATTGAAGTCTAGTTGATTTACAATGCTGTGTTAGTTTCTGGTGTACAGCAGAGTGATTCAGTTATACATATGTATATATTTCCAGATTCTTTTCCATTGTAGGTTATTACAAAATACTGAATATAGGTCCCTGTGCTATGCGGTAGGTCCTTGCTGTTTATTTTTTTTTTTAACTGAAGTATAGTTGCTTTGCAATGTTGTGTTAGTTTCTGGTGTACAGCAGAGTGATTCAGTTATACATATGTATATATTTCCAGATTCTTTTCCATTGTAGGTTATTACAAAATACTGAATATAGGTCCCTGTGCTATGCGGTAGGTCCTTGCTGTTTATTTTTTTTTTTAACTGAAGTATAGTTGCTTTGCAATGTTGTGTTAGTTTCTGGTGTACAGCAGAGTGATTCAGTTATACATATGTATATATTTCCAGATTCTTTTCCATTGTAGGTTATTACAAAATACTGAATATAGGTCCCTGTGCTATGCGGTAGGTCCTTGCTGTTTATTTTTTTTTTTAACTGAAGTATAGTTGCTTTACAATGTTGTGTTAGTTTCTGGTGTACAGCAGAGTGATTCAATTATGCACATACAGATTCCTTTTCATATTCTTTCTCATTATAGGCTATTACAAAGTATTGAATATAGCTCCTTGTGCTGTACAGTAGGACCTTGTTGTTTATCTAGACATTGAATTTATAATCAGAAGAAGGTGTTTTTAAAAACTCTTCATGCCTAGGTGGGAAAGACTGTTCATGGAATTCCTTAGCGTCCCCTGGGTTCTGCTCTCCTGTCAAGGAAGCCTGGTTCTATTAATTCCCTAGGAGAGCTGCCTGAAAGCCGTATGAAAGAGAAACAGGAAATGCACATTTCTAAGCTTCTGACACATTTTGCAAAGTCACTTTCCAACAAGGCTGTGCTGATTTCCCTTCTCCTCACATAGTCCGGGTGAGGGGCTGGAGCAGACACCTGGGTCCTGAGGGAACAGGTATCTGTCTGGTGGCATTTGGTGGCCAGGTTACTTCCCTCCTGCAGGACACTTGCTGATCTAGTCACCAAGGCTCCTGTTCATAACCCTTCTTATTTCCGAACATACAGGCCTGATTAAGAGGTCAGAAATACATGCATTTTGACAGGAGACTGGAGCAGACGTCAATCAGCCCCCGAGGACTATCTCCTGGAGCAAACGAGTCCTCTTGTTGCTGCAGACCTTCCCTGCCTCGGTCGGAAGTGTTGGAGTCTGTCTGAATGGCCTGTTATCTCCAGAGCGACAACGTGAAGTTCCCAGGAGGCTGGCTCTGTCGCTGTCTGTCGCTAAGACGGTGCTGAGAATTGAGGAGGCAGGAAGTAAAGAGAGCCCGGAGTGGGGAGCTGGGTGGCCTGGCAACCCTGAGCAGGTGACACCCCCTACCTGCGCCATAGCTTCCTCACGCATGACATGCTTTCTGAGGTCCTTCCTGCCCGAACATCCAGCCATTCTGCGTGCTCCGATGCAAGGAGGTGCCAGATGAAATCTCACGGAGCCACCAGTGCCAGCGTAAACTCCACTGTGGGATTTTTCAGTGTCATTTGAGAGTCTCACATTTTCATTGACTTTGGGCTTCAGGTCATAGATGGTTTGAGCGCACAGTGTTAGGACTGGGATATGGCTGCGTCAACATTCTCAATTTACAGGTGAGGAAACAGACCCAGAAGGATGGAGAGCCTTGCCTGAAGTCCCAGGGCATTTGCAGCCTGCTGCGAGGACGCCTGAGGCTCCCTCGTCCTTGTGTGGGGCCCCTCCCACCACCTCGCTTCCCCTAAATGTTATATCTGAGCACTCCTCCTCGGGGGGAGCAGAGCCAGCTGGGACTCTAGTTCTGGGTTCGGAGCGTGATTTCTTCACACCCTTGATGGGCAGGATGCGCGCCAGACGCACGCAGCTGAGGCATGCGCAGTGCGGCCAAGTGCCTCCTGCCTCCAAGCACCTGGGGGCAAGATGGGCATAAAAGCCACTGAGGAGAAACCCCAGGACTTTGCCAGAAATGAAAGACGAGGACTGCCAGAGTCTTAGCAGAAGGTGGAGAGTGGGAAGAGACGGAGGAGAGGGATGGTCTGTCCCAGCCCTTCCTTCTAAAGCCTGGTCCCTGAGGCTGCGGGCCCATCACCATGCAGCTTCTGGGGTCATGATAAGGAGGCGTGGGGCTCTGACAGTGGCTTTGGCAGTGGATTTCTTTCCGTTGTTTTCCAGCAAATTGAAATGCCTGAGTTAGAGGCAGATCCCCCCAGCCTTGCTCTCTGTTTTTGAGAATTAAAATATATATATATATTTTTATGAGGAAGAGGTAATTAGGCTTATATATTTATTTTTAATGGCAGTACTGGGGGTTGAATCCAGGACCTCGTGCATGCTAGGCATGCGCTCTACCACTGAGCTCTACCCTCCCCCACCCCTGTTCTTTAGAACGTGAATTCCACCTTGAACCACAAGATGGGATGGAGGACGCAGCAACTTGGTTTAGTGGGAAGGGAGGACTTTGGACGGGGACCGAAGGTCCAGCTCTACCGCGTAGCCAGCCCCATTATCTTCACTGGCCTCCTGTGTAAATGGGGTGCCTTGTCTACTCTGAGGCAGTCTACCAGGCCACTTTGTACCCCCAGCCTAGAGCTTTCAAAATTGGCCGGGCCTGGAGGCCTCCCCTTGAGGGGCAATGCCTGGCCGGGAAGCCCCTGCTACAGACATTCCCCTTCTCCTTGAAGGGCACCTCATTTGTCACAGACCCTCCTCCACCCCATGCTGGTCTCGGCTCTGCTCCCATCTGCATGCCCACACCCAGGGTCTCTCAGTCCAGGAGGGACGGGGCTGGAAGGTCCTACCTACACTCCCGACAAGGTGGGACCCTCTTCTTCATCTCTCCTTGCCTGGGTCTCTGTCTCCCCCATTCCAGCTCCACAGGGCTTCTTTCTTCCTTAAACACTCCGTGCTCCCTCCTACCCCCAGGATTTTGGGTATGCGCTTCCCTCCTGCCTGGAGTGTCCTCCATGCCCTCATCTCTTCGCAGGGTAACCTGGAATGAACGACTTCCACATCACTCCCTCTGGGGTGCCTCTGCTAACCCCCAAGACTCACTCCAGCCCTGTGTTTGATCCTCTGGTGGCTCCTTGAATTTTCTGGCAGTGCTATAACCTAGCTTGTACTTAAATGTTGTGTGGTCATTTGACGTTTGTGCACCTCCTAGGACAGGGCCCAAGCCTGTCTGTGCCCAGGTGTCCCAGCAACGGCACAGAGGATGGTCTCAGCTGTGGGTGCTCAGCAAAGCTGACTAGAAGGATACAAGTTCCCTCTCTTTAGAAGGGGCTTCCCCTGTGGTGGCCTCACCCAATTGCCTTCACTGGGTAAGGGCCTCCTTGCTCACCCCCTCACTGTCCCCACAAAATTGCCCCAGCCTCAGCCGTACCTAAAGTCCTTGGAGTTACTCTAGGGGCAACCAGAGCCCTCTTCCCACTGGCTCCTGTTTCTTTGTGAGGACCTGCATTTCCCAGATGATGACGCCAGAGCTCTTCGCCCGTTGGGTGTGCACTGGCGTTCACCCCACGTATGTGCACTGGGCTGGGCCCCAGGTAGATACACAATAAGGGGCAGACACAGAAGGGCCAGACCGAGAGCAAAGAGATTTGCCCTCAGTGGCTCAGAAATGTAGGCCACAGGGAAGTTGATCAGAGAATGGCCTTAGCAGCATCTAGGGACCAGTGGGGAAAGGCCCTGGGACTCGGAAGACCTGTGATGCAAGTTACAGTGTCACGTATGTGACTCCTGGTTTTGCTTTGTCCTCCTAGAATGGGTAGCAGAGCAGGAGCCGCTATATGGAGGGTGGTCACAAACATCTGGGCTTCTTTAATTTGGGTCTCTCTTTGCCAATGAGTCCTTCATTCCTCAGTGCTCTGGAGAAATGAACAGCTAACAGTTTTTTCTACGTGTCAGAAGATCTGGGTGTCTTCTCTTCCTCTCTCCCTGCACACCAACCACACCAGCCACATTGACCTTCTTTTTGTTTGTAGAATGTTTGTGCTTTGCTCTACCCCGGGGCCTTTGCACATGCTGTGCTCCATTTATGGAAAGTTCTACTTCCAGTCTCACTGCAACTTCTTCAATTATTTGACTCCTACCCCTTTTTCCACATTTAGCTCAAATATCATCGCCAGACTAGGAAGAATTTGTGTAATAAACTCTCTTTGCTTCCTCCAGATTTTCCTTCCCAGCATTTATCCCAGTTTGTAATGATATCTTTTTGGTGGCAATTGAGTTAATGTCTGACTCCTCACTAGTGTTTAACCTCCCCAAGCGCAGCAACATGAGTAACTGGTTTAATCTTATTCCTATCATTGAGGCCGGAGCCTGGCCTGCAGCAACTGCTCTGTAAGCACTGGCCAAGTTGACTTGAATAGCTGTAGCCAGAGCAGGTGTTTAGCACCAGCAGGTAGGAGGCGTCATGGGAGAAGCCATGTTCAGCTTGGACTTGAACCAGGGGTGTTTTCTGTCCTGCCAAAGGCATGGGGTCTGACCTCCCCATCCAGCCAAGCATGAGTCTGAAAGTCAGGGTCGGGCTACTTCATCTGCCTGCCACAGTTGCTAACTTTTCATATGTCGGAGATTTTAATAAACCTGGACTTGTAGCTTTTGAAAAACCGGAAGTCCAGAACCCTTATTTGCATTCACACGCACCTACCCTGGCTGGAGCTGAGTCTCAGCGGCCCCTCTGGATGCTCATGTTAGCTTCTAGTTTACTGGGCCCTTGTCACTCATCTGTGGCACCTACTTGTACCTGACAGCGGATGTGTGACCCTCACTGGAACACTCAGGTTAGAGAGTGATGGAAAAGCCACAGGGCCTTGCTGAACAAATGAGCTCTTGTCTCCATGCAATGAGGAATCAGTGGTAGACCGTTTCACAGAATCTCCCTAGAGTGGGGAAGAAAGGCTGATGAGGGTGAGAAGTTACTATAGAAACACACCGGTGAAGGTGCTACTTCAAGGAAGCTTTGAACAGGTGCAATACAGGAGCAGGGACAAAGCACCCTGGTGGGAAGAGAGCAAGCAGGTGCTCTTCAGGTCGATGGCCTCAGACAAGGGCCAGAGAAGACATAGGGGAGGATAGGCTGATTTGGGACAATGCAGAGGAGCCCAGAGGGAACTTTTTGCAGCCATTTGCATGTTCTTTCAAATTCCCTAGATATGAGAGACGAGAGTTGAGGCTAGGTCCCACTGACTAGCTAAAGGGGCACTGGAGATTGAATCAGAATGAGGGGACAGTGATTGTCTGTTCCATTCAGTCTCAGTGAATCCTTGGCCATTTAGTGCCAAAAAGTCCTGAGTAAGTTCCAGGCATCATGCTGGGTAAGACGTGGTCCTGGGTGGCTTTTTGAGTAGTTGTCTAATTCAGTAATCTCTTGGTTACAAAGATCAGGACATCACTTACACTAGGTTAAGCAAAAAAGGGACACTTATTAGAAGAGGCAGTGGCATCCTATGACACCAAATGGTAAGAAGTAACTGGGCCTCATGAAGGAGGGAAGCATGGAATAGTTAATTAACTCATGGTGGAGATAAAATGGAAGCCTAAAAATTCAAGGAATCCAAAAGAAATCAGGAAAGGAGAAAAAAGGAGCAAAGAACAGATGAGACAAATACCAAAAAAAAAAAAAAAAAATGGTAAAGTGGTAGATTTATACCCAAACACTGTGATAATTAAGTGTAACTGGTCTAAAAACTCCACTTAAAAGGAAGATATTTTCAAACTACGTAATAAAAGAAGATCCAACTCTATGCTGTGTATTAAAAACCTCAATACTTTAAAGACACAGGAGAGTTAAAACTAAAAGAATAGAAAAAGAGATAAGCACTAATTACGAGAAAGCTGGAGTGAATAATTAAATATCAGAAAAAGTAAACTTCAGAACACTAAAGAGTATTCAGAACAAGGAATAAAGAGGGGCATTTCAAAACACAAAAATTCTAAAAATGTATATTCTAATCATGGAGTTACAAATATATGACAACAAAACTGACAACTGAAAGGATAGGTAGGCAAATCCACAATTATATTAAAAAGTTGTCACACTCCTCCCTCACTGTTGTTGTTCACGTGTTTTATTCACTTTTTTCTACTTGTTCTATCAGTTACTGAGGGAGGAGGTATACATAAAATAGATAAACAAGTTTATACTGTGTAGCACAGAGAAATATATTCAATATGTTGTAGTAGCTTATGGTGAAAAAGAACATAAGAATGAATATATGTATATTCATGTATGACTGAAGAATTGTGTTATACACCAGAAATTGACGCAACATTGTAAACTGACTATACGTCAATTTGAAGAAGTCTCAAAAAAAAAAAAAAAAAAAACACTTGAACAACACTATTAACTGCATTGATTTAATTGACATTTATAGAACACTCTATCTAAACACAGCAGAGTACAACATCTTTTAAAAGTGAACACGGAGGGGGAGGCTGTAGCTCAGTGGTAGAGCGCATGCCTAACCTACACAATGTCCTGGGTTCAATCCTCAGCACCTCCATTAAAAATAAATTAATAAATAAAAACCTACTTACCTCTCTCCCAAATAAATTTTTAAAATAATAAATGAAAAAAGTGAATATGGAACATTCATAAACACAGGCCATATCTGGGGCAGAAAACAAATTCCAATACATTTTAAAAGGACCAAAATAATACAGAATGTGTATCTGAGTACAATGGAATTAAAATAGAAGTCAGTAATAGAAAGATATCTAGAAAATCCCCAAGTATTTAGAAATTAAGCAACACACTTTTAAATAACACATGAGTCAAAGAGGAAATAACAGACGAAATTAGAAAATATTCTCTACTGAATGAAAAAGAAAACACCGCATATTAAAATCTGTGTTATGCATAGAGAGAAATTTATAACTTTAAATGATTTTATTAGAAAGGAAGAAAGATCCAAAATTAATAATCTAAGCAGCATCTTAAGAAATCAAAAAAAGAGGAGTGAAATAAACCTAATGTAAGTAGAATGAAGGAAGTAATCAAGTTAATAGCAGAAACCAGTGCAACATAAAGGAAATAATAGAGAAAATAATAAAACAAGAAGCTGTTTCTTTGAAAAGATCAATAAAATTGATAAAGTGCTAGCTAGAATGACTTTTAAAAAGAACTATAAAGTATATTACTAATATCAGTAATAAAAGGGGCGATATCACTACAGATTAGACAGACATTAAAAGAATAATAAAGAAATTACAGCTTTGTGCCAATAAATTTGAAAATTTAGATAAAATAGACAGATTTCTCAATAGGAAAATTACTGAAGCCCATTTAAGAAAAAAAAAAAGACAACCTGAATAGTTCTATTACTGTTAATGAAATTAAATTTTAAAAGCCTTCCCACAAGGAAACTCCCAGATCTGAATTCACTAGTGAATTTGATCAAATATTTAAGGAAGTAATATCAATCCTACATATACTCTTTCAGAAAGCAAAGGAGGAGCAAAGGCTTTGTAACTTAATGTATGGGGCCAGCATCACCCTGATATCAAAATCAGAAAGAAGGTGTCACAAGAAAAGAAACCCATAGACCAGTGTCCAGCACAAACACACATGCAAACATCCTTAATAACATTGCAGCACGTTGAATCCAGGAAAGCGTATATATAAAGAATAATACATCCTGATCAAGACAGTTCATCTCAGGAATGCAAATTATGTTATGCAAGTCATTGCACTAAAGTAGACAGGGAAAACCCACATGATGAGCTCAACAGATGCTATAAAAGCATTTGACAAAATGGAATGCCCACTCATGATTAAAAAAAAAAACTCTTAAAAATATAGATAAAGGGAAACCCCTCAACCTAAAAAAGGCAGCTATGAAAACCTACAGCCATTATCAAACTTAATAATGAAAGACAGAATGTTTTCCTCCTAAGCGAGGGAGAGGGACCAAGGCAAGGGTGTCTATTTTACCACTGTTATTCATTATCGCAAAAATTTTGGATAGGCACTTCACAAAAGAAGATATACAAGTATCCAATGAAGAAGTGAAAAGATACATATCACCATTAGGCATCAGGGAAATGTGATAATTCTGCACATCCACTAGAAAGATTGAACTCAAAAAAGACTGACAATTCCAAGTGCTGACAAGGATGTGGATCAACTGGAACTCTCATACATTGTTAGTGGAAATGCAAACTTTTACCATCACTTTGAAAAACAATTTGGAAGCTTCTTATGAATTTAAATATATACTTACTGTATATACACCAGAAATTCCTGTTCTAAGCATTTTCTCAAGATAAATAAAAACACACACTCACACAAGAATTTATACACAGATATTTACAGTAGACTTAGTAGCCCCAAGCTGGAAAAACTCAAATAGAAGAATGAATAAAAACTGTGATACAACCATAGGGTGGAATACTACCCAGTATAAAAAGAGAGGTTATTGATACACACAGCAATATGGATGACGCTCAAAGACGTGCTGAGCGAAAGAAACCAGACACAAAACGAGTATATACATTTTACACGTTTCCACTTAAATATTTTAGAAAAGGCAATCTTGTCTACAGTGACAGGTAGCAGGTAGTAGTCACATTGGGTTATAGGTGGGAGCAAATGATTCTAAAGAGGCAAGGAGAAATTTTTTGTGGTGATAGAAATGTTGATATGTATCTATATCTTGATTGTGGGTGGTGGTCGCACGAGTGTAAATGTGTCAAAAATCTATCAAATTATCCCTTAGAATATTTGTATTTTACCATATGTAAGTTATATCTCAGCAAAGTTGACTGATGAAAGGGGGAATGTGATGGTTAATTTTATGTGTCAGCTTGGCTGGGCCACGGTGCCCAGATATTTGGTCAAACATTATTCTGAATGTTTATGTGAGGGTGTTTTTGGACGGATTAACATTTAAATCAGTGAGTAAGGCAGATTGCCCTCCGTAATGTAAGTGGGTCACATCTGAACAGTTGGAGGCCTGAATAGAACAAAGACTGACTTCACCTGAGCAAGAAAGAATTCTGCCAGCAGACAGCCTTCAGACTTGGACCACTCCATCAGCTCTCCTGGGCCTCCAGCCTGCTGGTCCACCCTGCAGCTTTTGGACTTGCTAGCCTCTAGGATGACATGAGCCATTTCCTTAAAACAATTCTCTCTCTCTCTCTCTCTCCCTCTCTCCCTCCTCTTGGTTCTGTTTCTGTGGAGAACTCTGACTTACACAGAAGGGATGGGAAACACCTTATCCTCAACTGTGATTTACTTCAGGCGAGAGAATTCTCTCCTATTCCCACTGTGTCCATAGTCCCTCTGCTTGCTAAGTCCTTTGTTGCTCTACCCAGAACCAACCTGAGCATCAGTTTTGTTTTACCTGTAAGGCAGGGCTTAATTAAACACTGCCCTGTATCCTTCCCTAGTTTTCTGTGTTCTCACCTGACGCTGCCTCCTGCAGTTGGTACCCACACCTGCTCAGGCATTACAAGCCCGGGCACCATGTATGTATGTCCTATACTTTAACTCATCTGCACATCCTAGATACAGGTATAGTCTCTCCAAAGGAAAGGATGTGGGAAGTACTTTTACTTTTCCATTTTTCCAAAGTCTCTGAACTCCGTTCCTCCCTGGTCTCAGCAGGGAGACATGCTGTGGATGTGGAACCCGGTGCCCCAGGCTGAGGATGTGCCTGCGCTGCAGATTCATGGATTTTACATGCTTTATGGTCTGGTGGTGCTCAGAGGAGCAGTGCTTTCAGTGAGTGGGCCATCAGCTTATGAATATTCATGAGTCTCTTTGTGCTCTAATTCCAATACTAACTTCTTTTCCTTTTCTGGAGGACACGGATTTCAGGGCTGTCAGCCAAGGTTGGGTCAGCGTGCCTGTCAGTTGGGTCTCTGAGGATAAGAGATGGCTGGGGCCCAAGACCCCACCTAACCATCAAATGCTGCTAGGTGCCTGAGGACCACATGACTTCTCCCCTCTCACACATTTTTAAGTTGATCCTCTGTTTCCACAAATTCCTCATCTGTGGATTCAACCAACCTCAGATTATAAATACTCAAAAAAATTTCAGAAAGTTCCAAAAAGCAAAACTTTGCCATACTTGGCAACTATTTACATAGCATTTACATTATTTCATGTATATAAGTAATCTAGACATGGTTTGAAGTATATGGGAGGATGTGCGTAAGTTGTATGAAAATACCACACCATTTTATGTAAGGGACTTGAACATTGATATCCGTGGAGGATTCCTGGAACCAATCCCCTGCGGATACTGAGGGATGACTGTATAACATGAAGTTCACCATTGTAACCATTTCTTAAGTGTATAATTCAGTGGCATTAAGTACATTCACATTGTTGTGAAACCATCACTATCTGTTCCCCAACTTTTTCATCATCACAAACAGAGAGAGACTCTGTAACCATTAAACACTAGTTCCTCATTTCTCTCTCCCCTCAACCAGCCTCTGTTAACCTCTAATCTTCTTTCTATCCCTATGAATTTGCTGATTTTTAGATATTTTATATTAGTGGAATCATACAACATTTGTCCCTTTGTATGTGGCTTAATACACTTAACATAATGTTTTCAAGGTTCATTCATGTTGTAGCACATATCAAAGCTTCACTCTTTTTTGTGGCTGCATAATATTCTGTTGTATATATAGACCACATTTTATTTACTCATTCATCTGTTGATGGACACAGGTTGTTGCCAGATTTGGCTATTGTGAGCAGTGCTTCAGTGAACACTGGCATGCAAGTATCTGTTTTCAATTTTTCTGGGTTTATACCTAGGGGTGAACATTCTATGTTTAAATTCTTGAGGACCTGCCAAAATGTTTTCTGCAGCAGCTCTATCACTTTACATTCCCACTAGCAATGTACGAGGGTTCCAATTTCTTCACATCCTTGTCAACACTTGTTATTATCCATTTAAAAAATTATAGCCATCCTAGTAGATACGAAGTGGTGTCTCACTGTGGTTTTGATTTCCATTTCCCCAATGATCAAAGATATTGGAGCATCTTTTCACATGCTTATTAGTCATTTGTACATCATTTCTTTGAAAAAAATATTTATTCAAGTTTTTTGCTCATTTAAAAGACTGGTTGTTTGTCTTTTTTATTGTTGAGCTTTAGGAGTTCTTTATATATTCTCGTGTTAAACCTTTACGATATACATGATCTGAAACTATTTTCTTCCATTCTATAGGTTGTCTTTTTACTTTCTCGATAATATCCTTTGATTCTTCAAAGTTTTTTAATTTTGATGAAGTCCATTTATTCATTTTTTTTCTTTTGTTGCTCATGCTTCTGATGTCGTAGGTAAGAATCCACCGCCAAATCTGAGGTCGTGAAGATTTACCTCTAAGTTTTCTTCTGCAAGTTTTATAGTTTTAGCACTTACATTTAGATCTGTGATCCATTTTGAGTTGACTTTGGTATATGGTGTGAGGTAGATTCCAACTTTATTCTTTTACAGGTTACAGGGGTGGGGATGTGAATATATCTTTTGGGGGAGCGTAATTCAACCCACTACAGGCTTTTACTAATAATTATACCAGGACAAAAGACATAATACAGGAATGTCCTCAGCAAAGTAGGGCATAGGGTCACCCAGACTGAAGACTGGATTTCACCTTATATGAAGGGATGGCTCTTTTCTGCCACAGCACAGGGCAGAGGCTCCCTCCGTCTCACTGCGCCCTGCCATGCTTCCTGGTGCTAGGCCACGGTCTGGTCCACGTGGCCTTCCAAACCTGAGGACTCCTCTTACAGAGGTGGCATCTCAATCATTGTCTCTCCATACCCCTGAGAGGCAGGGAAGAAAAGAACTCTGGTCCCTTTTGTGCCTCCCACCCAAAGCTTCCCATGCTCCTGTAATAGGCCCAGTGGGTGTCAGAGAATCCATGTGGTTCCTGACCTGAGCCAGCTATATCCCCTTGTCTTTCCCTAGAAGTCGGGGGAGGACCCAGCCCTCCGGATGTTTGCTCATCCTCTCAGAACTCAAGGGAGGGGTGAGAGTTGGGGTAGGGTGGGGAGGTGAGTCCATATGCAGGCAGAGCAGGGCATACAGGTTTCAGAGGGAGCGCAGAGACAGGTTCTAGGTGCCAGAGGAAATGTCTGGTCTCCTGGAGAAGAGGCAAGAGAGGCCCAGGAAGGCAGATGGCAGGTCTGGAAGGATGGAGAACAAACAGAGGGGTGGAGTTAAATCTGGGCACCTGTGGCGTAGTGGCTGAAAATGGGGTGCTAGGAATTCCAGAGGCACATTTCTCTTTGTCACCCAAATGCTGGCTGCGTTGCCCCTCACATGGCATTGCAGGGACCTCTGGTACAGTTCTAACTTCATGGTGCCCTGCTTTAGGATAAAGGCTGCTTCTCACAATGTTCTGTGATGCTGTGGGGGTCATATTAGAAGGATCCCCTGTCTCCACCACAGGGGTCAGATGGCACACGTTGGCCAATAAGACATCTCACGGCATCAGACGTGCTCATTAGCTCAGGCACCAGCACATGACGCACAGGGCCAGCCGGAGTCCGCGTTCCAGGACCTGAGGAAGGATGCGGGGGGAGGAGTGCTCTCTTTGTGTCTACAGTGAGGGCTGTGTGGGCAGGGGCTTCTGCACACATTTATTCTTGCTGTCTCATGTGGAGAGAAGGTGTCTGAAGCTGAACCCAAGCAGAGGCCTGCAGGGTCGAAAGGTGGAGAGGGAAAGTCGAGGACCTTGTTTGAACTCCTGAGCCCAGCCACACCTCGAAGTCCTGGTTTTAAGCTTTCCAGGGAAGCAAGCTCATTAGTTTGCTTTGGGTAGCATGTCTTTGTGGGAGATTAAAGACGGCCACAGAATCTTTGACAGCGCTCCCCTGGAGAGGCCGGGTGTATCCTTGATGGTCCTCTAAGCCAGAGGCCTGTGGGTGAGAACTGGGTACCAAGGAGCGCCGTCACTGGGGCTGAGGGGCCTGGCAGGGGCAGGGAGCAGAGATGGACTCTGAGGAACATCACATCATGTTTCTGTTTCATACTCACTCAGCCTTGGAAGTGGGCGCTGCTCCCCTTCCGATGAGAACACCGAGGCTGTGGGAGGGGAAGGCTAAGTTAACCCTGTAAGCCAGTAGCAGGTCTGGAGTCTACACCCGCCCTCCCCAAGTCAATTTTCCTGATGACGAGGCAGTGATCGCTGTGCCCTCACTGCCTCCTGACTTACCCTCCTGCACAGACCTCATCACCCCTGGGAGCAGGGAGCGTGGCTCCAGCCTCGCCCACCTTGGCTGCTAATGAGTGCCCTAATTTGATTGGCTCCAAATGAATGTGATGCAAAATTAAAAGATGCCAGAAGACACTGCCATAAATCGAATGAGTTGGCTTCAATTTATTATGTTTTGAATTCAATTAGATTTCTCCTCTAATCCTCTCTGAATGTGAATCCAGCTGCTGGCTACAGAGCAATACCTGGAAGGGGCTATTACCGTTAGGTTCCAGCCTCTGCCATTCAGCTTGATCTTGGGGGACTGCGCTGGATGTAAGACCTTAGCCTGGGAAGGGGAAGGTCAAGGGAGTTCAAGGCCAGCTACCAAGACCCCCATCAGCAAGCCAGCATGTTTCCTGTCGGGGAAGGGATTCAAAGCAATATACCTGCTTAAAGTGGTTTAAAATTATTTTCAGTGCATAAACACTTCAAGAGACAACACAGAAGGGGCAGCATTGGAGTCATGGACTTTGTTGTGTGACCAGCAGCAAGAGACACGGTGACCCGAGGTCTGTGCTCAGCCTGGGCACAAACTCTCTATGTGACTAGGGTAAATTGCCACCTCTCCCAGCCTTGGTTTCCCCATTTGCAAAAGGAGGGAGTTGGACTTCAAGAACAGTTTCAATAGCCCTGGATTCTGTGCTGCCCACCTGCCCACCCATCCCCATGTCCGCCTCCCACTGTCATTCTCCGGCCCATTTGGCCTGGGAATCTGACCTCTTCCGGATGCCCCTCCAGAGCTTTCCTGCTGTCATAGGTCAGATTCAGCCAATGGGAGGCTCTGGTCGGAGGGCCAAAGGACAGGAAGAGAGGGGTCAGGGTACCCCGTACCTCCGTCCCTTCAAGACCCCGCTCCTGTCGGCAGCCATTTCCCCACATCTCCAGCTCTTCCCGGCAGTGGTGACACTATTGCCTCTTGGTCTTTTTAGCCCTGCGGGTAGAACAACATCTAGGGTTACTGTCTCCCTGTTCCGCAATCTCCCTTGTTTGTTTTCTGCACCCTGCCCGCACTTCTGCATGGAATATTGTCATTAAAGTCTCATTAATTGAACCATCTGGGTTGAATTCCATTTCCTGCCATGACCCCGAATAATGCAGATGCTAAATCTGCTTTTTGATTGAGGGTCTCCAGGGAGGGTCCCCCAAGGAGAGAGACTGCAGCTGAGACATAAAAGGGGCTTCTGGTTTGGAAGACAGGCATGAAGCCAGGGAGGTCTGGGAGCTTCCAGGAGGAGCACGGGAGAAGTTGTCCCCATGGGCACTGCCGATTCTCGGGTGGAGAGCACCAGTGACTGCGGGGGACTTGGAAATGGAAGCTGGGGAGTAGCTGTGTCTCCTGGCCCTCAGAGAGCAGATGATGCCACGTGCAGTGGAGCAAAGGAAAGAGGGAAAGCCTCCCCAGCCCTGCTCCATCCTTGACCCAGTTGGGTGTGGGAGAGTGAGAAGCCCGTGACTGAAGGCAAAGGGCATGTGTCTTCAGAGAGCAAGGGGGCTGATGAAGGAGGAGTTTGTGTGCTATGGAATAGAGCTCCCAAGGGTATGGTGAAAGGACTTGGAGTCAGCCATGGAGGAGAAGGGGGAAGGAGAGGGGTCCCAGAGCAGGATGGAGGGAGAGAGGGAGCTGGTGGGTAGCTATGGGCTTGCTCTGGGATGGTGCCCAAAGATTACAGGGGTGGAATCAGCTAGGGTTATTTACGGCTCCCAATTTACATCTCCCAGCTTTGGTGTAAGTAAATGACCTGGTCCCTGGAGGAGGGTGGGGAATTGCTCTCTGTATGCCTGGTCTGGGATCCTCCACGGGTGAGCTTGGGCCTGGAGAAGAACTGGAGGTCAGTGCCACCAGGACTTGAGGCCTGGGTCACCGTGTACCAGCATCCTTAGGGCACAGCCTGGCCACCTCGGGGCCAGTGGACAGAGCAGGCTGAGTTCTGCCTCAGTGGCTCCCGCATCTTGGTCCTCGGGCTGCCCCTCGGCTCATAAGGAGACTGAGCCGTGATTATTGACTTATCTGAAGAAGGAGCAGCCAAGGGAGGGATGTGGTCTCTGTCCCTGCAGGTGGGTCTGGAAAGCCCAGGACTGATAAAGAAGGGGTACAGTTGACCTCAGGGACCTTCCCAAACTGGGGGCTCCAGGGGGCTGTGACCTGTGAGTCAATAGGAGATGCAGATATGAAGAAGCCAGACCCGGATTCCGGGTGATCCAAGAGTCTGAGTGCCAAGTCAGGTCCTGGGAAAGCAAAGGCGAATAGGACCCTGGCCAGCTGCTCTCAGGAGGCTTCCATTCATTCCCCAGGGCCAGAGCTGGCAGGAGCAGAGGGGTGAGCACAGTGTAGCCAGTGCTCTGGACAGACACCAGAGACGGAAGAGCCATATGCCTGCCAACCAGGTAAATGTGGGCGCGGCAGGTCCTGTGAGAACTAAGACAACTCGCTGTCTCTTGGAGAAAGGGAGTGGACAAGTGGTCCATCCATTCATTCCTTTATCTGTTTGTAATGGCTTTTTGTTGTTGTTAAAGCAGGTGAGTTTTTTTAAGCCTTGAAACATCTACCTTTCACTGAAAATGACATAGCAGGTCAAACTCCCTAGAGGTTCAGCCTAGCAGATAATAAATAAAGTAGTTTCCTTCTTAGAAAGTATAACTTAAATGCTAATAAAGATGATTTCAAATCATCTTTATCTGATTGTCTCACAAACATAGAAAACAAATTTATAGTTACGGGCGGGGTGAGGGAAGTGAGGAGGGAGGAATGAAAAGGGAGTTTGGGATTTGCAGATACTAACGGTCACATATAAAATAGATAAACAACAAGGTCCTACTGTAGAGCACAGGGAACTATATTCAATACCTTGTAATAACCTATAATGAAAAAGAATATGTGTATATATATATATATATATATATATATATGTATGTACAACCGAATCACTATGCTGTACTCCAGAAACTAATACAGCATTGTAAACCAAAGATACTTCAATAAAAAAAAGGAACAAAAATCATCTTTATCTGTATGTGACCCTAAAATTCCATCCCAAATGGAGCCACAATACTAGATATTGATCAGATCCTTTTCAAAGCTTAGGCCATTCATCCAAATATGTAAAGACCTTTCACTATCACAGTATGTCTCGTCACTGACGTACTGCGTACAAATAGAAACAAATCAAATAGGAGAGAAGTTTATGATGACAGAAAACAGTTGTTAACCTCACTTCTCCCCAGTCCTGGTCTCACGCTCCAGAAGCACACTTCTTTTAAACATTCCCATTTTTAGTATGTCTGGTGGATACCTCCACAATTCTAAGTAGCATATAGATATACCCTTATTTCTTGATCCATCATCTGTAGAAAATTTATTGACCCCCCTAAAGTGGAAAATAAGAAATTGCTTCATGGATATGCCTCTCCTTCCTCCCTTCATTTTCTCAAGTTTTATAGTTTTCCCACAATTACTTTTAGTTCTTCCATTATTTACTTTTATTTTTACTATTCATTAAATTGGCATTTAATCTGCATTTAATTTTCATACATTCAGAGTTTACTATAAACAATTGAAAAGAAGGCAGACAGTAACATAAATTTTAAATATGTTTTTAAATGTTTCTATATGAACAGCTAGTTTGGATAATACAGGACTGAAAACCAAATTTGCTATGCATCAAACTAACTGGGAAATAGAGAGCAATTTAGCTCATCGTATTAAACACGTAGTCTTAAAAATAATCAGGAAACTATTATCTTAGAAATTATATATTGCTGACAGTGAAAATACAGCTTACGTGGCAAATTTTTATTTCGAAGTTATATCTTATGTCTACTCCCTTGAAGGTTCTATGCCTAACCTTTCTACAATGATTTAGATTAGGAGTGAGAAACACTTCCTACATGAAAATACCTTAAATCCAATAAATTTCTGAATGAAACTTGAAATATTAAGAAATATAAGATCGTTAACTCTCTGTAGCTTGCAGTGCAATATTTATGGACATGGAGCGATACTATAGAGTTCTGTGATGAGGTGTTCTATAAAAAACTTTACATTTAACATATACAGATCTTCCTCAGTTTATGATGGGGCTCTGTCATTTACTTTTATAACTAGACTGTGTAATTATACCTTGATTCTGCATTTCATCAGCCTCCGTCAAGTTAACGGACTGTGACAGCCAGTTTTGGTCTCTTTCTGGACTTCCCAAATATATGATCATCTTCAACATAAGCCGCAAGCACAAAATATAAATCAGATTCTCTTCCTGGACTTCCCACCCCTCTTTCTTTCGGGAATGAATCTTTCCTTGTCTCCCTGGGCTGGGCTGGAGCCTGCTCCTGGCCGGCCAGTCAGTGCACCCCATCTCCTTAGCCATGGCAACTGCCTCAACACCGGGCATGTTCCCCAGTCCAGGCCATTCAGCATCCTCCCCAAGCCTTTACCACTAAGACTGCTCTCTCTTTCTCTGGGACTACCTCTAGCAGGGAAATGGAACACCCGCTCTTGTCGGGTCCCCCTGGGCCACCATATGGAGCAATCCTGCCTGGGAAAACCAACCCAGAGGCCAACAGCGGTGAGAGAGAGACTGAGCTCTGATGATGGGAGAGACTGCCGGATCCGTCTCACCTGGAGCCCGGCTCACCTCTTGACCTTCGCAGCTACGTGAGCCTGAACATTTCATCGTTAGCTTCAACCAACTGTATCAGCTCCCTGACTAACACAGGGCTAACGTGGCGTGCTGAGCACCCCACTGGATGGAAGATGAGAATTAGCAACTCGTTTCCTGTATTATTTTCCTATGGCTGCTGTAACAAATTACAAGTTTAGTGGCTTAAAACATCACAGATTTTACAGTCCTGGAGGTCAGAGGTCTGAAGGGGTCTCACTGGGCTCAAGTGTCCACAGGGCTGTTTTCCTTCTGGAAGCTCTAGAGGAGAATCTGTTTTCTTGCCCTTTCCAGCTTCTAGAGGCTGCCTGCCTTCCTTGGCTTGTGACCTTCTCCATCCATCTCCATCCCAGCGACGGTGGGCTGAGTCCTTCTCACCTGACATCACTCTGACCTCCTCTACTGCCTCCATCTTCCCCGTTTAAGGACTGTTGGGGTTACACTGGATAATCCGGGAGACTCTTTTTCCCTCAATTTCCCTTTGCCATTCTGATGTTCTTTCTGACACTGCTTCTGACACCCAACTTGTATCTTTTCCAGCACCAGTCGGTTCTCCAGTTCTCCAAGATCAACACCAGATCTCTGATTCTCTGACACAGTTCAACGTCCAACAGTTCAGTTCAGTTCTGACACTAACTACCCAGAGTTAGCACAGACCACACAGTCTTAAGGGTTCAGTCCCTCAGAGCTGACCTCACTTCACTTGCCGGCCACAAATACCACGGCTCCAGGTAACCCACACTTCTGTCCAACAGCTACAAATCTGGGGCTCTCCCCCTGCCAGGTTTGATAATTTGCTAGAACAACTCACAGAGCTCAGGAAGATGCTCTACTCACTATTCAAGTTTATTATAATGGATACAAGTGAGCATTTAGACGAAGAGGTACGTAGGTGGGGTCTGAAAGGGTCCTGTCATTGAATTTGAAGTGAGATTTTTGTAAACAGCATATAATTGGGTCTTTCTTTTTTTCATTTTAAATCCACTTTGCTAAGTTCTGTCATGCTTGGTGTATATAGACCACTGACTTTAAGGCGATTATTGAGATGTTAGGGATTAAATCTGCCATTTTATTATTTGTTTTATATTTGTTTTCTATGGTTCTTGTTCCTGTTTCTCTTTTCTTGCCTTTTTATGGGTTACTTGAACACTTTTTAGCATTGCATACTGATTTATTTATTATGTTGAAGAGTGAATCTCTTTGTTTTGCTTTTTTGGCGGAGGGAGGGGAGGAGGTAATTAGGTTTATTTGTTTCAGTAAAGGTACTGGGGATTGAACCCAGGACCTCATGCATGCTGAGCACACACTCTACCACTGAGCCATTCGCTCTCCTGAAGAGTGTATCTCTTTGTATCATGATTACTCTGGGCATTACGATACACATATATGTCTTATCAAAATCTACTAGTATCCACATTTTACCATCTTGAACGAAATGCTGAAACCTTGCCTGGTTACAGCCTCTGTTCCTGCCTGTTAAGTGTGTGAAGAGATCCTCCCCCGCCCCCTCTGGAGTCCTCGCACACACTCAGAACTGCCGATTTTCCCGGTCTACTTCTCTCCACCCTCTCCCATGAACTTGTCTTACTGAAACATGCTGGTCTTTTTCATTCACGAATGGCCCTCCCTTCTTTTTGCTGCTGCCTTTGGGGCTTTATTTATTTTAAGTATACAGGATTAAATCTCAGGATATCTTCAGAAGAAGAAGAGGTGAAGGAACAACGGTAAGGAGCAGAAAACTCCGAGGTCCCTTTAAAAGGCGCGCGGCGGGAAGAGCCTGGACTCCGGCTCTGGGCGGCGCTGGTGCGACGGTCGTGGGTCGGCACTGCTCCTCATCACTCACCACGCGGCCAGGGTGGGCGTGTGCTCGCACCAAGCCCCAGAGTCCTCCCGGCAGCTCACAGTGTGGCCGAGAGGACGAGTGAGACGGTGTGAGCGAGGGGTCTGGCTCGGGGCCGGGCACAGATAGGTGCCCCGTTAGTGGCTCTTGTCTTTATGCCTGCATCTGGATCAAACGTGAGTGCTGAGAGGGTGCCACACATCCCTGAGGTGTGACCGCGGACCTCTTTCACTGGTGACTCCTGAAACAGTCTGACTAAGCCACCTTTGGTGCTGAGGAATGTCCCAGGGAAGGAGCTGTGTCCCCCCCCCCCCCCCGAAGGGGACAGCTTCCTGGTGACTGAGCTGAACGGTCGGGGCCATTTTAAGAAAGTCATTGCCCACTACCTTCTCCACCCACCCCATTTCAAACAATAAAACCACCCCATCCACCGCCATTAAATGCAGTTTATATACAACTATAGGAGTTACACGTAACAACTCACTAGTTGACATAATGTTACCTATTGTAGGCATTTGGCCAACTGTAGGCACGTGATTAAAACCCCCTACATATTGTAAGGGATCCTTCATCAAAAGATGTCTTTCTAGTCTTGAGAATTTCAGAGCACTGCCCCCCTCAATGGTTTCTCATGTCTCAAACATTTTTACAGGCCCTGGAAAAACTCAAAGGACCTGCATTCTGGGCTCATAAACAAAACAGCCCTGGGCAGCATTCTCAGGAGGGTGGCGGGGACCAGGCTCACTGAGGGAGGGCCAGCCGGATGCCCAGCACACCAGAGGCGGGGCATCATGCCACAACGATCGGTTTGCTGAACTCACCAGCAGCAGGACTTACCCACAAAGCCCACAGTGAGTGGCCAGTGAGCACTGATATACAGGCAGTGGCTACCAAATGTAGTAACGTCCCTGAAGAGAAGAATCAAGGGATGGAGGGAAAATGATGGTAGAAGGGGTGGGCTAGATTTTAGGAAGGGAAATGGGGAATGGTCTCTGCAAAGGAGTGAGGGGCGGCAGCTGAGGCTCAGAGAAGTGAGGTGACTTACCCCCAGGCCACCTCCTGGCAATGGCCAGGCTAGTTAGTGGGTTGTCCTTTTATACTTTGTCCTCATCGTTATGTCAACCTATCGAGACGAGGGTCTGAGCCAGGGCAGAAGCTATGGTGCTGCAGGCATGTAGCGCCAGTGGAGAAGGTTAAAGCCCTATGCAGGCCAGTGCCTGAGCCTGTGGCTCAGCTTTTAAAGTCAGAGTCCAGCATCCTGTCCCCCTCCCAACATTCCGGCCTCTTCCTGGCTCTACACTGGTGCGCTCAGGACTGAGACCCACCTTTTGCAAAATAATGATGAACGAGGAGTCAGATTTTAATGGAGAACACCACCCCTTATTTTATGTAGGCGAAAAATAGGTCCAGAGAGGGTGAGTGATTTGCCTGAGGTCACACAGCTGTCCTGGAGCAGTCTCCCAAGGGGTCCCTCAGTGCTCTGCCCACTGCTATGGGTATATTCCCTCCTAGGAAACTTGCAAGGACCCAAAGGAATACATCACTAATGGTGGAATTTCATGGAAAGTGGAAGTGAGGGATATGTGTGGTGTGGACACAGCCTACCGATGGCACATCCCCACAGCTCAGCGTTCATATGGTCACTTAGCACAATCTGGTAGCGTGCCAACAACACCTAAGGCCCTGAACTCAGGCATCATGTCCCAGACCAGGGGATGGAAGGGGAGAGGAGCGGCCACTTGTAGACGGCTTCCCACGTGCCACGTGGATGCTACTAGATTTTTTTCCCACAGCTCAGCCTCCTCATTTTATGAACTATTCAGATAAGAAACAGCAAAAATGTCTTTCAACTCTCGCCTGTCAGCTCCAGGCGATCGGTGGTGGCTGCTCTAAGAACTGGCTCTAAAAGGAGTCTGAGTCCTAACTGGGCACAGAGGGGAAGAACGCCATGTTCAGTTAGCAAGGCGCTTCATGCCTGCTGGAGGGTGAGAGGTGGCACCTGTGTGACGTGATCTGCTGTCTTTGCGCTGAGCCATGCTGAACACTGAAAGGGGCCCTGTACGTGAATGAATAGAGCTGACTCTCAGGTTGCTTCCAGTGTCGCAGAGACGGTGTGCCAGCAAGTGCTCCCTGGTGGATGGACAACGGCCTAGTCGAGGCCGACGTAAGCATCAGTGTCCGAGCACATGGGCTCTGGAGCTGGACATTCCTCAGGCACAAAGCCTGCTTCTGACAGTGAAGTGCTGGGTGGCCGTGCTCTGAGTCATGTATCTTCATCTGTACAAAGAAGAGGACACCTGTCTCACAAGGTAGTTGTGGTCATTAAATGATATCAGATTGTTGAAGTATTGGAAGTATTGTTGAAGTATTACCTGACAGCAGGGATTACTGTTATAATTATCGTTGGTACAGAAGCACAGGCGGGGGAGGGTGTAGCTCAGTGGTAGAGCGCGTGCCTAGCATGCACGAGGTCCTGGGTTCAATCCCCAGTACCTCCATTTAAATAAATAAAATAAACATGACTACCTCCCCCCCAAAATTTAAAAAAAAATTAAAGAAAAAAAAAGCAGCACAGACAGGCCTCTCAGCTTCGCCTTGGCCCACAGAAGCTTCCACAGAGAGGCCCTGTTTCAAATTGTAAGTGGCACACAGACGGTCTTCAGTAGAAGACAGAGGCCATTCAACACAGAAGAGGACATTCTGTCGCCTTGGTTAGGGAAATCTGAACTACAGATCAGAAAAAAAATATTAGGGTCAACATTCAAAACCACTTTCCTGAAATAAAGGAAGACTTGAATTGACTGAAAGGGAAGTTGATACAGAGTGGTCAACACTGAGACAGATCCTAATAGATGAATGTTTGACTTCAGAGAAAAATATTTTAAGGGTGTCCAGTGAAAAACTACCCCTTTAAAAGCCAAGTTAAGAAAGAATTCCCAAAACAAACAAACGAAAAATCTCATAAAGACTCAAACCAAGCACTTTAAGAATGGCCACATGACCTCGGAAAACATGCTCTTCCATTAAAACGATGAGAATACTGGCAAAAAAATTACCGAAATCAGCTTTCTCAGAGCTCTGGAAATAACCAAAGGCTTTCGACAATCTGATTGAAAAGAAATGGCTAAATCATGGCAAGAATAGCAAGTTTTATGTTGTTTGAATTTGCCTTATTTCCAGCCTCCTCTCAAGCTCCATGGTAGACTTGAAAACCAAAGGACTTACAACCATGGCAGCTGTGAAAACCAGCAGCCTGACTGCCACTGGAGAGGACAGAATGGTTTGGAGCTTTCCAAAAGATCCCATCCCAAGAGAACTATTGTCACTATTTGCTCTGACAGTTTCCTGGAAAATCTCCCTTCTTAGGGATTATTTTATTTGACATGGCTCGGAGCTTGTTCTGTTCAAACAGCTGTAATTGGCCTTTTGTCAAAAACAATCAGCAGCCTGGGGTGGTGATACCAGTTGGGGCTAGTAGGAGGCTGATCAAAACACTCAAAAGGAAAAACTGGGGAATAAGATACTCACAAGGCTTGGAAAAGCGTATTCCTAGAATTCTAGAAGGCCTCATGCCTGGGCTGAGGTTACCCAAGCCCAAGAAAGACCTGCATTGGCCTTAACCCCTGACTGACCCTGAGGCTCTGAGAGAGCAGGAAGTCAAGCCTGAGGCAGAGCTTTAAGTTGCTTGCTGGCGTATTGAGGACAGACCCCCAACATACACTCCAAGTTTCATAGAAAAGGTAGGAGACTTAGTGGTTCCAGCATTAAAGGAAATCTCTGTCCAATCATTAGCTGACCACTAAACCAACCAAGGGGTTTTCATATTCTTTGTCATTAAAGGTTATTACAAGATATTGAATATAGTTCCGTGCGCTATACAGAAGAAATTTGTCTTTTTATCTATTTTTATATATAGTGGTTAACATTTGCAAATCTCAAACTCCCAAATTTATCCCTTCTCACCCCTGTCCCCCAGTAACCATAAGACTGTTTACTACGTCTGCAAGTCTCAGAACGTATTCACCTTGTACCTGGAAGTTTATACTCTTTGACTAAGAGTTGTAGGAAATCTTAAGCGTTCTTCCATCAAGTTCCTTCTTCGGTGTGTTTAGTGAGTACTTTCTCCCAGTCCTAAACTTGTCTATTAATTTTCTTACTGGTGAAGTTTAAGATTTTGGTAAGGTCTAATTTACCAATGCTTTCCCACTGTAGTTTCTGCCTTCTGTATCTTGTCTAAGAAATATTTTCTTATCCTAAGTTGGTGAAGATATTCTGTTTTATATGCTTTTAAGTTTGTCTATGATTTATCTCTAATTTTTTTTTACCAGATGCATATGTTGCATTTAATATTAAAACAATAACTAATTAAAGAAAAGCATGTAGGAGTCAGTGGGAGCATTACTGGCCTTGAAGCCCAAGGTGTATCTTGGTTGTGTCCAGCCAGGTGGCCTTGGGCAGGTCCCTCCCTAGGGAACAAGGTGGCCCAAGGGGTGAGTGCAGCAGTGACCCACTGAAGGTCAGTGCACGTGTGTGTTTTTGTGTTTTTTTTAAATGGAGGTACTGAAGATTGAACCCAGGGCCTCGTGCATGCTAAGCATGTGCTCTTCCATTCAGCTATACCCATCCCCCTGAAGTTGTCTTTTTTGTGTGTTTTTTGTTTTCAGCTAAGTGTTTTTGAAATCTAATTGAAGAAACTGCTCAGCAGTGAGGACACATGACACTCCAGAAGGCTGATGTACAAGAAAATGCGGAACTCCCAGCGCCCAGTGCGAATGAGGGCCAGGGGTTCCCCTCCACAGCCTGGGCAGTGGGTGTCGCCCCCAGGCAGACATTTAGCCTTCCCGCTAGCTGGAGTCGGCCACAAGGGGGCACTGTGACAGCAGGTTTCTAGGCCAGCTTGGTGCTGCCTGCTGCAGCCATGCAGGGCTGGGCCCTACCTGCTTGTGCAAGGGTGGTGCTGGCTCTCTGGGGTCAGAGGAGGCTTTACATGTCATGTGCGGTCACACGGGGAGGTGGGGAGGTGGGGAGGTGGGCAGAGCAGTGACTTCCCCTAAGGTGTAGAAGGTCTGCCCCAGCTGGTGTGTTCCCTCAGAACACAGACCTGGGAATGGATCTGTCAGGGGGACAGAGGCAGCCCGGGAAGGGAGGAGGGGCTGAAATGAGGGGCAGCGTGGGACAATGCGCCCCAGTCAGACTGGCACAGGGAGACATGGGGACCAGGACAGAATCTGATGTCTGCAGTGGGTCAGTCCACCCTAAGTTAGGAGGTGATGGCCTGTGTCCCACCAGGCAAGGGGCTGAGCATAGATGACTGACTGCTGTTTCAAGTAGAATCAATTCATGACAGGGTGCGATGAAGGTGGGGAGTAGGGAACTTATCTGTGGGGAGCTACAGACAGCAGACACAGGGGTAATGGGGTAGGAAGGCCACGGTTCACCCACGGGCAACCTGGTCACTCCAGCAGCAAGGCATTCTGGCAGTAAGAGGACTACTGAGTGTTAGAGAGGAAGGCTTGGCTGTAAAGCTATGGCCCTGGGTGGGAGCTGACTGGCCCAGACAGAGTGAGGCGGGCATGTCCAGGCAAGCTGAGTGTCAGGCACTCCTGGAGTGTGGGTCTGAGAGATACTGATTGCAGTTCAGCTCTAGAGCACATCACAGAACCGTATAAGCCCTCATCTCCAAGCCGGTGGCCCCAGAATTCCATCAGTGCACAGCCCGAGGGCTGCATCCACAGCCAACAATGGGCTGGCAGGGGAGGAAGGTAGCCACAGGTCACTGGGGCATCAGATAGGGTCCACTTTGGCCCAATGCCATGAGGGAACTTGGACACTTACACAGGGTCGTGGAGGTCCCCAGAAACTCACACCCAGGCCCAGGGCTCACAGAGCTATTTCAGAATTCGTGGGCTGAGGGTGAGAGCTGTGGAAACCAGCATCTGCTCCTCTTCACAGGGACAGAGATGCAGCGGCCTGGTGCCACATCACACCTACGGAGAAAGACCCCCCAGGGCAGGACAGGAAGTGGCCAAGGCCGCCTTCCTCCCTGGGAGTCATCCCCTGGACGACAAAGTGCTAGGCTGCGAGGTTGGGGGAACGGCTGGCTGCAGTTGCAGCAGCTTCAGCGCTGGGCTCCCTGCTTCCGGACTCACGCACGCGCGCTCACCTGCAGCAGTGCTGTGGGAACTCTCACTGAGATCTGTCCCGGATGCCCCCGGCCTGACCCCTTAAAGGCTCCCGTTGTCCCTGCAAACAGCTTGGGCTTCTCAGCCTGATAGCTTGAGCGCCCTGACTTGCCCCCGACAACTTTTTTATCTTCCGACGCTCCCGCCTCCAGTGGCATGAACGTACCATGTCTGATAGAGACAAGTCTTCTTGGTCTGTTTCCTCCCTCTGTCTGGAATGTTCTTCCCGGCCCCGTCTAACTGATAAGCACTGAGATATCCTCTGAGACCCTGCTCAAGCATCACCTTCCTTGTGAAGACTTCCCTGACCAGCTCCAAGCTGGTTGCAGGTAGAAGCCTTGACTGTGGTAACAGACAATGTACGGTTCTGACCACAAATCTATCCCATCTTTTGTTTCTTACCAAGAGAATCCAATTTTTTCCCAAGTAGTCAACCCTCAGCAAAGTTACCCTCTCTGAGTTCAGGGATAAACTGGAAAGAGGCCACGCCCAGCATGCTAGCCCATCCCCCTGGGCAGCGAAAACCCGACGCTGATGAGTGTGTCCTGCTTCTGGCCATTGCCCACATGCCCCACAGGACTGGCGGTCGGGATGGCGAGCTCTCACAAAAGGGCTCAGTCAAGGACTGGTTCTGCTGGGCTTGTTTGCCATCACAGTGACAGAACCTGAAACAGGGCTTCCCTCCTCGGGGGAGTCAAAGGTCCAGTGCATCTTCTGAGAATCAGAGACGATGAAGGATTGGCTGGGGCTCACTGGCTGTCAGGTTTTCTGTCCCCCCAAAGTCTATGCTCTTCTTTGTTGTCCTTCATCCAAAAACCTTCACTGAATGTCTGCTATGTGCCAGCTGCTGGCCGTTCACAAATGAACAAAACCCAATTCCTGCCTCAAGACGTTCACAGCTTTTCGGAAGGAGGCACACAAACAGGTAACTATCTTCTGATGCCATCAGGGCAGTGATTCTGTGTAACAGAGAGACTTCTTTTTTTTTTTTTTCTTTTTCTATGAGTTTCTTTTTTTTTAACATTTTTTTATTGAGTTATAGTCATTTTACAATGTTGTGTCAAATTCCAGTGTAGAGCACAATTTTTCAGTTATACATGAGCATACATATATTCATTGTCACATTTTTTTCACAAAGAAAAATACCATCTGAGATCATTCGTATGTGGAGTCTGAAAAAAAAGAACATAAATACTAAACAGAGAGACTTCTTTATCGCTCACAAGAGCATCCACTCTGGATAGTATAAGCCAAAAAGGAATTTGTGAAAGGTCTTTGGATAACTCACAGAATCCTGTGCCGAACGAAAATAATGTCTCAAATCAAGACTCGTAGGAGGGGGAGGGTACAGCTCAGTGGCGGAGCACATGCCTAGCATGCCTGAGGTCCTGGGTTCAGTCCCCAGCACCTCCACTAAAAAAAAATCAAATAAATAAATAAATAAATCTAATTACCTCCCCCCTGCCAAAAAAATAAATAAATAAGGAATCAAATCAGACTGTAGGACAAACTCTGAACTCAGTTTACTGGATCAGGTTCTGTGCTTCCCCACCAGGCACTGCAATGGTAGAAAACAAATCCAGTTTCAGAGATTGAGAAACCGTGGATCTGAGGATAGTGGGGGAGTGCATGAATATATAATGTCTTCTAGAGAGTTAGAGAACAAAACAAAATAGCGTTTTTCATTAGAGAGCTACAAGCAGGGCACAGATACCCTCTTTGCTGAAATCAGAATGACTAGATCCCCAGCTATCTTCAAGAACACAGATATGTAAAAACAAACAAACAAACAAACAAACAAAAGGAACCCTAAGGAGCAATTGCAGAAGTACCTTAGGGATGTGTATATCAGAAGTTCCCCAAAGCTTATTCCAGCAAAACTGATTTGGAGGTCCAGAGGACACTGCCAGGGTCCTGGCCAAGTCCCTTTGCCAGCTGGTGCCCCCTTCTCCAGCTGCCAGGAGAGCCAGCTAGTAACACCTAGCCAGCCCCTTCTCAGGAGAAGGCCCTCCGCTAGAGTGAGCCACCTCAGAAGCCACCGAGCCCCTCGGTGCTCTAGCTGTGATCCCAGGAGGAGAGAGCGTCTCTCTAATCTGAGGGGGACCTCCTGCTTCCACCCTGGGGAACGGGGAGCACTCCCTTCTGCTCCATCGTGAGTGATGGGTGAACTGCATGGTTCTGGATTCGCTTGCTGGGCACATAGTTGGGCCCAGCTGCGTTTCCTGGGCCGTCTCCTTGGCTGCCGCTTTTCTGCAGGCTCCTTTTGGACGTGTCAGGCCAGTTTGGGGGCAGGTTGCAAGGGAGCTCTCAGCCCAGAGGACCAGCTTCCCAGAGGATTACAGAGCAGAGGGATCCTCTGAGTCCCTTCTAAAGGTCTTCGGCAGGAAGGGACTCAGTGTCTCAGCGCTGGAAGAAAGTCCAGGGTGGGACTTGAACAAAGCGAAGCAGAAAAGGAAGGAGTTTAGAAGAACCATCCCTCGGGTGACAACAGGCCCACTCAGAGTGTCCCCACAAGGAGATGCCCACCTGTGTGCTCAGGTCTGATCAGAGGATTTCAAAGTCATATCCACTGACAAACTGAATCGGTTTGGTCACCACTAAAAATCCAAAGACACTTAGATTCCAATGTTTAAATCTTTACTATTCTGGAAGCACAGCACAGGCACCTCAGCATCTCCTCTAACCGCTTGCTGTTGCCGTTGGGTCAGGATTAGAGATGTTCCAGGCTTGGGTCGTGGAAGGAAAAGCTGCTAATGGGATCAAGGACCAGAGAAGCCCGAGCCTCTTAGAACATGGTGTCCTTGGGTCAGGATGTTGATTTGCAGCTTTCTGTCGGTAGGATGGTAAGAAAATTTTTCTCCTACCTCTGGCCTAATATTTTAAATGAAGCCAGTGAACAAATGTTAGTGATGGCCCAGTTGGCCTGGATACATGTGTTCCTTTCTCAGCTGCCCACAGGTATGTGCTATGAAACAAATGGGCTCTCACAACCTTCTCTGGTTGCCTGAAAGAGAAATATCTCAGCTGAGAAACTTACTTTAAAAAAAAAAAATTTAGCATTTTATTTTGGGAGGGGGGAGAGGGTAAGTAATTAGATTTATTTATTAATTTTTATTTTTTTTTAATGGAGGTACTGGGGATTGAACTCAGGACCCCGCACATGCTAAGCACGTGCTCTACCACTGAGCTATACCCTCCCCCTGAGAAATTTATTAAAATTCCATGTTCCCTGGTCCTTTCTCTGCAGATCCTGATCAGTAGATGAGGGTGGGGCTGAGTTTCTCTGTAACTTGTGCCTAGGGGAGTCTGAGACCCAGGCTGAGGAAGCTTCTGTGCGGGAAGGAAGAAATGATCCCCAGCGCGTGCAGACCCTTCAGGATGAGGCATTTGTCCGGCCAGATCTATGCCAAGATATTGGCTGTGTGCTCACCTGAAACTGACTTGGGAGTTCGGTGGAGGTAGGAGCCCCAGGCTGATCCTTCCCCCTGGGTCAGAGGAACTGGCTGGAAAACACTGGAAGCTGGGAGCTAGAAGACTGAAAGGCGTGCTCTGGCTCCCCCCACCCCACCCCCACCCACGGCCAAGGTTCAGCAAGCAGGATCCAGTGGCCCTGTCTTCTGGGCCTTTGCACTTGTCCTTCTGAGCCTTCAGCGGTCGTTGCCCACCAGGTTCAGCAGGGCATTCTTGTAGTCACCACTGGTGTCTTCCTGGGGACAGGAAGGACACTAGAGTTAGAAGGTGGTGGTTGTGGCATTGGCCTGGTTTGGAGTCCTGTCCCTCAGGAGCAGCTGCTCTTATTCCTAGGAGTCATGCTTCTTGCGGGAAGGCCTGGCACATTCCTGGGCAAGTTCCTACGCCACAGGCCCCACACGGGGTCACCCATCTTTCCTTGTTTGCCATTTCAGGCAGTTCCTTTGTGTCTCCTTTTGATTCTCTTACGAACTGCAGGAGGGCTTACTGTGGCCAATGAGTCATAGAAACAGTTCTTCTCTTGAGCGAGATGGGCATTTTGGTGCCCCCTTACCCCATCTGCTGCCCCAGAGGGCATCCCCATGTTCCATTCAAGACCCAGGGGCACCCAACCATTCACTTATTCAACATGATCCATCATTCATTCAACACCTGTTATTGCAGATCTGGGACCCGAGGCTGAAAGCAGGGGGCCCAGTGTCCCACTTGGAGGCAGATGGTGCAGTAGAGAGAGCCTGGGCTTTGAGCCCACGCAGAACCTGGACCACAGCTCCATCACTCACTGACCCCGTGGCTGAGTTAAGTCTCATCGTCACTCTGAGACTCAGAATTATTTATGAAATGACATTGATGATGATATGAACCTTGCTGAGATGTGGCGAGAATTAAATAGCAGGACAAACATGAGCTTGGCTGCATAGCAGCTGCTCACATGGGGTCAAGTGACGTTGGCCGCCCAGTAGCGTAGACCCCAGAGGTCGAGTGGCTGAACCCCCTTTCTGTGGTCTACCAGGCCCCCCCAGCTGTTAGGCAGGTCCTGACAGGACTGGCCAGCCAAGGATCTACACACAGAGCCGGGGGAACAGGAAAGCTCCCTTTTTATGTGATTGAGGAAAATGGGACCGAGAGAGGGTATTGGATTTCTTCAAGGCCACTCAGTAAGTGCGAGGGCTGGGGACTAGTTCCGCTTTTTTATGCTCCACAGCAGTTTACGTCTCATGGAAATTACCTAATTCCTTAACTGTTGTGTCAAGTTTGCTTGTAAAATCATTGGTGCCTGAAATTTTCTTGGAGGTTTTAAGTATGTTTTTTCTTTTTTTCACTACTTCCCAAAAGATTTTTGTAATATAGTTTTTTTTAAAAGCCATTCATTTTGTCTACCTTCTCAAATACATGAGTATAAAGTTATAATGGTATTTTTATACATTTTTCTATTAATTTCTATGCCAGAGTTTTTAATGCTGGTATCACTGTTGGAAATCATTTTTGCTCTGATGACGTCTACAGGGAGTGGTCTATGCCAAAAAGAAAATATTTGGTCAACTTTTTCACAGTTTCTAGGAAATTTTCTCTTTAGGTAAACTTTAGATAAAATCTAAGAGGGTGGGCTTCATGTAGGTTTAGATAAGGGGCTAAATTAGTGATTATGCACTAATTAGATTAGTAAATCTCCATAATGAGGTCTACATGTTAGTTGTGTCAAAAGTAATCATTTTCACCCAGCAGTGCTTTTGTCCTCCTGGAGTCTGACCGTGGCTCTGTCTAACTGGATTGATGAGAAGGAATAGAAATCTTTCTGATGCCTCAGAGACCATGTGTGGTTGTAGGAATTCATGATACAGGCTGGGACTGTGTTGGGAAAGCCAGCGCTTTGAGTAACACAGCTGCCCTAGCCTGCGCTGATTTTCGCTCAGCCCTCCTAAAACAAAACCAAGAATAATTTCCACCCCTCCCACCCCCACCTGCCTACTGGGCCACTCTGAAACGTCTTAAAGCAGAAATGTCTTTTTAATATTCTGTAAGCTACGTGTTTCTTGGGAAGCGTAGTGAACAATAGATGTTTCAGAATGACTGGAGACCTGACTTAATAGCCAGTGAAGACTTGGGGATATATTTCTCATGATTTGACTTCTGGTAATGAAGCTGTCAAGGGCTCAATTGGCATTAATGGCCGGAAGAGCTATTTCTCATGAAGTGATAATCACTCTGCATTCTCTCGGCTCCAGAACTTTCACTAATTGGAATCAAGTTAGGCAACCCACTGGAGCCCATCTGATTTATCTCTGTAAAACTTTGCTGCCAGAACTACTTAAATCTGGATGGGACTGCCACGCCTCGATTCCTGCTAAACTATTTACTCTCACTGACTTTTCAGATACGGTTCTTTCTGCAAGGATTCAGTGTGTCATTTTCAAAGGGGCACCCGTAAGTCAAAGGCAAAGCTAACTTTCTGTGTGAAATGTCCAGGGGCCTCCACTCCCCTCCAGGCTGTAACCACACCCACCTCCTTGCTGACCCCTGCACACACCACATGGCAATGCAAGGGTCTGATGCCCACTGTGAAGGGACGGACACCTGTGACTTAGGACATTAGCTGCGGGATTCAGGTTTCCCAGTAAGGTCTGTTTCAAATTGGTGTTAGAATTGGGAGAACTGGGAACTCGTGGCTTGCCATGATCATGCTGCTGAGGTCTTGCCGCACATCTTCTTGAACTGACACTTGGTGAGATTTAAGTCAATCTCACTCCTTGAAACGATGTTTCTTATTAGGGTGCCATCCCGAGCCCCTGCTCCCTGGACAAGACACAGCAATCAACCATCACTTCTGTTTTTTGTTTTTTTTTTTTTTGGTGGGGGTGTAATTAGGCTTATTTATGTATGTATTTGTTTTTTAAACGGAGGGACTGGGGACTGAACCCAGGACCTCGTGCGTGCTGAGCATGCCCTCTACCACCGAGCTGTGCCCTACCCCCAGCCATCACCTTGTGCCTTTGTCCATCTCTGTGATGATGGACATATCTATGTTGGGTCCCGGGGGCTTCCACAGGGGGTGGAGACACAGGAGTGAGCCCCTGCTTTAGCAGTGATGCACTGAGAGGGATGCGCTAAGGGATCCCTTGATCTCCTCTCACTCACTGCCCATGTGTCTCCCTTATTAGAAGCCAAATGCCCCCAAATTGCAGTGTGTGATTGGCCACATCAGATTCTAGACACAAAATGCTCACTGCTCCAGGAATGAGACCGCTTCCTAGGGCAGCAACATCATGAAACCAGCTTAACTGGCCGACCCACAGGCAGGACCTTCCCGCTCACTTTTATCCTTGGATACTCTCATGTCAGAGGGAGCCACGTGGCCAAGGGGATCCCACGTCCTCTGCCATTCCCTGGCCAGATGTAGCCAGAGACCCTGGGGCTCCGACTTTAGGTGATGTTAGCAACCATCAATCACAGAAGGTAGGGACCAAGGAATTCATCTGACTGTCTGTTTTCCACTGTGATTCTAGTGGAACCAGACCCTCCACGAGTGTTTGGAACATCTGTGAGCAGCTGGTGCAGGCTTTCAGCCAGGCAACCCCAAACCGGCAGCTGGACACACACAGGAAAGTTGAGTTGCCACGTGTGGCCATCCCCCCTCCGAATGTGTCCGTTCGAAGTGTGCCTTAACCTCCTGGCAATCCTGACCTGTGCTTCCTCAAGGAGGCCACATGGACAGTTACATACAAATAAAGTTATACATAAAAAGGACAATTGCACTGGCTTGGGCTCAAATCAAGGCTCTATTACTTCCCAGTTGCGTGACCTTGGACCGCAAGCCTTGGTTTCACCGTCCCTAGGAGGGCAGTTACGACATGGGTTTCACAGGGTTGTGGTGAAAGTTCAGTGCAATGAACACCTGGCAATACACCTGCTCACATCCAGCCTTCGGGAGGTGCGGCTTCCCCTCCCCCGCCTCGGTGTGCCCTCTGACCCACGACAGGCTGGGATAAGAGGAGACCCAAGTGTCGAAGACTTGGGTGGTGCCTCTGAGCATCCTGGCTTTGCCATCGGTGCCACATAGGGTTGGGGGTAAGGTGCACAACAGACAGATCAGTCACCTTCATGGCGTAGTAAAGTCGCTCCGCAAAGTAACTGGAGGTTCCGGGTGCATTTAACTGGCAAACAGGAAAGTTGTGTTAGCAACCAGAGGTTGTAGGCGGCATTGTGTATGTGTTTGTTTATTTAAGTCTTGCCTCGAATCTTAAGTGTTAGCATTGTGTAAGTCTTAGCCTACTTTTTTGTGCCCTGCCTCATCTTAAAATGAGAGGCTTTGTGTCAGGAGGGGTGGGGCAGGGAAGGAGGCCTTGGGCACCGGATACGGGTGCAAAGCCCAGAGCAGGCAGACAGAAGGGTGAGGATGGAACACACTGGGGCACATGGGGCTGGGCTGGCCCACAGAGCACAGCTCCACCCAGGGGAGCTCCTGGGCTTTTACATGCCAGAGCCGGCTTCTCCAGGAGTCCAGCCACTCAGCTCCATGGAGGAGCCACTGTTATGATGACCTCTGGCCTGTAAGTGCCCGCTTTATACATCACTTAGCAGAGGGCCCCTGCAGCCTGAGTTCCCGTGTGGCGGGTGGGGCTGGGCCCCAGAGCGCGCAGGTGCCCGGGCGTCTGCTCTCAGGCTCGCTTCATGCACGGTGTTTCCGAGACTCGGGGTCTGGGTGGGGAGGTTGGCGTTTTAACCCAGGCGGCAGAAAGAGTGAGGGCTTGGAGGGAGGTGGGCATGAGTTCAAACCCCACCTGATGGCACTGTGTGCCCTCGTGACTTGACTTCCCTGCCCTGCTCTGTCCTTGCCTGTGGAATGAGTGACGGGAGTCTTCGAGGAGAAGCAGACGGGAGGCGCCCAGCACCCGAGGGCACCGCATGGCTTCACCTTTCCCTGCCCGAAGATTTGTTTAAATTGGATCCAGGGGCTGCCTTTGGAAGCTGGGACTGGAGTGGGGGCACGCTTAGATGCTCACACAGACTGGATTTATCACGGCAGTCAAAGGCGGCTGGGGAGTGTCAGCTCTCCCAGTTCACCCTGGAGACTGGGAGATGTGGTGCAGCTCTCCTGGCTTCCTGGCTGCTTGGCACCAAATGGGGGACCTCCTGGTGTGGAGGTGACCTCGGCTCCATCTTGGGATGGAGGAGGGAAGTCCCCTGCCCTGGGGCTCGGTTCTTCACTCTGCACTGACTCCTCTCCCTGTCACCTCAGCGTTCCAGTGTCCTGGGTGAAGGGGCCATGCTGAGAGGGGAGCTGGAGTGGAGGCTCACCTTGAAGGTGAACATGGGACCCAGTCTCTTACTGCTGCACCCTGGGCCCTTTGCCTTTGGTGCTTGGTGCTGTCCCAGCACGGAGCCCTGGGGCCGGCGGACGCACGTGAGTCTGAGCACGGGGCTCCGTCTCTCACCCACTGTGAGCATGGCCTCCTCCAGCGAGCCGTGGGCCTCACCCCTGATGCTGTGCTCAATGCTCTTGTTGGCAACTTTCTGATACTCCTCAAACACTGTGGAGAGAGGCCTTCTCTTAGGGGACATGCGCATCTCAGCATGACCTGCCCCCCCAGCATCTCAGATCAGAGACTGCACACCAGTGCACCACCCCTGACCTCCAGTGGGTTGTCGGGGAAAGGATGCAAGGCTCCCTGGCTCTCTCTCCAACTCCGTGACTTGACAAGTCCACACACTGGATATTCAGTGTGAAGGGAGAGGCCCTGTGGCCAGAGTGCCTCCACCCCGCCCCCACCGCCCCTACCGGGTCCCACCTGACATTGCCTCCCTGCCTCCCTTCCCTGGTACCTCTCATCAGGTGCGTGGCACTGTGTGTGCACAGGATGGTGATGAATTTCATCTCATCAGTCCTGCAAATCTTCTCGCCCACTGCGTACAGATCCTGGCATTGGGACACCCACAAAACACCAGTAAAGGTGAGCAAGGGGGTGAAGGATGGTCCCTCGTCTACCCTCCCAGGTCAGCATGCTCCTCTGACTGATTATCTTTTTGATGGGAGCCCGCTATCCCTGAATGGTTAAGTTCTCTTCTTGATACTGGGCTCTGCCTCTGGGCACCTCCAAGCTCTCTGACAGCAGGCAGACCTATGGAAGGCTGACTGCTCGCATCTGAGCCTCAGAGACCCAGGGTCCCTGGGTTTGTAGGCTGTTCCTGCCAGAGCAGAGCTTCAGCGTACCCCACCCAAATCAGTCTCCTTCTTCTTCTACACCCTCACTTTCCTCTGTAGACACCAGAGGGTCAAAGCCTGCAGAGAGCTGAGCTGGGTTCCAGCCTACCATCAGAGAAAACCCCCACGGGCAGAGGGGCTGGGTGAGGCACCGGCCCGCCTGAATCTACATGGCAGAGCATGGGACCAGGTGGCCAGCAGGGTGGAAGCTGCTGAGGGAGGCCCCCACCTGTGCATCTTGGAGGGCCAGTCCTGGGTCCATGAAGCCGCTCAAGTCATCCCTGCTGCCCTGGGAACAGAAGAGGCGGCTTTGTAAGGCGGGAGCCTGAGCAGAGCCACTGGGGCAGAGGGCAGAGCCGGGCCAGAAGGCAGACAGTTATCCTCTCCAAGCCTCGGCTCTCTCTCATCCGAAAAATGAGAGCAGTTAGGGATGCCTCGTAGGGAGCTGGGGGGTTCAGTAAACTAAGGTAAGCGAAGTGTCTGGCCTGGGGCCTGGCGGAAAGGACCTGCTCAGTGACGGGCCTTCTCCTCCCACTTCCCCGTGCCCTCGTGTGGCTGAGTCAGGAGAGGTGCGGGGGCCCTGCAGCGAGGACCCTGTAGCCACACCGGGAGGCATCAGTGTGCACCGATGTCTGGCCACCACGCTCTGCATGCATTATCATGTGTTTACCCAGCACGCCGAAGCCTGGCCCTGTCCTGTGGGAGGTGGGAGGTGGGAGGAGGGACAAAGGGTCCAGGTGTGTGCTCCCTGCCCTTGGGGTTTCCCGCAGGGCAGGAAGGAGGAGGCACCGGTACGGCAGCTCCAATGCAGGGAGACAGCCCCGTGGCACAGCACACAGCGGAGCCCAGCCTGCGTCTCCGGCATGTGGGAGAGAGGAGGCGTTCCAGTCTCAGGGAACAGGACCAGCAAAGTGTAGAGACAGGGAAACAGCTCGGGGTTGGGGCCATGGAGCAACTACAACGGAGCAAGTGAAAGAGAAGGTGGGAAAGGAAGGCCGGGCCAGATGACAGAAGGCGGGACCAAGCCGGGGCTGTAGGGGGCCATCAGAAAGTGTTCCAGGTAAAACACGGGACGGTGAGTTAAATCTGATTTTCAGAGAAACAGTGCATCATTTTTTTAGTGTGAGTATGTCCCATTTACCCCATGTTGCCAGCGGGCTGGGCTCTGGACAAGGGCCTGGTCCAGAGTGGGGCTGCGTCCCAGGCTGTTTCTGGCAGCGGTGGTCCCCACGGCCCCCAGCACACGGGGCCCCCTTTACCTTGCCAAACTGAGCCTTGAAGGGCTTGGCGATCTCCTGCCGCTAAGCATTGCTTCTCTTTGTGAGCACGTCGATGACGGCCTGCTCATTGGTGACTGCAGGGTGCACAGCGTGAGCACCCCCACTGCCGCAGGGGTGGGGGGCTGATGAGGGCTGGGGAGGAGGGAGGGCAGCTGCTTGATGGCCAGGCAGTGGGGGCACATCATCTGAAGATCTCCAAAACCTGTGATTTTCACAGCGTAGACAAGACAGTCAGAAAAATCCCTCTGTCCACCCTGCCACCCACACAATGTTGGGGGGTGGCCCAGGCCCAGCCTCACAGCAATGGACTCTGAGGACCCTCTGGTCATCTGATATGCCCTGAACATCACCCAGCACCTTTGGAGCTCAGGCGGGACCTCCTGCCCTGCCCTGCCTTGTGCTGGTGGCTGTGGGGGAAGAGGGTCCAGAAAACTGGCTCTGAGCCCTGGCCCAGCAGCTGGGTGGGCTAGAAGCCTCATCTCCCCCAGCCCCCGCTTTTTCCTTTGGAAAGTGGAGACGATTATAAGATTTCACAGGAAGTAGAGGGCTGAATATGCTTTCTAAGCTCATCTGGGAATGGCAGTTTTTGTTAATGCCCTAATTTACCAGTCGGAGCCAGAGGGTAAATCCTGCCCGGGGTGGTAAATCTGACATGAGGGCTGTCTGGGCCGGGCTACCCACATCCCCTAATCCCAAAGGCTTCTGGCCCGCCCTTTCAGATGCTGGAGACAGGATGGAGCCGGCCCTGCGGCCCACCTAAGTTGGGGGGGAGCTGCAGCCCCTGCGTGGCTAGAGCCCCCTGGGCCCAGGTCAGCCCCGCAAAACCCCCAACATCATCCCATCCAAAATTCACCGTGACACGCAGGGTCCAGGGTTCTTGGGGCCATTTTACAGGTGAGAAAGCTGTGACAGTGCGATGAAGTCCTTCGCACAAGGACACCCAGGAACACACAGCGGATGTCCCCCCTCCCTCACCCCCGTTACTCACAACCGCCTTCCCCCTCTCCTTGGTCTTGGGGGTGTGTATAGACCTGTGCTGGGGAAGGTGGGGCCTGTGTGATTCTCTGAGTGGCAAGAGTCGGTCACAGAGGATTATGGGGAGGCCCCCCCTGACCAGGCTGCCCCGGTATCCCTTCTCCGGGGCTGTGAGCAGAGCGGGCAGAGCCCCCGAGAGTCCCTGGGCCCCGGTGGTAAGGCAACTCACCAATCCCCTCCATGGCTTTGCAGAGGGTCTCCGCGTCGGGGTCTGGGTTGAAGTGGGGACTGCCCTTCACCGAGACACTCTGCTGTTCAATCTGCAAGAGAACCCAGGCCCGCTCAAAGCCGGAAGGCGGGGCAGTTTGCAGCCGATCCCAGCAGGGTGAGCACCAGTTTGGCCCATGCTGACCAGAGGCTGGGACTCTCCATCCATCCAGGCCCTGCCCACCCTCCCTGGGGGAGGGGTGCCTGGGAGGCCGAAGCTTCTGGATATGCTAGTTTCCAGCAGGTGTCTTGAGGAAGGGGCGTCTTTGTCCATGTTGCACTTAGTGGCCACGTGGCCCTTCTACAGAGGTCCCACGTGCCTATTAGCCCCTTGGCCAAGGGGAGGCCTATCCTGCCAGCCCGGCCCTCAGGCTGGAAGGAAGTGTCTCCTGAGGAGCTGGTCAGCACCACCTGGCCACCCTAAGTGGTGGAATCCCAGCTCTCAGCGCCAGCGCCAGCCCCGGAGAGTTGGGGCTTGCAGGCTCAGACAGCACAAGGGAAGACCTCAGAGGTGGCTGGTACCGGGGCCACTTACAGAGCCACTACGCTGACTGTGGGGCATCAGGAAGAGGGTGTAAGACTGGACGCCAGCCTTCAGTGTCGGGGGCCTCGTCTCCCTCCTGTGTCTCCCACGGCCAGCTGCCCCGTGGGGACCGCACACCCGGCAGTCCTGTGCCACGTCTCCTCCGTAGCGCTGGGTCCTTAGATCCTCAGCTGGACATTTGTTTTCTCCTTACTTGCATTTCCTGGATTTTTGTGATGAACATTGTCTTGAAAGAAAAAAATAAAAACAACCCCTAAAATAGGGGGGATGGGGTGGGGGTGAGGGGCTGAGCCTGAGAGAGGACCAGCTGGTGTTTGCTGGGACACCAGAGAGGTTTTACTGGGGCGACAGGGCATAGCAGTCCAATCTCCTAGGAGGCCTGTGAGGCTAGATGGCCTGGAGACGGCCACTCAGAGGCATTAGCTATGTAGGGAACCTATTCCATACGTAAGGGGACCCCCCCACCACCACCCAGAGACCGTGCCTGCCCAGCCTGCCTGGGAGGGATCGCTGGTTCCCCTCATGGCTCTGTGGGACTGCCTTGTCTCCTCTGCAGAACGGCTCCTTGGTTAACAGGCTGGCATCAGCCAGAGCCACAGAACCTTTCCCATCCCTGCCCCTGCCCTGGGGCGTGGGCTCTGAATCAGGCTGGGTCTCTCCCAGCTGGTGCCGTCTGAGCAGGCCCGGCCACCCTCAGCTCCCTCCAGCACCATCGGCCAGCAGCAGGAAGGGACAACCCTTTCCAAAGCTATAAGGACAGTGATCAAGAAAGGAAAGTCTTCATGGAGCTGAACACGCGGCCTGGGGAGCATGCAGACGAGGTTGGGAAGCCAGGCGTTGTTTGAGCTCACTCTGCCCTCTTCCTGAGAAGTGGGTATTTACCAGAAGGCAGAGAGCCAGGGCACCCAGCTGAACATCCTGCTAGCTCATGGCTTTTGCAAGACTACAGGCTCTTGGAGGCAGAGGATTAGGTTTAGGGGAAAAAAAAGTTTGGTGCTTTGAAAATTGTGAATTAACTAGGTAAACAAAGTACCCCTGCCCTTGGCTCCAAATCTCTACTCCAGATCTTGCCTGAGGGCTCCTGAGACGTGTGCCCTGCAGAATTTCTCAGGTGCAAATGAATGACCCCTCTTAAGTATGCAATTTGGGAGAGGGGTGGTAGACAAGGGAGGTTGGAGATGGGAATTGAGTTTGAGGGAGACTCAGAGATCCTTCCAGCGGAAGGGAGTTTAGTCCCATTGCATTTGGTCTCCCACTCACCTGTTCATCCACTCCTTCTATCTGCCCCACATCCACTCATTTTCTCTTCCATCTATCCTCCATCCATCTGTTCACCCCTTCTCCACCCGGACATCCCACCACCACATCCATCCATCCATCCAACCACCCAAACACCCATCCATTCAGTCACCATTTCCATCCTTCCTCTTTTTCTTTTTTCCTTCCTTCCTTCCTTCTTTCCTCCTTCCTTCCAGGCCCTGGTTAGATCCTGAAAATACAACGCAGCCTCCCATCCATGGTTTATCTGTAAGGATATTTCTTTTGAGCAAAAGGTAAGAAGTCTTTCCATAGCTTTTGCTCGAATTTCAAATATCTGGTGACAGATCTTCCTACTTTATTTCTTAGCACTGTGTTCCACAGAAGAAAATTTTAGAAGTAATTCCTTGTGGAAATTTCATCCAGAGAGCCTGTGTGGTCCCAGATGTGGCCCAGCTGTGGACTGGCATACACTGCCTCCCTTGGATGTAGCACCTGAGGGAATGCAGGTCATCGGGGAGAGTGGGGTCATCTGAGACCTCAATGCTGAGCTCTGGGGGCCCCCCAGGAGGGGCTCCCCCTCTGCTCTTTTCCCCAGGCTGGCATTCCGGGGCCCTGCAGCAGTGATTGACCACGCTGTGTGTCCCAGTCACCATGGAGCGGGCCACTCAGCGGGTCTGAGGCTGGGCCCGGGTGGCCGTGTCTGTAATAGGTCCCCGGGGGCTGTGATCTCACCGCATGGAGAAGCCTCCGACTCCCTTCCTGTGATGTGGCTTTAGGGGGAAACAAGACAGTTTCCTGGCAGTCCAACCCCGGGATGTCAGCATGGTGTGGTGGGGCTCCAGGTTTTCGATCTAAGGCCCCCATGCTGGAAGGAGGACCTGCCTAGGCCTCTGCTGGGCCGTGCGGGGTGGGCTAGTCCAGACAGGAACATTTTCTCTGGAAAGATGACTCAGCCAGTCAGTGACTCTACACCCATAACGTGTCTGTGATGCTCTCAGGGGAGCTGCCACACGCCTCGGCCCTCCCTCGTCACGGGGCTGCCCAGGAGAACCTGGGAGACGGAGCTTTGTCTCCACAAGGAGGCGCAGACAGGGCCCCGTCCTGCAGGCAGGCCTCCTCGAGCTAACCTTTCAGCCCTCTCGGGTCCTGGTCCCAGGTTGGTCAGGGCCTCAGAGGTCCTTTGTCCTTCCCTGGTACCTCAGCCAGTCCCAGGTGGGGTCTACCTGGAATCTTGCTGCTCATGGGTCGTGAGTGGCTGAGGCCCATGGGGTTTGGGCTCTGGCGTCAGGCCGCTCAGATTCTAACCCAGGTGCTAATGCTCACTAGTGTGACAGCCTTGGGCACCGTCTCAGCCTCCTCGTACCTCCGTTTCCTCGTCTGTGGGTGAGGATATTAGTATCTATAATGCAGAGGTGGCCTGAGGCTCAGGTGAGATATTGCACGTGAGGGGCGTAGGGGGATGTGCAGCGCACAATGGCTGCTCAGTGAGTGTCATCCTTGTCCTGCCACATTGGCCGGGTCCCTGCAAGGAGGCTTCTGTCTGCCTGGCTGGGTCGGGCCCCGAGGATGGGTTTCTGCCCCTGCCCCACTGGGAGCAAGGCCACCTGGGGCAGCAGCTGACTTTGGAGTGTCCAGCACTGGGCCCTCCCTGCCACATCTGCCTCCTCAAGACTGATTCCCATCAGCCAGGATGAAACTGCAGGCTGCCCTGGCCCCTTGACCTGTCCCGGCAGCTTTGCTGGGGCCAGACTTGGGGTTGCCCCACATTGCCCCTGGCTTCCTCTTGGTCCCACCTGTCCAGGCCCGGTATGTCTGAATCTGAGAGCCCCTGGGTTGTGACTTTTGTGACAAAGAGACTTCCTGCATTAGGATAAGACTGAGTCACCCACCAAGACTCACAGAAGGCCTGGGAGCGGGGGCAGAGAGAGATCCAGGTTCATGCTAGACCCCTGCCTGCTCCCTGTGGGACAGAGCAAGTCACTAGATATCAATGAGCCTCGGTTTCCTCATCTGCAAAAATGGAAAGAGCAGCCCTGATGTCCCAGGGCTCCCTGGGGATGAAGGGAAGGAAGGAGTGCAGAGCGTGCGACATCATGCCTGCCCAGAGGACCTGCTAGTCGTCTTCATCCCCCTTTTGTGTTTTCAATTCCTTAGCATTAGACCGCCTCAGGCTCAACCCCATATGAAACACCGCTGAGAATCTGTTCATTTACCTGGGACACGGAGACTTGGGGACAGGGTGTGCTGTCCTCCCTAACTCAGCCCATAGGTTTCACTCCTGGATTTCAACTGCACAAGGTCCCTGTGGTCCAGGTCCCCCTCCCATCTCCTGAGGCGTGGGCATCGATGAGTGCTCCAACCTCAGCCTCTCAAATCAGGTTGCTCTCCATCTCAAGGTCCTTCAGTGGCTCCCCATTGCTCTTAAGGTGGAGCCTGAGCTTCTTAGCCGGCTGTGCGGGCCTCCTTAGGACCCAGCCCTGCCTGCTTCTCTAGCTCTGCCTACATCTCCCCCTACCCTCTACCTTTCCATCCAGTACCCTCAAGCCAATGGGAGCTACTTCTCTTTAAAGTCAAGCTTCCAGCTCTTCTGAGCCTTTGTACGTACTGTTTTCTCTTTAAGGGAACACCTGCCTGATTCCTCCTGGAACACCTACTCATGGGCACACACCACGCATGCGCACATGGCTCAGCCATGACTTCCCCCTCTCTTCCAGCAGCCTGACCCCTCCCCACAGGCATCCTTCCTCTGGGCTCCCCCAGCCCCTCAGCTTTCCTGGGAGCATTTCAAGGCTCCTTTATCGCCCATCTCCTCTGTTCCCATCCTGGCTGGACATGAGCGCCTCTAGGGCCGGAGAAGTTTCTCATCTTCCTCCCCAGTCTGGCAGGCAGTGCAGTGCCCAGCCGGGCAGGCAGCAGAGTGTTGCCTGAGCCGACCTCCCTCCAGACCATCGCTTGCGGGCACCCTCCGCCTCTGCTCGCTCTACACTCACCCAGGCTTTCCGCCAGGCCATCTCGTTCACTTCGCTGGTGCCTCTCCCCAGGGAGATGAAGGTACACTGGTCAGCCCTCCCTCCACCCAGAGACTCTGCAAACGGACTTACCCCCTACTGCACTCAGAAGAGCGGGTGCTCCGGGCTGGGCGTGGTTGCACCGGCAAGCAGGCCCCAGGCCCCACCCAGCACCACCCCCAGCCCCCGCCCCCGGGCTCTGCTTGACGCTCGGCCCTCCTGTGGCTCTCAGGCCCCACCCAGACACCAGCCTGGGCCTGCCCTGTGGAATCAGGTGGAAGATCCATGTAACATACTAAGAAATGGAAACTCCAACGTTTAGATAATTTGCATAAGTCATACTTTTTGTGGGAAGAGGCCGCAGGATCCCCAAGGCCCCTCTGACTTGCCTGCTCTGCCCTGGACCCTGCAGGACAAGCTGGCTGCCAAGGGAGGGAGGAATCTCCCCGGAAGAAGTGAATTTTTTCCTTTCTGGAGTTTGCCCTCCCTGGGGCCCCTGCCTAGATCATTCCTCGGCACCACTTTCCCCTTTCTGCCCCTTAAGCTGCCTTTCAGGGTGAACCTGTGCCTCAAGATGCCCCGGCAGCCCCTCCATCCTGGGGAGACACCTCAGGGCCTCCAGCATCCCCACTGCTTCCAGAGCCCGAGGGAACAGCAGCCCCACAGAGGTGTGACTGTTTCACATTCAGTGAAGCCTTTCAGGGTGTCAACGAAAAACCAATCAGTCGATCTAAGAAAGAAATGGAAAATTTTATTCGAGGAAAATTTGAGGATTATAACCTGGGAAGAGCATCTCGGAAAGCTCTGAGAACTGTTCCGCCTGTTAGAACTCAATTGACATAAGGTTTTTGAGACAGAAGGCTGCACATGAAATGAGGTATTATTGACCGTTTACACAATCCAGAGCTGAGCATCAGCGTGGCCCCTTACAAGGTCGAGCAGGAATGCTGTCTTTTAAGGATTTGTCCCGTCGTTGCTAGGAGAAGGTAGCTCTTACTAGTTGAGAACATATTTCTGCCGTTGGGAAGATTGGTCGATGTGTGATGCAGATGCCCCACGCACAGCAGCTGGGAGATGAGGTCAAAGGAGAGGGAAAACTTTTTATGTTGACATTTTTCTCATCTTGCCATAAAATGTGAATTTTATTTCACATGGGTTACAGGTAAGAAACGTCCCCTCTGGTTTCCTGACCCTGGCTCCAGGGCTCTCTTCTCTACACCCAGAGTGGTCCCCAGGCTGTCCTTTTGGACATGTGGGCTGGAGTGGGTGGGGCTGGGGCTGGGCCAGCATGCAGAGGGGTGGGGAGACAGCTGTGCTGGGGCGGCAGCCGCTGCCCAGAGCTGCCGTGAGAACTGGGGATCGGTCACCACACAACATTGCGAGATGCCACCAGAAGAGGAAGGTTGCCGTCTTGGGTGGCAGGGACTGACAAATCCCCTGCTCGTGGCCCCACTCTCCTTGGGAGCCTTGCAGGCCAGAACTCAGGCATCCTCACTGGTGAGCTTTCTCAGGACCCCAGCTGCTCATGGAGGGGTGCCCACATCATGACACCAGGGTCAGTGTCCGGGGAGCAGGTACCTTCTAGGAAGGCCTGGCCAAAACCTAGTTAGGAGGGTGACCCTAGCTAGGTCACCGCAGTGTGGTGGCTCTGGGCAGAGCCCAGAGAGAGACACTGGACACAGAGCCTGGTGCAGAGAGATGTCAGACAGGGCCCGCCGTCCGAGAGCCCGCAGGCACACTGCCCCCGGGAGGCAGCAGGAGAACCCAGCCTGCTCCCGCCAGCCCTCGCGCCCTCTGCTCAGGCCCCGCCCTGATCGGCTCCTGCCGCCGAGACCTCACCTTCTTGTTGAAGCTCATTCCTTGCTTGGCTTCCGGGATGCCCAGCACTGCTTGCCATTCTTTTCCACCACTTTTCTGCCACCTAACTGTCCCCCAGGACCCTCCCTGGGGCCCCTGCTCTTCCCCCTTTGTTGGTGATTCTGAGGCTTGGCTACCCTTTAGGGTCACCTGGGTACCTTCCCACCCCAGAGACAAGACCCCGGAGGTCCCCACCTGCTCTGTCAGGGTCCCCTCAGCTCAACAACCCCACCCCAGAATCGTCCACTGGGTCTCACATCACTCTGGGCCTCCGACATCCTGCGTCATCCCCATGCCCACTCTGGAACTTCTCACCCACCCGCTTGTGCCCGTAGCCTGCCCCCGTGCCTCCTTCCCCCTCCGGAAGGGCTTTTCTTCACTCCTGGGCAGGCGTGGGTAGCTCTCCGCCCTGGCCGTGGGCTTTGGCCCCGTAGAGTGATCCTCTTTCCCCGGATCACCTGGCTGGGGAAGGCCAGGTGATGTCACGGAGTCAAGCAGGAAGAGGGTGTCTGAGGCCGCGGTGCTCCCTGAGCCCTGCTGAGTGAGCCCTGGCCTGGGTGTCAGACAGAGCTGGGTCCAGCGTGCCGCACACTGGGGTGACTGTCTGAGTCCTCTGTGCCGGGTCCCCACGGGTGAAATCATTGTGGCCTCCCCTTCCCACCACTCGGGCGGGCTGTATGTGGTCCACACGAGACAACCAGGCTGGGAGAAGCCGGCATGGTGCCTGGGATGCGCTCAGGACCTGGCCAGGCCAAGCTGGGGTTCTTGTGAGATGTTAACTCTTCCTGCATGGGTCAGGGGGCACGGCGTGGTGGGTGGGGTGGGCAGGGAGGCAGGTCCCAAGAGCTCCAACCTCACATTTCCCTCATCATTGCTACGAGTGACGGGCGCTGCTGTTTCCAATACTCAGCTGACAGCAGGCCATGCAGAGCCTGCAGCCCTGGCCCAGGGGGAGCACAGATGGTCCACGAAGCAGGTGAGCAGCAGAGAGGAAGGCAGATGCTGTGGGAACGTACGGCAGGGGATCCAGCCTTGTCTGGGCCCCGGTGCTGGGCGGCTGCTCTGAGAAAGTGATGTCTCACAGGCCCTGGTGATTCATCACCGTCAGCTCAGGGGTGGGGCTGGGGTGGGGGGAGCAGAAAGGCAAAGCAGAGCTAAGTGATGCCCTTGGTGTGGGGTCCCTGTCCAGATGGGGGGCATGCACACGGACACAGCTGGCACCCATTAGAACATGGGAAGGCTGCATAGGAGGGTGTGGCCTGTTCAGCTTGAGAAGGGCTGCAGAGTCACCAGGGAAAGGAGCAGGGGAGGCTGCGAATACAGAGGAGCCTTGTGGGTCATCAAAAAGGGTTTCCAGGTTTAGCCTGAGCACGCTGAGGCCATATGAACAGGGCACGGAGGGGAATGGCGTGATGGGGCCCAGATTTCTGGAGGCCTGCAGCTGGGCAGAGCCAGTCAGGACAAGGCAAGTGAGTAGGAGGGGAGACAGGTTTGCCGATAGGGAGAGATAGAAACTGTGATGGGATGTGGGTATGTGGATAGAGGTGGCTTGCAGGGCAGGGACTTGGAGGCCAAGACATGATGGCATTGGCTGGGTCATCCCATGGATGTGGAGTTCCCTGGGATAATAGTGGGCTCTGGGCTCTGGGCAGCGTCAACGTGGTACCCAAGTCTGCAGTGAATGAGGGACAGATGATGATCGTGGGGAAAAGGGCAGAGGATGGCAGAGTGGAATGACAGGACCCGGGGCCCTGACACTGGCAGGCTGGGCTCTGGCAGAGGGACTGGAGCCGGCTCGCTGGCATCGACCTGGCTGCCCCAGCCAGGAGTCTGCTGTTTGTAACAGGGAGCTGCTCATTTGGTGGGAGGCCTGTGGGTCAGACAAGTGAGTGCTGAAGGCTTTGGGCAGCGCAGGTCCCCCCACCCCGCCAAGTATTCTCCCATCTCTCCAGGTTTTGAAGAAATATCTCCAGTCTCCAGAAAGCAAGAAAAAAGCTCTCACCATTGACAACCTGATAAAAGGGGACACAGAGCAGGCCTGAAATCAACTAAGCAGTGAGACAAGTCCCCATCGTGTTCGTTCCATGAATTTACTAACCCTGATGTTTTAAAATTGATTTTTAAACTGAACTAGTAAAGCAATGTAAGCTCTGAGCGCCATCTCCGGGAATAATTTACTGTATCACACCAACCTCTGGTCATCCTGTCCTCAACAAGCCCTTGGACACCTAACACCTGAGGCTATGCCACAGGAAGGCCCCTAGAGGGCACTGTCGAAGATACCCATTTAGCCCACTGTGCATTCTGCCCTCTGGGCTCCCCAGGTTAGGCTGCTGCTACTTGAGGCTCAGCCCATCTCTGAGACAGCCCCAAGCCCTGCCCCACCCAGGACAGGACTCCTGCCCCCAGCCTCCTTCCCATTTATGGCCTCCTGACCGCATGATGAGAATCTCCCAGAGCCGGCCGTCTGCTCCTTGAGCTAGAGTTTGCTTCCCTGGGATGCTTACCACCCATGGGTAGCAGGGAAATAAAGAATGAAAGTCCAAGATTTCCAGTTACAAAGAATTGCACCTTTGGGTTGAGAACCCCAGGTCGTCTTGGGGCTCATGGGCTGCAATGCTGGGCATCTCTATGTCCCTGGAGCCCCCAGAATCTCCGCAAGGATCATGAGCGGGGGCTGCCACCCACACTTCCTTAGCTCTTCATCTGTCAAGGGACATGATGAGTCTCCAAGGTCCTTCCTGATCTTGTAGCAAAAGTGGGTCCTGACCCAGCATTGCCTCAGACTTCCAGGAACTCATCCTGCAGGAGCTGCCCCCCAGGAGCCCCCACTGAGTGTGTGAGGGCAGGCAGCTGTGTGCGCATTCATGTCCCATCTTCACATAGCTGAGGGCTCTACTGAGGGGAGGGTGACCTGCCTGGGGTCGTCAACTTGTCTGTAACAATGGAGTCGAGCAGGACCGTGGCTTTTTTTATCTACAAAGCTGTAGGAGTCTTTTCCCAGGACCCCAATGACCCCCAGAACCCACCACTTGAAGAGGGGCTCCTGAGGGTGTCAGCTGATAAATGGCTGTTATGGGTGTGTGTGTCCTCCCCAAATTCACCTGTTGAAGCCCTAACCCCCAGGACTTCAGATTGTGACTGGAGATGTGGTCTTCACAGAGGTAATTCACTTCAGGGAGGTCATACGGGTTGGCTCTCATCCAATATAACTGGTATCTTTTTTTTTTTTTTAATTGAAGTATAGTCAGTTACAATGTGTCAATTTCTGGTGTATGGCATACTATTTCAGTCACGCATATACATATGTATTATTCATTTTCATATTCTTTTTCATTAAAGGCTATTACAACATATTGATTATAATTCCCTGTGCTATACAGAAGAAATTTGTTTTTTTGATCTATTTTTGGGGGTGTCCTTTTAAGAAAAGAAGATTAGGACACGGATAGAGAGGGAACACTGTGCAAAGACGTAAGGAGAGTATGACCATCTGCAAGCCAAGGAGAGAGGGCTCAGAAGGAACCCGGCAGACCTGTTGATCTTGGACTTCCAGCCTCTAGAATTGTAAGAAAATAGATCCCTGTTGTTTAAACCACTCAGTCTGTGGTCCTTGGTTATAGCAGCCCAAGTGAATGGATACAATGGCTTCCCAGCCAAGTGTCAGGCATCCCTTGTTAACATTCTCTGCATTTACACAACCACCGCCTCTTACTTTTATGGCACAAAACCAAACGAAACCAACACATTGACAAGGCCTCCCGTTCCCTGAGGGATGTCAGGGAGTGAGGTATGGAGTGGGTGTGTGTTCTCATGAAGCACCTGCAGTTGCTCTGGTCTCTGACTGAGGCCCAAATCAAATCAGTGACTCCCAGCCCACAGGGGTTTAGGCACTCTCCTTAGTTGCTCTGTTTTGAATTGGCTCATTTCTCTAACATGCCTGTCCCTGACGTTTTGTGCCAGGGAAAGCCTTCTGATAAACAGCTTGGGAGACCGATGTGCTGGCGGAGACAGAACAGGCCCATGAGGGGGTGGGAGAGGCTATCACCACCTCTGTCCCTGCTGTTGGCAGGACACAGATCCGAGGCCCAAGCAGTGACAGGACAGAGCAGTGGGGGAGGGCGTCACAAGAAAGAGTGACTCCAGGTACAAATGCTTTGAAGCTAAGGGTTGTGTGACCTCGGGGAGCCCTGCAGACAATCCCTGCATACATATAGAGGGGCCATTCCAGCAAAACCTTGTTTTCCTTTATTTTCTTTTATTTTGAACATAAGGAAGGTTATGGTCTTCACTGTCCGTCCACCTCAATCCACACATATTCACAACCCAGCCCCGACATATGTTTACCTATAGTGGCCTTACAGAAATCCAACTGAAAGGCATAAATGTAACAGTCAAGGAGCTGGAGGTGAGGGTGGAGAGTATTTTAACTTACTATCAACATGGATTAGGGACAACTAGCTCTGGTCCCCCCAGGGGACCCCCCTAGAAGTTCTCCTGGGGGCCGTGTGCGGGGTGCTTGGAGTAGTCAGAGACACCGTGTGCGCACGCTGGGTGGTGGGGAGGACGCTGAATGCTAAAACATCTCTGTTGGGAGCACGGTTTCTTCTATGGTGGCAAATGGCAAGTAACAGAGGTTGAACTTCTCCAGGGAAATGGAGAGACTCCTCCAAAACTCCCCTGGGCTTGGAGACAGTTTGGGGGAACCTGGAACGAGAAGGTGCACTTCCAGCTGCTGAACAGTAGAGGGCGCCATTTCTCTCTGTGACACATTCGGAATGCAGGTGGCCAAAAAATGGAAACCAGGAAAACGGAGCGAAGGAGGTGAGAAATTCAAGCACTCCTCTCTGCATAAGATTAAGGAAGGAGACACAGGATTGTATTAATATTTCAAGGATGTTTTGGGCTTTGTTCAAAGGGCAGAGTTTGGCTATAACCGCACGCATCCCAGCCCTTGGTGAAAGATGAAGACCCAGCTGTTGGGAGGGGGACACATCATGGCCACTCCCTCAGGACACCAGGGTGCTAGTGGGCAGGAGGGCAGATCATCGGCAGCATCCTGGTGGGCAGCCTGGGGCACGTGGACGGGGGAGTTTGGCACCGTGAGCAGAAGTTCTTGATGGGGAAGCACTCCCGGCTGGGCTGAACGTAGATCGTGGGGCTGCAGGGCAACTGCCCACGCTGGGGGTTCATTAGGGCGACATTGATGCATCTCCCCTGCAGGGAAGAGAGAGAGAGAGAAGGTCACCAGAACCCGCTGGAATTGGGAGCAGAAGGCTGTGGTTTCCCTGGTCTCTGGGGTCTGCTGAGCACCTTCTCTGCTTAAGCCCACCTTTTTCCCGCTGCCCAGAGTCTCACTGACCCCCCTGCTGGGTCTGTCTGTGCCTGTTGGTCCCCAGAAAGCCCCACCAGTCCCCACAGGGGCTCCATGTGGTGTGCAGGCTTCCAGCTTCCGTGAACCTGTCACTTACGCATGAAGTGTCACCTCGAGTGCCTGTGGGTGACAAACGCCACTGAACGCTGCCTTCTCCTCCTGGGAGTGTCATTTTCATCACCCTAGGTTTTGAAATCCTTGGCAACTCTTTAGAATAGTGGTGGATTTCCCCAGTAATGTAGCCACACTGGGAAAACAGAACACCTAAACCCTCTTGAATTTTTCACAAGCTCTTTTTTTTTTAAAAGCAAGCACTGGGGATTGAACTCAGGACCTCGTTCAGACAGCAGCGGAGACCCCCGGGTGATGGCAGAGCCCGAGTCTGCTGTGTGGTCATAAGGGGGTACGGGAGGTAGCTGGGGGCTTGGGAAGTGATGGTGTCCTTCCCCTCTGGTTTTCTGTTAATGAAGAGATCTAAGCCAGTGACCAAACTCTTCTTACATCAGCTCAGCCTCAGCAAAGGGATGTTTCTTGACACAATTGGCAAGTGGTTGATTGAACCTTAACTTCCAGTGCTTTGAGTTTTGGCTCCAATTCTGGATTTCCTGCATGTTATATAAGGAAGTATCTGCGCGTGCGTGTGTGTGTGTGTGTGTGTGTGTGTGTGTGTGTGCATGCCTGCCTGTGTGGGAGGAGTCGGGGTGCAGGGGTCGTCAAGCCTGCTTCCATCACTATCCCAAAGTCATGATCTGAGACTTTCCTGAAGCACAGCTGTCAAGTTAGGACTTCCTGGAGGGCTGAAGCCCTGTCCCAGCTTTTATCTCACACCCCTCTGTGCGCAAGGTCATAGGACAGGGGCTCAGGACCTCCCTGGCCATGAACACATCATACGGCCTGTCTGCAGCTCAAATTGTTACCCAGGACAACTGTTTCCAGCAAATACATATGAGCTCAAAAATAGTCTGCAAACAACACAGTGTGAAAATAAGATATTAATATTCAGAATTGTTTGCATGAGGAAGGAAGTACTTTCCAGATTTTTATCATCCTGAGAGCAGGGTACAGGAGACATAGACTGGGCTGGGAAGTGAGCCTCCCTTGGGGTCATTCGCAGCCCTGCTAATCCCTCCATAGCCCTGTCACGTTGAGCCCATCACAAAGTGTCAGAGCCTCAGTTTCTTCAGCTTCAAAATGCGGAGCCGTGACCACTTGGCAGGACAGAGAGGCAGCCACGCTCACAGGGAGGAGCTGGGCACCGGGCTGTTGGCGCTGGTCTTCCTGCTTCACAGCTGTGTGACTGGGCAGGTGACTCCACCGAGTGGGGGTTGGCTTCCTCCTCCGTCCAGTTGTTGGAAGGATGAAAAGCATGGGCTTGTGTGAAGTACTCAGTGTCTGGCCGTCCCTGCTCTGTATAAACCACTGCTGTTAACTGTGACAATGAAGTGAGAGCCTCAGGTAAAGGGCCTTGTGTGGTGGCGACATCACCCAGGCTGCACTCTCTGGGGACACTTATATCAGTGTCAGCATCACATTCTGTGAGACAGGGGAGGGCTTCCCACTTTTACATAGTTTTCCTGATGGATCTAGGAGATCTGATTTCCATGAGCTGAGTGGGCTGCCCTGGGGAAGGCGGTGAAGGGAGAGGATCAGGACCTCGGGTGGGAGTCAGGGTTTGGCTCAAGACTAAGAAACTAGACTGTCTTATTGCAGTATTATTATTATTATTATTATTATTATTATTATTATTATTATTATTTTTATTTTTATTTTTATTATTATTATTAGCTGCATCGTTGCATATCTGTGTGCAGGGAGAGATGGCCTGGAAGGGACCATTAGGAGAAAACTTCCTCTGGGGATCAGAAGGCGGAGTGGGGTGGGGCAAGGACATACATGCATTTTGCAGAAAGTTATAGCAAACAAGACTGACTGCTGCTGCAAAAACACTGAGGTTTTTGGTAAACTGAGCCTCTGGGAATGTCCCGCATTGCATTGTGCTGAAGTACAAAAACATCTGGATTCACTGCAACAAGCAGCGGACTGGGCTTTTACAAGGCAGTGGCTCCTACAAGTTCCCCACCAGACTGCACTGGTAACCCCTGAGCGCTTTCCCATCGGCAGGCCTGACGGCAGTTCCCACCCAGGATGAGCAGTTTGGAAACCGCCTCCCCTGTGCAGCGGGGCCCGGATGGACGGAGGAGAGAGAGGCTGAGCACCGCGCTGCCAGGAACCGCCTGCCTGTGGCTTCTGCTCTCCAGCACAGCCTGGTGAAGAGGGCCTGGGGGAGGTTCTGTCTGAGGAGAGCTCCTGGAGGGGGCCGCAGGGCACATGAGGTGGCCTGCAGTGAGGGGACAATTGGCTCATGTCTGTCCTGGCAGGACACGTGGCCAATGACTCCAGTCCCCCTGCCTGGGCCAGGCTAGGCCAGGCCGAGTGCCCCAAGCTCAGTCTTGCAGAGTTTCCCACTGAGATGTGCTCTCTCCTCTGGCTCCAGACCATCCTCTCACTCAGAGAGCCTGTGGCTCAGGCAAGAAGAACACGAGGCCACTCCCGAGTAACGTGTCCCCAAGCAGCCTGGCAGATCGAGTTCTCAGTCCCAGCCTTCCTTGCATGGAAGCAGCATTCTCCACCTGTTTCTCCTGGAGCCTCTCCCCAGAGCCACACTCTGCACACTTAGGGCCGGGGCTGGGGGCTGACACTGGTTTGCAGAGATCCAGGTTCCAGCTGACACCCTATCTCTTAGTCTATGACTCACTTTAAGGCCTGGGACCAGTGCACTGAAGGCTTCATGAGAAGGAGCCAGGACCCCCGCACCTGCTGGAATACGGGGTACCCACAGAAATCTTACAACACTCAGGTCTCTAGGACAACGATTGGGAGGGACGAGGTTGGGGGGATGGGGCAGAGGAGTTGGGGGGCACGTCCACAAGGCACAGTTATGGGCTCCCAGCCCCTCTCAGGAGGAGCAGGTTGATTTCAGGCAGCTCTGGCTGCTGCCACTCACTCTCCCAGTGGCCTTGGCAACTTCCCTGACCTCTCAGGCCTCAGTTTTGCCTTCAGCAAGCACACAGGTCACTGCGAGCTCACACAGCTGGGGGGACTGGAGAGCTGGCGTTCAGGGCCTGGGCAGCTATAAGGGCCCCTAACCCTTCACTCTGCCACGCCCACAACCTAATTTTGCAACGCAGCCCCTTGGAATGTGCCTGTTTCAGAGAGGGGCTCAGCGCCCCTGCCCTCACCTCGCTGGGCAGGAGGCCATTTCTGGAATGCTCCCCTTGTCCACCCAGGGTCTCTTGACTCCCTCTGCTTCAACCCTCTGTCTGGCTCTGTCCCTCTTGCTCCTGAGTGGGCATCGCTGAGTGGGCATCTCCACTGTTCAGGGCATAAGGCTGGCATGGGGGCTCTCCTGACCACAATGGGGCTGTGGTTCTGGGGAGAGACTCCAGGAGAATCAGGCTTCCATGCAAGTAAGGCTGGGACTGAGAGCTCGATTCAGACCCAGGCCTGGGTCCCAGCTGCCCTGACACCTCTGTCACCAGGCTATGTCTTGCTGGGTGCACATCTCTAGTGTGTTATTAGCAGCACCCAGGGCCTTTCAGGCCTGTCCAGAGCTTCTAAATACCCTCTGCCCAGTCACCAAGAGCCAGTGTTTGCATGATTCAGAGAATGTGGTTCATTCAGCCCTCATTACAGACCCTGGGGCCACAGTGTCCTCCGAGCCCCTGGCCCCATCTGTGCAGAGGAGCTGAGCATGGGGACACCCCCATGGAAAATGATGTCCAGACAGATGACTCCCAGGTGAAGTAAAAGCTCTGTCCTCCTTGGATCTGGAGGCCTGAGTAGGACAGCCCTCTCAAGGTTTGGAAATAACTATCATGAGATCATGTGCTGATCCAAAAGGGGGCAAAGTAGGAAAAAGGGTAGGGCCGGGTTCGGGGCTTAAATCCAGTTCTGCCTCTCCCACCCTAAGTGACTGGGGAAAAGCCCCTCAGCCTCCCTGTGGTTCAGTCCCCCTTCGGTGAAGCCGGGACAAGCAGGGCCTACACTCACAGTTACCGGGAGAATCAGAGCAGTGAAAACACGTGAAGCTCTTAGCCGAGCACCTGGCCCACAGAAAGGGCTCAGTAAAATTATCTGCCGTTATGTTAAACTCCAAGGCTGACAACCGGAACAATCTGGCTTCTCCGCATTGTCACAGGCGCTGACACAGGAAGGCATCTTGGCTACCTGGCAAAAGCAGTCAGCGTTTCCAGACAACACCGGGGAGGGGCTGTCACCATGACTCCCACCACTCCTGGCACCTGAGTGACCAGCCCGGGAGCGCCTCATGGATGGGGCGCAGCCAGCTGTCCCACAGGGTCTGGTGGGCAGTGGGAGGCACTGGGAGGCCAACAGGACTCCCTGCCTGCCCTCCTCTCCAGCCCTGTTTACTTAAGATCAGAAGTGCTGAGTGTTGCTCTGGGTAAGCAACTTCCTGACACACCTGGGACGAGGACGCAGGATAAACGTGTTGAGAATCACCCGGGAGGCTCGTGAGCACCAGGTCTCCACGTCTGGGGCGTCCTTCTTGCCAGATGCCCAGACAGGGCTCTCTGACCCAGAGTCCCAGGGGGCAACAGTCAAGGGCAAAGACAAGACCCCAGCGCACGGGGAGCATCACTGCGCCCATCCCGTGGCCCTGGGCGGGCGCCACATCACTGGTGCCTGGCTGCGGCGCTGAACAAAGTCACACAAAGTATCCAGTTTTCCCTGAAAAGCAGGTGTGCTTGTGAGGGATCTACAGGCATAGACGCTGCCACTAGAGGGGTCGTGTCCCCTCTGACTCGAGATGGCCTCCCAGGGCTCTGTCCCCACCACCACCCCAAGACAGCACTGGAGCCTCCACCCGGGGCCACCCCCAACACCCAGAACCCTCGCCCCAGCCTGAGGGGGAGGTCCTTTTGCCTGGAGCCCTGGTGGTGGTGCGAGCATGAGCCCGCATACATTTTGGCCTCTCCTGGGCCGCTAGGTCAGGAGGCCTTCGGCTTTTCTTGGTCCCAGTGACTGCAGTCCACGGCCCGTAGCCCACGCCTACTCGGGCCGTGCCTGACGGGCCCAGGGCTGTGCGCGCAGCGGCCCCCCTCCCCTCCGGCTCCCCAGGGCCCTCCTCACCTGCATCCGTTTCATCCTGCCGCCTTGGCACCCACAGGGGACAATCACCGTGGGGCATGTCTGCATGGGACACGTGTCCTCAGGGTCCTAGGAAGAGAAAACCCTGTCTGCTTCCTCGTCTGGCAGCTCCTGGCTGCAGACACATGACATCTGTTGCCCCAGCCCCTGTCAAGTTCTCGTCACTCAGGGAATGTTTGCTGGAGAATCAAGGACAGATGAGCAGCGGCGGGCAAGAGAGCGTCCTCCGCATGAGAAACACGCTTCTGCTCCACAAAGATGGATCTTCTACAAAGGCCAGCAAACTGTCCTGTCCCCTTGGTTCCCAGAGCTGCCCTCGTTGGAGAAGCTGGGCCTGAGGCCGTGTCACATGATGGAGGCTGTAGGGGGCGGGTCACGAGCAGGGACAGAGGGGTACTCACCTGACTCTGGCAGATCCAGTGTCCCCAGGCCACACTGCAACCAGCGCAGATGCCAGCCCAGGCAGTGACCCGGTTTCCCACCAGACCTCAGGCCCAGGTCTGCTTTCTTGGGTTGTTGGGACACCATGCCCCTGCTCCAACTGCCTCTTATGGCCCTGGTTTGGGCACCCACCCTGGTCAGCCACAGCCTGCTCCCCTGTCCCTTGGTCCCTGTGCTCACCTGGGCTGCACTCCCTTCGCAGCTCAATGCCCTCCTCCCTCCCCTCTCCTCAGCCCCATGTCCTTAAAGGTCACCCCCAGCCAAGGCCCTCATGCTGACAACAGACAGAGATGAAGACCAAGGACTCAGAGCCTGGAGAAGGGGGACCAGGTCCCTGAAACCTGAGGGTCCTTTTCCAAAAGCTCACCTGAGTCCTGCGGAAGGACCATCCTACAAACACCCCTTGGGAACTGGCAAAAAGCCCATTTATTTCATGAGGGATCATAGCTGTTCCTGAAACAGGCCACACCGCATTGCTGATTCAGTGACAAAGGCTCTGAATGAGGCCATGCTGGGAACGTGGGGAGTGTGTTGTCTGGGTGATACTGGTGAGTCCCATGTCCTCCCTGGAGTCCCTCTGTGCCTCTCTGTCACCATCCTCCTGCTGCCAGCTCTCCCTGCCCAGGTAGGTGGGAGCTGGGGTGGTGGGGGAATGTATCCCCATCGGCGGCAGGAGGCCTCTCTGTGAGGGTCAGCCTGTGCATCAGTCAGGCTGACAACATCAGGACCAAACACACCGCTTACCTGTGCTCTTTCCTGGGTTGGTGGTGGCTCCTTGATGGTCTAGAATGGAAGTGATCACAATTGAAGTGGTCAAAGTCCAGTGCCCATAAAGTTTATCTCCACCGAAGTGACACCTTTGGGGACAGGCCTCTGTGGCACGAACTGGCTCCTTCTCCTCCCGCCCCAGCCCGGGGGTCACAGCTCCCTCCACGATGACTCTGCTCACCTCCATCCATCTTTTTCCTGCCTACTTGGTATGCAGAGAGGGACAATCTCTGTGGGGCACGGTGACATAATCCTAGGTTGGAATCCCTGTGGGGCTCTGGCTCGGCTTTGCGGACAGGAGGGGACCCTGTTCAGTGGCAGCAGGGGGACAGAACATGGGCTTTGGGGTGAGTCTGGGTGTCCCTTGCCCGAGGGTTTGTAACCAACAGGCTCCACCTCCCCGAGCCTCAGGCACCTCAGTTATCACAGGGGAGTCGGCCCCTCCCTGCAGGGCCGAGGCAGAAGCAGGCAGCTAAGGCACCTGGTCCCTGGTAGAGGCCCCACCTGGGAGTGTCCCCAGCAGCCCTGACGTCATATGAAGACAAGAGAACACCCCACCCCTTCCTCCTCCCCCCTCACCTCCCGTCCCCTGCAGCCCCGGCCTCCCAGCCCTCAGGGGTGCCGTCCGCCCCCACTCCCCGGGCCTCTCTCTCCCCACGTCCCCTCTTTGCAGAAACCCGACCTGCTGCTTCTCTGCTGGTTGGCGTGGCCTTTCTCAGCTCTGCTCTGTCCTCTTCCTCACCCAGCTCTCTGGCTCCCTCCCCGGGCCAGCCTCTGTCCTTGGCTACCGTCCTGCTTTATCAGGACACCTGCCACACCCCCTGAAGGTGACATTTACCCTCAATGCCCCACAGGTATCCACACCAGACCAGCCACCAGGCTGTGAGTTGCTGTGGGCGGGGGTGGGTCTGCTTCATTTCTGTCCCTCTGGGCCCAGGATAGAGCCCTGCACATCCTGGTGACATAGTAATGACTGAGGAAGGAGTGACGGAAGGCACTAGAGATGTGGAGGGACCGTGCTGTTTTCAAAGGCACAGCTGTCCCCAAGGTTAGCATCCACCTGGCCTGTATCCTCCCTTCAGGCAGTCAGTGCCCCTGCAGACCCTTCTTCTCCCCCCAAGAGCAGAGGCCCCTCCAGCCTTGGTCCTCCTGAGTCCCCCAGAAGCCTGACTGTTGTGAAGCAGCCCTGGCCTCAGGGACCTGGGGTCCCTTCTCCCCAGGGCCCAGGATATAGCCCAGAGGCCACCTCCCTATGAAAGCAGGAGGCAGGTGGCCAGCTGGAAGCCCAGGCTGTGTCCATCCCGGATGGAAGGCAGAGGCTGTGCCTTGTTTGCCGGTTGAGGACCTGGAGCTGAGGGGAACCTGCCCACAGGCAGTGTCATGGGGCGGACACGTGTCTGGTCCCTCGGGGGGTTGATGAGGGCCGGACACAGGCTGTGCAGACAGGGGTCACTCACCTTCTTGCGGCACAGCCACCAGATGCACAAGAGCAGCAGCAGGAACAGGAGCAGGGCCGGGATGAGCCAGAAGAAGTTGAGGGGGATGACGTAGGGGATGCACAGGGTGGGTGGGGGTGGGGGTGCCTGGGGAGGCACTTCAGCTGGGGGAGGCACTGGTGGGGGAAGAGCCGTCTGGGGAGATGTCATCTGGAGAGAGGGCATCGGGGGAGGCCGCTGGGGGACGGTTGGGAGGCTTGCTCCTGACCCTTGTGCCTACAGAAAGAGCACATGACACAGTCCTGGCCTGGAGCTGAGTGACGTCTTCCCCTGCCACTCAGATCCCATGCCAGGTCTCCCGTCTGCCCAGTCACCCTTCGACTTGGGTTGCCCTACCTAAGGAGAAAGATTCAAAGATGATAGGGCTGGTACCTAGAACGCCTCTCTGGGATAATAAGCTCAGGGCCTCGGTCTCCTCCTCTGTGACAACCTTAGTCACTGCAGTCATGGGTGTGGCAACATTAGTCACTCTGGTCATCATGGTGACAGCCCTCAGCACTGTGGTCCTCACTGTGACCACTGTAGGCATTGTGATCGTCATCATGACACCTGTGGGCACTGTGGGCATCGGTGGTCCAGGGCTGGTCTCTGGGGCTCACTCTGTGGGAGGCACGGGGGTCAGAGTCCGGGGGCTGCTCTTGGTGATTTCTTCCCAGGTGCCCACCTACTGTTTCCCACGGCTGATTTCTCCCATCAGCTCCTTCTCCCTTCCCCTCAAAGTTACCTCATCTAGAGGGACCACAGTGGGGCTAGGAGGTCAGGCGTGGTCCCCAGAGAGCCCCTCTGGAGCCCTGGGCCATGGACACCATGCCTGCCCCTGCTCAGCAGCTGCCCCCATGGCCCTGTCAAGGAGGTCCAGTCCTCCAAGCAGTGAGAACCCAGCCCTCACTGTCTGCCTATATGACATACAGGGGTTCTGTGAGGACCACAAGGAGCTACGATACACAGATGGGTGAGGGAGGGGCAGCCGGGGCCCCCTGAGAGGTGGGGGTGCAAGAACACAGCCAGGAGACCTGATCACAACCCCAGAGCCTCTCTCCCCTACTTTCTGCAACCTTGGGCACAACGACCCCATCTCTCTGAGCCTCTGTTCCCACACCTACAGTGAGGAAATGGTGGGCAGCTGGGAGCTGCAGAGAGAGACCACAGACAGTCCCAGCACAGGCCAGGGCCACGTGGGAGCTTAAGGAACGGGGGCTGTTCTCGTGTTGTTGTTCATAACCAGGGCACGTGTGCTGCATCTGAGCACCCGCACACTGCACAGCCCTTCCTAAGTGAAATGCTCTACTTGAGAGAAGCAGGGCAGGGGAGGGGGCAGAGAGAGCCTGTGCCCAGGAAGCAGGGCGGCCGAAAGGAGAGGCCCAGTCAGGCTGAGGGGACCTGTGCTGGGCCCAGAGCCCCAGGCTGCTCCTGAGGTCTCTCCTAATGTGCCTGTGGACGGGTGGCTGCAGGGGGTGGGACCCTGGTGGGAAATGTGTAGGTTCAGTCTCTGATCCACAGGGGGATGTGCAGGGACAAAGGAGACAGACACAGGAGACCGTCACACGGTTGGCACCCTTACCAGCTGGTACTGGACACCAGGGTGGTGGCCACTCGGCACAGGCGTCCCTCCTCCTGGGGAAACCTCACTCCCGCCTAACACTCTCTGTGGTCCACGTCAGGCAGCCCCAGGCTAAGGTGCCCAGCTGATGTGGAGCTTGGAAAAGTGGGTCTTAGGGGAGCAGCGCTGTGCTCCCAGATTCCTCTCCCCGAGAAGAACCCCCACCTGCCCCACGGCCCTGACAGCTTCCCCATCAACAGAGGCGAGAGTCTCCCTGCAGAGACCAGAGCGAGTCAGGGGAGAGGAGCAGCTGAGGAGCATGAGAAAGGAGGAGAGGCACAGGCAGGCTGATGACGTCTGCAAAGTGACAGCCGGTGTCCCCAGACAGGCTCAGGAGGTGGGAGCTGATGGTCAGGAGTGGGTTCAGAGCCCTGCCAGCTGCTTCAGCCACACAGCGGGAACAGTCCCGGACTGTGCTCAGCCACAGCTGGTCCAGGCCTCCGGACCCCTGTGCCCAAGACCCCAGTTTGGAGGGCCCAAGTGTCCCAGAGGTCCTGCACTCTGTCTCCTAGGACACAGTATCCCAGCCTCTCCCACTCACCCCGCTGGAATCCGAGGTGGAGCCCGGAGCTCCCCGGCACAAGGCTCGGGCCAGCGGGGGTGGCCAGGCGGGTCCAGGGTGGGCAGAGCCTCAGCACCGTTTCTGGAGTCTGTCTAGAGCTCTAATTGGTCCCTTCCAAGTGCCTTCAATGACCCTGGCTTCACAGAGACAGCAGAGGTTTGCAAGATCTGGACAGTAAGTTGTACCCCAGGTGCTCTTCGTAGTAACACGCCCAGGGCACTGCCCAAGCCTGATGCGGGTTCAGCTCCTGGGTGTGGCGCTCAGGGCCCTGAGCTGCCTGTGAGATGCTGCTTTAGGGGCCTGTCTGCACAGGCTGCTTGCTGGGCCTGCCCAGAGCCCCCTGCTCCCCGCACCGGCCTCCCGGGGCGTCTCGCCCTGCCGCGCAGGGGGCAGGGCAGCCCTGGGTCCGGGAACCACACCCCAGCGCCGCCGGCATGGCTCCTGCTGCGGATGCGCAGGTCGGTGTTGATGACAGAGGTCCCGTGGTTCAGGCTGACTCCAATACGCAGCTCGTCATTTGATCTTACAGCTCCACCTTAGTAAGATAATGCAGTTTAGGACTTTATAAACTCTAGGAGCATTATATGTAGCCCACCAATAAAGAATTTCATGGAGGACGTTGCAGACATTTGGGAGTCAAAATTATGATATTTGCATACGTAATGAAAGAGTAACTATAATGTGTGTGCTATAACTTTCTGTTTCCAACAGTGCCCAATTGGCAGCCACCAGAGATGCCAGAGGGGCACTGATCTCTAGAGGCTTTGTTCTGTTTTCTTCTAATGAGGTCTGGTGTGTCTAAGGTCTGCCCACTGGTCCTGGTGGATCCTAATTGGTGCCAAGAGGCAGTCCAGTGCTAAAAATAGGTGGGAAAATTCATTTCACCTTCACCTCTGCTCCCAGTATCACGCATTTTCTTAAATCTGGAGAGGTGGAGGAATGGTGATGCGTTTTACCCGCATTGGAGTTCACTTAAGAGAAACAGTGTGTACGAGGGACCAGTCTGAGTGATGAAGCTGTTGTCTCCCACGATGCCCTGTAGCATTTTCCCAGCAAGCAGGGTCTCCTGCTGGTGGTGGCTGATGCAGGAGCACAATGTGTGTCTAGGGGACCAGGAGCCTGCAAGGAAGGTATGATGACTTTTTGGAATTCCCAGAGAACTCACCCCCAGGCTCCAGTAGAGCTTTGAGGGCAGCATATGCTCTCCTTTCTTTCCCAGGATTTCATCAGGCAAGATTGCCATGGAGCTATCACTTTGGTTTATGCCAATTTCGGTAAACTCTGGATTCATATGAAGAAGAGTGCTTAGCAGACATGATACTTTGTTGAAATTTTCTCTGGGAAAAGTTAGATTCATCCAAGTATTTCTCTCTCTCTCTTCCTTCCTTCCTTCCTTCCTTCCTTCCTTCCTTCCATCCTTCTGAACTGCATAGACAAGCATCTTGGTTTGTTGGAAGAAAGAAAAAGCAGGGGACAAAGCTCTGGTTTCTGTAAAATGCACGTGGGTGAGTACATGACCTTAATGTCACTCATTCATTTTAAACTGAAGCAGAGTCTGTTCCTCTTTCAGGTGACCTCACATGCTAAAAAGAACAGGAGTGTGGCTACATCAGATGGCTAGGTCAGAGATCTGAGATGAACACTAGTTGAGTGACAAAGTCTCACAAAAGAGAAGTTTATGGATTTAAAGAGTGAAGGAGCATATTTTATTTAGGTGGACAATAGGAGAGAGAATGAATCAGAAGATAATTTCAGGAGTCAAAGCATACGCTCTCTCTTTCTGTCCTCAGGCTGGTATCCCCAGATACATGGATAGGAAGGGTCATAAGATGGAGATTCTCCCCTGGCCTGACCACTTAGCACAAGGCAAAGGGAAAACTCTCTTTCTTAGCAACTAGTCTCAAACTCCGTAGGCAAATGGCCTGGGCTGGATCTCCCGCAGTCTGATGAGAGTCTGTCTGCTACTCTTCTAATCTAAGTCACTTTAGTGAGCTGCAGCTGGGGCCACAGGATAGGAAGTCCAGAAATAAACCCTCGCACTTATGGTCAATTAATCTATGACAAAAGAGGCAAGAATATATGATGGAGAAAAGGCAGTCAATTCACTACATGGTGCTGGGAAAACTGGACAGCTACATGTAAAAGAATAAAATGAGAACATTTTCTCACACCACGTACAAAAACAAACTCAAAATGGATTAAAGACCTAAACGTAAGACCGGAAACCACAAAACTCACAGGGGAGAACATAGGCAGAACACTCGGACGTAAATTGTAGCAATAAATCTCAACTGGAACATCAGATGCAGTTCGAAGACTGTGAAAGAAAACCTTGAATTACCAAACAAAAAAAAAAGATTTGATTATTATGAAAATAATAGCCATTCATTATTCATTACAATGAAACTCTTAAAATATAGGAATCTTTAAAAAATTATCCTTAATCTTGCTTCTTAATGTTTTTCTTTTTAGGATTTTTGTTTATGTTATAAAATATGTCTGAACAGCACAAGGAGCACCTCTGTAACCACATCTTGTTAAAACAGTGAAACATGTTTGGTGCAGCTGAAGCTCTTTACATACACTTTACCTGTCACACCCCCCTCCTCCCTCCCGAAGGTGACCACAGTCCCGAATTTGGTGGTTTATTCTCAGGCGTATTTTAAAATTCAGCATATAGATATCATAAGTTATACACTCTTCAAATTGCTTCTCTGACTTAAAATTATGTTTGTAAGACATAGCCATGTCGACAGGCAACTCTTGGTCATTTAACTTCCTGCCATGTAGTAGTCTTGTTCTGAATATTCCATGGTTTATTTCCTTTGGCTATGTTTTTTTGTTTGGTTTGTGTTTTGTGGGGGGAGTTAATTAGGTTTGTTTATTTATTTATTTTTAATGGAAGCACTGGGGATTGAACCTAGGACCTCATGCATGCCATGCCAACCACTTTTTAAAATTCTTTGGCAGTTTCCCATAAAGTTAGTATACATCTATACTATACACACCTACACTATAACACATCAATTCAACTCCTTCCCAAGAGAAGTGAATATGTATTTGTCCACAAAATGACTTATATATGAATTTTCATAGCATTTCTAGTCATAACAGGCAAAAAGAGGAAGTATGTACGTACATGTCAACAGGGGAATAGATAAATAATTATAATATACCCACACAATGAAATACTACTCAGCAATAAAAAGGAACAGATTACTGATAACACTCAATAGCATGGCTCAATCTGAAAAATAATATTTAATGAAAGTAGCCTTACACAAAAGCACATGCACTATTTTATTTATGTGAAATTCTAGAAAGAGCAAAACGAAACTCTGGTGACACAGATCGCAATAGTAGTTGCTTCTGTGTGTGGGGCAGGGGAGACTGCCTGACTAAAAAGTGATGGAAATATTCTATACCTTGTTTCACATCATAGTTACATATGTTAAAATTAATCAAAATGTACACTTACCTATGTATTTTATTGTGTGTAAATCGGTCTCAAAGGTTGGGTTAATTTATTGCTTTCTGATAAACAAAATGTAGTGTATGGACTGGCTAACCACACTTCCCCTTTCCTCCACCTCTAATCTCTTTCGTCTGAATTGAGAGCTCAACCACCCTGTACGTCAGAGAATGCCAGACTGAGTTCAGTTTCAGAGGAGGAAGTAGGCGGCCACGGAGGAATAATGAAGGCTTCGGGATTTATGACTGGTCACAGAACTAAGATTCTTTTTCTTTTTTTTTTAAAGCATTTTGGGTTTTTTTGTTGTTTTTGTTTTAAAACCATTTGGGGGGTACTAATTAATTAATTAATTACTTTATTTAGGGGGAGGTAATTAAATTTGTTTATTATTTATTTTTTAAATATTAAATATTTTTTAGCTACTAGAGATTGAGCCCTCGTGCATGCTAAGCACGCGCTCTACCGTTTGAGCTACACCCTTCCCCATGGGGTTAAGATTCTTGAAAGAAGAGGAAGAACCCAGGTAATTGTTCATCAGCCATGGACTGTCTTGGGTCGGAAACGCACCCTGATGGACAACAGAGCTGAACTCTGTCATTAACTGACTAGCGACAAAAAGGGTCCTTTCGGATGCTGTGTGTCCCCCAGGAAATATGTCACACGTTCGTCAAGAAAAAGCACTGCAGCAAAACTGTCGCAGAAGTTAAACCCGTGAGCCTCTCAGTTTTCCTCGCCAGGGAGGAAGGGCATTCAGGGCCCCAGCCATTTTACTGAGCCGTATTCAAGATCAAAATCTGGTTCCATATGGTTGCAGTTGTTACCCTTATAAATTCCCAGGAAGATACAATGATAAAGCACACCTATTTCTCACCAGAGTTATGGACGATGGAGGAATGGGACCAAATATCAGGTGGGTTTTTACTGAGCAAGCTGGCATCGGAGAACGCAGCTTAGAGCTGCGGGCACGGGGACTTCCTAACGCTCAGAGACAGAACTGGACATTATGTCCCCTTCCGGTCAGAGGCAGTGCTGGGACAGAGGCAAGGCTTCTGCGGCCGAGCTGAGGCAGGACCCATGGAAAGTAAGACGTGCTCTCTGAAGTCAGCTTCCCATCCGAGAGGAAAGAGGGGAACGAGGAAAATAATGCCCAGTTTTCTTCCAAAGTCCCAACAGACAAGTCATTTGCTGTCCCTGGGGAAAAACAGGAGTATTATGCTAACAGAGATGTGTATGAATCACGCCTTGTATTTTCTGTGCTTCTGGTGCTTTGACATCTGGATCCTTGCTGACCCTGGAGGGGCTGCTCCTGCCAGGGTGATCTCCTTCCAAGAGACGGTGAACACCTAGCCCTTGTGCACACCTTTCCAACACAAATCAAATAATCCCATCCCCCAACAACCTCCTGTATTGGGTCCTCACTCTGGGCCACCAGCACCCTGCCCAATCGCCCCAGAACCAGGTTCCAGACAACCAGGGAAAGCCCCCAGCCTCAGAGCCCTGAAATGATTCAAATTAGCCAGTCCAGTGAGGGGAGGGTGTAGCTCAGTAGTAGAGCGTATGCTTAGCATGCACAAGGTCCTGGGTTCAACCCCCAGTACCTCCATTTAAATAAATAAACCTAATTACAATACCCTCCACCCACTGCAAAAAAAAAAAAAAAAAAATAGCCAGTCCTGAGCCTGCTTGCCCTGTCTTGCCTGTTCCTTCTTAAAGAGACCGCAGTAAAGGCTCCTGCCACAGCTCCTCAGTCTCTCTCTGCCTTTGACCGACCTGGTGCTTCCCCGAGTAGTGGCCCCTCCATGTCATGGTGTGCCCTTCCTCCTGGGAACTGTGAGTGACAAATTGTCTTTTCCACATCAGTTGTCTCCTACTCCATTGGCCTTATCATACATACCCAAATAATCATAAACCGACATTTTATTTTATTATTAAAAAATAATTTTATTAGAGGCACTGAGGATTGAAGGCAGGACCTCATACACACGAAGCACGCATGCTACCACTGAGCTATACCCCTCCCCACCATAAACCTACATTTCAAAACAAGGTCTGTCCACACGGGAGCAGGGAGGAGACATCTCTCATAAGAACGTTAACTCTGACTGTTCACTCTGGGGCTTGTCGAGCAGGCTGGAGGCTGAGACTGTGTATATGTTGTTCTAGTCACCCCCGTGCCTTCCTGCTGCAAATCCTGTTCAACTGAATAAACCTGGCTCCATTACCTTGGTAGACCCGAAGGCAGGGCCATGTGGCATCTGAGGGAGGCTCTGGAGCCAGACCAGGCTTGGGTCCCAGCCCCAGCAATGCCTGTCGCCATGAGCTGGGGTGAGGTGCTTAACCCCGCTGTGTCTGAGTTTGCTCACTGGTAAAAATGGGTTAATGAGAGTACTTCCTTAGGGCTGTCCTGGAACAGAAGTGCTCAGTAAATGTGGTCCTGCCAGAACAAACTCTAGTCCCACGTAAGGAAAGGACAGTCTGGCAGAATTCGTTGGATCCTTCTAGAAACTGCTTCCTGTTCGTATTTCCATCTTCCCAGCCCCTAACTCCTTGAGAGCTTTCTCTATATTTATGTCCCTCTATGGACTGTGGCTTTTAGCACCTCACCCTTCAGCCTCCCAGCATCACCTGGCAGCTCCCAGTGTGCTCCCAACACCCTGCGGCTGACTTTTGGACCACAGACTCGGACCTGGCTGCTGCTGGTTTATTTTCAGTACCGACCTTGAGTGCCCTCGGGTTTTATTTCTGTTCTAGTTTGCTCAGCAAGCGATTTGTCTCTTTGTTTCTAAGCAAGAGGTGCTGGTGTCCAACCTTCACTGCAAACTCCCCACCTCCCTCCCCAACACTGTCCTGACCCCACGTCCTCCAATATCCTCTGCAGACAGCTTCCTTCACTCCGTGCCGCTGCTCCTGGGTCATTGTTTCCTCCCTCTGTCACCTTTTTCCTCAACCATTAAATAGCCCAACTTCTCCCACTCATTAAAGATAACAGCGCCTCCTCCCTGCCCCCACCCCCATCTCTCCATCTCACCCCATCCCCTGACAGCACCGCTGCCAACACTTCTCCAACCCTGCGTCTCTCCTGCCCCTGCCTCTCACGCTCAGCTCACATCAGCATGACTACCTGTCCACCTCTGGGTCTAGTTCTGCCAAAAACGGTTCAGTGTGACCTTGAACCAGGCTCATCTCTCCAGGCATCAGATATTCTGTGAAAAGGCAGGGGGGTGGGGTAAGTCTTCAAGTCCTTTCTCACCCTTTACAATGGTAAGGAATTGTTGCTGTTAATCCCATGTCCCTGGGGAAGGGTACAGCTCAAGTGGTAGAGGACGTGCTTACCATGCACAAGGTCCTGGGTTCAATTCCCAGCACCTCCTCTAAAAACAAATTAGTAAATAAACTTAATTACCACCCCCCAAAAAAAAAGAAATCAAAAAAAAATTTTAAGTTCCTATTGCTGTGTTTATAGTAATTTCCACTTAGATTAAATGTAAAACTAAAGGATCATTCTAAAGACAATTGCTACAAGGGAAAGCGATAAGGAGTATTAATCATTTCTTGTAATGGAACGTAGTGCTGCCGTCTCTGGCTGTGGCAGTGGTGGGTGCTTAGTGCTTTGAAATTCAGTGCATTCTCGTGCCTAAGGGTTGAAATCTGTACTCAATTTGTGATTTTTGCCAAATGAAAAAATGACACCTCTTCATCTATTCACCTGTTCTATCTGAATATGAAACAATAAAAAGAACATTAAAATGGAATACATTGCCCTATAGAACAAAATACAAGGGAAGGAAGGGTATCATTCAGAGAGAGGGGTGCCATTTCTCTCCTATCAAGAAAGATCTGGGTATCATTTAGACATAAGTGTAAAATGATACTATGTTTTTTTAATCCAGCTCATAGGTATATGAGTATTGCTGACAATGAATCACCGGAAGTGAATGGTTCTTAGTGGTGATGACACATTACGTTTGGGTACGGGAACTACAGACTGGAAACATAGGTATTTTCTATGTGACGTGGAACAGTGGGGACTTCAGTTCTACAAAAGCGAGTCTAATGGTATTTCTTTCCTCTTCTCACCATCACATTCCACTGACTAGACAGCTCTGTCTTCCAGTCAGGCCACCAGGGTGCTCTCCTTCCTAACCCTCTCCTCTGTCTTTGACAGAAGGACCTTTGAGTGGAGAACATTTCCTGAACTCCCAGATACATGATATTAGTCTGTGATAAAGGAGTAAGGCCAGCGGAAATTTCCTGTGTGAAGTCTGTTTCAGAGGGAGGCCCATGCAGAACTCCTCACTATAAAAGACTTCAGGACCAGAAGTGGGAACAGAGTGGGGGGAATGAATATGTTTGACATTTACAGAGCACCTTGTAATTGTACATATCACGTTCTCTGCATTCTGTTATTTTATCAGTACAGGCAGTCACCCACACCAGGTGAGCTTCTGTTATTTTTTGTGGATTGTTGATTTAAACTTTTTTGAAAACAAAATTAAAACTGAATACAATAGAATTGTTGGTTTTTAAAAAATGTCAAGGAGTTGGGAGAACACAGAGGACGTAAAGGTCGGTCTGCGTTCACGTGGTCAGCTCCTGCTCCTGTTTAGTCTGACGTCCCGCAGAGTGTGATTTGAGAACATAGCCCCCATCCCCAAGGATCTTCCTCCAGCCTCATCACTATATGGGACCACTTACCAAGATGGTGGTAGCATACCAATAGATGATCATTTATTGACAGCGTTCAGTTGTTCTATCCATGGACATTGTTCACTTCTTGTATTTGCTCAATCTGCTCCTTCAGTCTAGAATGACTTCCCTGACTTATTTCTGTATCTGTCAAATTTTAACTCAAACCTTTCCAGACACACCCTCTCCCCACTGTTGTGATAAATCCTGTCTTCCTTCCTGTCTGATATCTTAAAAGGCATGAACCATGTCTCAGTCATACTACAGCCCCCATTATGACAGTCTTTGAATACATATGAGCTCATCACAAGTTTTTGAACCGAGTATATTTAAGACAAAAGGATTAACAACCCCTCCAGGGTGCTACCTACCAGGATGAAGCACTCCTGCTTTGCAGTGATTAGCTAAGTCAACTATAAATTGCCTACAGGGAAAAACATTGAGAGATAATGGTTATATAATGCAGAATAAACTTGGAACCAAACAGTCAAAGATTAAATACAATGTGTTGGGGAGAGTGCTTTGTTTTCTATTTAATAAAGTGTCAATATGAGATTATTTTAGAGATTGCATTTGCTATACCAGCAGCCACCCAAATGGTTCCCACCTCCTCCTTTTAGCTTGGCCTTCAAGGAGAAAACAATTTCAGGGTTTTAGTTTCTAGCCTACCCACTTTCTGTACGCAATTGTGGAACCAGAAAAACAAGATCCCTCTTTAAAGAAACCACAGTGAGGTTGGTGATTAAGTTATATTATAGCTTGGTGATTAAGTTATATTATAGCTTTTCCCTCTGTTGACAACAATCGAATAGCTAATTAACGATCAATCCATTACTTCAGAGTTTTTCTAATAATCTGCTTCCTGACAATTATAAGTAGGGAAAAATGTTTTGCAAATAGCAGTTCTAAGACCCCGAATCACTTTCTAATTCTGCTGTTTTTCCTCTGGTCCACAACATTCACTCCCGGTGTATCATCCCTGAGGAAAATTGAACCCTTTGTTTACTCAACCAAAAGGAACATCCACACTGTCTTGCCACAGCTTAGGAAACTGTTGAACCATTTCATTTAGTTCCTTGCTTTCCAAAAAATGAACCACAGGTCCAAACTGGGCATTTGTTGGTTGCCCCCATCTCTGTATAGTCTTCTGAGTCATCACAGTAATTCTGCAGGGTGGGGCTCACCCCTAAGCTCAGAGAAATTGGCTATTCAAAGTCTGTAAGTGGAAGAACTGGGATTCCAGCCGAGGTCTGACTTCATATGAAATAACTGTACCATCTTGAGTGCTGATCTTTTACAATGGAGAAAATGAGCCCACAGTCCCCCCTGCAACTCAGACCTTTGATTGCATCCTTTGGGTCTCCTTAGCTACTTTCCCACCCCTCCCCTCCATCCTGTGAACTTCTCATTTGCTTCTTCTTCTCAGGCTGTTAGTAGATGTCCCAGATTAGCCCTGGGAGGATGGCCAGGTGAAGGAGAAAGAGTAGGATGAGAAGGAGGACTGGGAGCAGTTCCGCCAATGCCCGCCTTCTTACAAAGAGACAAGATGTCTCGCAGATTGCTTGCCTTCCTACAGCTTTTTCCTTTTTTGTCCGTGTTCGTGACTAATTCTCCACACAAACTCTAATAATTCATGTGTTAAGCCATGGGGCACACACCAAAGTGCTGTAGAATTGATGGCATTTTTGTTGAGTCAGATTGTCATAGGCTGTCATTACTACGAAGACCTTGATGTGATTTATAGCTACCTTTAGAAGAAAAAAAAAATCCCAGTAGCATTGTTTTTTCATTCATCCTTGATCTGATGTTAAATCGATTCAAGCACAGTCTGTTAATAAAATGAGAAAAATCTACCCAGACATGTAGGTTACACATTAATCATGTTAGAACTGGACAATTTTCCTGGAGACATAAAAGGTTTTAACACAAAAGATTTCTAATTTCCTCTAAATTTTATGTAGAGTCCAGATAATGTGAGCTTTTATTCTTAGCTAACAGATATAGAAACACAAAGTGAAGAAGGAAACAGTTTAAATGATTGTTTCTCTAGTAAAGGCCATTCCCTCAAGTCAAAATGAAGCCTCTTTATATAAACTACTATATAAAAAACAGATAAGCAACAAGGTCCTACTGTAGAGCACAAGGATCTACACTCAATATCTTGTAATAACCTATAATGAAAAAGAATATGAAAAGATATATAGACAGATATAGATATAGATATTTGAATTATATACTGTATACCAGAAACTAACACAACATTGTAAATCAACTATACTTCAGTTAAAAAAGAGAGAGAAGATCCTTTAAAAGTGAATTAAGACATGCTGGATCTTCTGCTTGCTAATGCTTTTCCCTTTCTGGCATTAACACTGTATGTTGCGGAAATGGCTGGTGGAGAGGTTCTACCCCAGGGTTGCTGGAAATGGTCACCTCCAGCTGTTTCCTAATACAGCTAGAGGACTTTACCATATCTATGGGTTGAATAGTGTTCCACAAATTCATACGTTGAAGTCTTAACAACCAGTACCTCAGAATATGACCTTATTTGGAGAGAGTCTATACAGAGGTAATTAGGTTAAACTGAGGTTGTTAGGGTGGACCCTAATCCAACAGTGAGGGAAATCTGGACACAGACAACCAGACAGGAGAATGCTTTGTGAACATGAGGATCTACAAGCCAAGGAACAGAGCCTTCCTACACAGCCCTCAGAGGGAATCAGCCCTGCCAACATCTTGATTTTATACTTCTGACCCCCAGAACTACAAAAAAATTAATTTCCATTGTTTAAGCCACCCAGTTTGTGGTGCTTTGTTGTTGCAGTCCCGAGCAAACTAATACATCATGTACTTTAATGTTGTGGGGGAGGAATACATTTTCTTCTGCCCTTCTAGGTTCCTCTGGCTGGTCTAAGAATCAAGTTGACATGATTAACCAGAGAAAAATCAAAGTGTAATGACATGTACACATGGGATAGACCCAAGAGAACTAAATCACTAAGATGGCCCAAGCCCTCACTTTAAATGCCATCTTAAGCTAAAAACAAAAAAGCAGTGGGCTTGGGACTTCAAAGGGGAGGAAGGCAATTCACATAGTGATGGAAAAACAGATGTTTGGTAAACGCAGTAAAGAGACAAGGGGACACAGGGTGGACACTGATCTCCAGGTCCTGCTGAGTTTCCCCCTCCACACCTAGCCCATGTTCCTGGCAGAGGCCCCTGCTGGTAGTGCTTTTCCAAGAACAAGGCCTTTATCTAAAATTTTCTTAGGTAGTTAGGAGACCGGTCAAAGTTTCCTTTTGAGTCTTTTGGGCCTTGATTGTTTTCAGTTCAAAATAATCTACATGCCAAAGAGACATTTTGAGGTGGCAAGTTTTACTCCCCTGCAATGTCCCTCATCACCAAAAGGGCTGTGAGGAATTAACAGATGATCATATTGAAATTCAAACAAAGAGATTAACAGGTTCACACAGAAAGTTCTATTTCTCCATTCTAAAGCAATAATAGCAAGAAGGTCTTCTTTGATTTAACAATAGCTCTTTTTCTTTTACGATTTCTTTCATATATGTATATATATAAAATATCATTTTATTTAATTATTTATTTACTTTTTTGGTGAGGGCAGCTAATTAGGTTTATTTATTTATTTTTTGTTGGAGATACTGGGGATTGAACCCAAGACCTTGTGCAGGCTAGACACACACTCTACCACGGAGCTCTACCCTCCCCACCAACTGTAGCTTTGCTGGAAGAAAAGAAATACCTTCATATTAATCTTATTTATCTATAATGAGATGCCTGTAATAGTATTAACTAACATTTCTAGGGGGAGGGTAGAGCTCAGTGGTAGACTGCATGCTTCGCAGGCATAAGTTCATGGTTTCAATCCCCAGTACCTTCATTAGGAATAAATAAATACCTAATTACCTTCCCCCCACCAAAACCAAAACAAAACAAATTTCTTTGAGTATTTATGTTACTGAACCAGTTTGTTTGCCTAACATACAGCAAGCCAAACACGGAGGTTTGCAGCAGAGAAAAGGTTCATTTCTTGAGGTGGACCAGCTAGGAGACAGGAGAACAAATCTTAAGTCTGCCTCCCCCCAAAAATGGGGTTCAGGGATATTTAGAGGATGAAGAGGCATGGTAGTCTAAGGAGTGGGGAAAGGCAATGGGAGGTAAGGAAAGTGAGGTAACCGGTGGTCTGCCCAAGCATCATCAAGCATCATGGCTCTTCATGGGATGCATGTTCGGAAAACGACTTTCACATGTTTTAAGGGTGGAGTTTGGTGCCCTCTGATGTCAAAAGGTCATCCATTGGATGCTCACGCAGGCCCAATTGAAGGGTCAGTGGTCTCAACTGGTCTGAACTGGGCAAGAACTAGCTCCAACTTCCTGAAAAATAACTTAAGCCACCAATACTATAATGACCCACAGGTCAGAGGTGTTATCTACAGGAAGCTAATGGGAGTTTAGTGTAAAATCAATTAAAAGTAAACGAGGCAGGTTAAAGTTTGGCTGGCCTCATCAGGGTAGCCCTCAGTTTCAGTTGTGAGTATCAGGTAGTATTCTTCACTCTTTAAGTGTATTAACTAATTTCAGAAGGGATACTGCATTCCTAGGAGGGAACTACCTTACAGATGAGAAAATTAAGGCACAAAAGGTGAAGAACTCACCTGATTTCACACACCTGATCAGGGGCACAGCTGGGTTTGTCATGACCTTATAAAAAGAAAGTTGGGGGAGGCCTGGGCACAGCACACATTTGGTAATTTTTGTCTTAGCTGAAATGGAAGTCTTTCTCTTCTGATTTGATGCTACTGTCTTCCCCGCTGCACCAGGTAAATATAATCTTTGTAGGCATGATCTTCATAGTGAGGAATTAAATATGTGTCTGAAAATTGGTGATAGATTTTGGAGGGGATGGGGAATGTGGTATGTCGACTTAAAGAAAAATGCATAGCGTGAGAGTTGCCAGTTAAATTCTATTCAGGATCTTAATGAGAACTATAGCCAGGGAGACAGCCACTCAGGAACTCTGTTTCAAAGAGACCAGGAGGAGGCTTGTTTATAAATGATTTTATATGATTTTTATTTTTGCTAGGGAATACATACAGTCAAGCATACATCTTAGTAAAAGGTTACTGTTAGTCACAAAGAACAGATATCTGAAGTTAATGATTATAGTGCTTTTCTACATATGGGAAGATGCAAAAAGCTATTCATTAAAATTCTTCCTGAAATGCATCTAACTATCTAAGGGGCCTGCTTGTCCAAAGCACAGCATTCTGTTCATCGTCTTTAATTTCCTCAGTCTGCAGCACAGAGTGCAGTCAGTCAGTGAGTACAGTGGGTTAATCTTTGTAGACCCAGCTGGTAAGCACAACACTCTCCCATCTTCTTTTGTTTGCAGGTATCATGTAGACCTCACACTATACACCCAAGTGAATCCCTTGTTTGTTGCACCCAAGTGAAACAAAACTATAAGAGAAGGAAAAAAAATGGAAAATATATATTTGTTCTCAAGATGGAAATTTCAGGGAGTCAAAGCACAGAAAGAAACCATAAAGAAAAAAAAAAAGATGGGTAGAACAGAATACAGAACATCTGTCCTCAATTAACACATCTAAAAAAAACAGAAATAGATAAAATGCAAAACCCGTTTGGAATGTTTATTGTAATTGCTGGGGAAAAATGAAGAGTAAAATCTCCAGTTCATCCTGGTAAATCACCAATGTGCAAAATATAGATAACAGTTTTATTACTGAATTCACACTAGAAAGGATTTCCACGCACATCCCAGGTACTATGCTAATGAGATCACAAAGATGGACAGAAACCCCATCTCTGTGTGTAACCCTCCCCCATGTTCCCAGGACTCATGGTAATTTGCCCTCCGGTAAGAGGACTTAACACCACATGTTAACTTTCCCCTGGTAGTTCAGGTAGCCATTTATGCTAGTGAATTGCCTTTGTTGGAAGGAACAATAAAACACCTGCTTGTATCTCTAAGACAAGCAGGAGATTTAGAGCAAGGAGTCCAAGTTAAACTCCCACGGTGACTGGGAGTTAGAGGCACTCTCTCCCTTAATGTTTGCTTTTCAGAAAGAGAACCCCAGTCTCTTAAGAGGAACATTCTCGAGTCCTAAGGCTGGCAAGAGGCTTATTTAGCGTCTAAAAAGACTTAGTTACATATCAAAGGCATAGAGGAAAGTTCTAAACATTATTTCCAAGGAAATGTTCTAGAGAAAAGAAGTAGGGGAAGCCTTTTTCCCTTTCAGCAAATTCAAGAATTTGCTAGGAAAATTCATGTTGTTTTTTTCTTTTACTCTTACACAGACCAATGGTAACATCTTTCATATATAAAGAGTTCTTAAAATCAACTGGAAAAAAGATAAGCATATGAATAGAAAAATAGACACATGATATAAAAAGATGACCCATGAAAGGGGAAATTTAATTCATTAAATATATGAAGAGATGAAGAGGATCCTTTCACTAATTATCCAAGAAATGCAAATCAGGATGAGATTTCACATTCACCAGTCAACTTGGCAAAAGCATGGAGGAAAAAGAGACTACCCAATGTTGACTTGGGTTTAAGGAAATGAGACGCCTTTATAGACTCTGCCAGTAGGACCATAAATGCGTACAACTTTTCTGGGGCGGGAGGTGGGCAGGTTGGCAGTGGGTGTCAAACTCCTAAATGTTCAAAATTCTGCCTTCATTGGTTCATACAAATCAAAAATATCAGGGATGTACATAAAGATTTATGTGTAAGTATATTCTTTGGGGCATTATTTAAATTACTGAGAAATGGGGAAACTTCAATAAAAGAATTCATTCAATTTTGGCATACATGATATAATATTGTGTAGCTATGAAAATCTGATTTTCATAACATGTTTAACAACCAAAATGTTCATGATGTAAAGGGCATGAAGAGGAGAAAAATACTTGAATTTATTAGCAATTGCTATCTCTAGGTAGTGTACATGACTGTGAGGTTATTTTTCTCATCTTATGTTTCCTTCCAATAAATATGAATTTATAATTGAAAAACACCTACATTTTCAGAAAAAGTTGTTTATGCAGAGACAGTAACACAAAAAGACTGAACCAGCTGACATCCACGGTCCATGCCAGCTGAGCTGTTTTCAAGTGTACGATCAGCTAGGGGTCTTGGCAGCCAAGAATGACAGCTCCAGACTGGTGACCTCTCTTTCTTTCATATTCTTAGTGCACTGCTGTGTGTCCCTATGCTATCTCGTGTCAAAATAAAAGTTACAGATGAAGAGAACTTTGAAGATGATTTGGCACATTCCCAAATGTCGCAGCTGAGATAAGTGAGCCCAGAGAGACTGATTAAGTCAGCATTTATTTCTGAATTCAGCTTTTTTTAGGATGCAACTGAGACAGGAGGGAAGTGGGTAGGACACAGGCATTAAAGAATGAGACAGCAATTGAAGATTTGACTCCCAGTGGACCTTGAGGTCCAAGATGGCAGGAGATTTGACCTCCACTCGACCTTGAACTTCATTATATGCTCACTGTAATATATTAACATGGTAAATGGCACTCCCACGGGTGCCATGACAGTTTCAAGTCTGACCATAAATGGTCAAAAAGTAGGTGGTGACCTGGGAACCCCAGCCTCTTCCCCAAAGTAGTTGGAATAATCCTCCCACTTGTTAGCATATGAAGTTGCCGAGCCCATAAAACCTAACACCACCACACCCCTTGGCCTCTTCCTCTCTCTTGCCTTCAGAGATGGCCCGCACTCTGTCTATGGAGTGTGTATCTCTCTGAATAAATCTACTTTTACTCTACTAAGGCTCGCTCTTGAATTCTTTCCTGGGCAAAACCAAGGACCCTCACTTGTTGGAAAGTGTCCGCACTCACAAGAGGAAAAGAAATCCCCAAAACAACTATACCCCTTTCTACGTGTTCATTTGGCTAGTCTTGTAGGCTTCACTAACAGTGCCCCGTTAAATTCATGGACTAACGTGGGAACTGTATGAAAGGAAGCTGTTCTATATTTTAAAAAATCAGTATGAGTTCTGTACAGGCCGTGGAAGCAGAAAATCTTTTCAAAGATTCATGCATGTTCGGAAGCTTGGCATGTATTTTCTTGTGACCATACTGATTAACATACGATTAAGACAAAACTGCTGAGCGTCCTATTAAGTTATTAGAGAGGGACAGTTATGAGGTTAAGTTAGAGTTGTAATCAGATTTCTTTTGGTTTCTATCATTTCCAGACTTAAAAACTCTTCCTAAGAAAAGGGGGCATTTCAGGTAATAAATCATGATGATCACCGTCAAAGATTTGCTAACATTTGGTAAGAGTTATTCTAATTTAGTATTAAGAGTAGCTACTTAAAAAGTCAGAGAAAACTTTCAGTTCTGCAGAGTACTGGCCCACCGTGCGGGACATGAGATGCAGCTTTGGCTTTTTGGAGAAATGTGTTCACTCTTTCAACATACCTTTACTGTGTGTCAGAGGCAGTGTTAAGCATTGGAGATGTAATGTGAATGGGACACCATCTCTTCCCGTGAGGGGTCATGGATATGGGAGCATCACAAACAAAAATAGAAAGAACAACCACAACAACAAAAAACCGCTAGGATTTAATGATATAATATCTCAAAATTTCATTTTCTATCACAGGTAGAGTCTGAGTCTTGCTTCTGCTCTCTTAATTCCCAACACAGTTGTGGGTTTCCAGAATATAATGGGGCTAATTCATGGAAGTAAGAAAACTGCAAAGGAATGGATAAATTCATCATTAAGTGAAGTACAGAGCCAGTCTCTAAGGGCAGGGAGGTTTTCTCTGTTTATTTTATTTTTCCTACCTCATCATCTCACTGTAAGGTTGCCCTGACGACAGAGAGCTCTCAAAAAAGTACTGAGTGAATGAATGAGCTGGGTTTTTCTGGTATTCTTCCTAGAGGTAGGTCTCTTAAGCCTATCTTGATAGATAAATGGTACCCTGGTGGTCCTACTTACTACAGATTTCCCATATGAACACTGCTGGGTTGCCACGGTGATTTTAACATATGACTGCTTTCCAGTTTTGTTTTATTTTTTTTCTAGTTGCAACCTAACTACTTCTGTGTTCCGTATGTGGGGAAAGAGCCGGGAAGACAGCAATAACATTCCAATCCCAGTGCTATTTAAAAACCAAGAAATAACATTTCTCATTGCAATATCACGTCCTTAGAAGGGAATCTTAAACTTACCCTTTTCATCCTCTTTCCATATAGTTTCCTTCTATTGTTTCAAGTACATAGAAATATATTTCAAGTCAGAAAATGATACAAATTATACCATTGGCATAAGAAGGAAAACTTTTCTGTTGCACCTTCGATCATCGGGTTGATTTTAAAACCCTAGAACGAAAGGACGTTGGGAGGAGGAGGATTTTCTCATAAAAGAGAGCAAATACAGTATGTGTTCTCTTTGAACTGCAGCCGGTAGGAAATTAAGATGGAATGGCATGCCTTAATATAAATACATCCAGGTTTGCAAACCTCAGATAGCCAAGCAATTTCCTCTGTTAGTCAAATGTGGTCATGTTTAAAGGAGACCATTCATTTTTCCACAGCTAAGAGAAAGGAAAACAATGTAAAAGCAGCTTAACAACCTCAGAGTTTAATTTCCTGGTTATAACATCTGACTAAGTATGCTTTCAATATTGCCTTTTTAGAGGGTCTTAATTTCCCAGCTTCAACATAGCAAACAATTTAGCACAGATTTAAGAGACTATAATCAAAGAAATGCAAGAGGAGAGATGAAACAGGGAGGGGAAGGCAGGAAATGGGGCACAGAGGTGGGGGGAGAAAAAATAAAAGGATGAGGAATGAAGGAATTTATAGATCGAATCATTCAGCTTAAGAGAACTCTCCCGTTTTCCTTTAAAAGCTTTAGGATTTTAGCTTTTATATTTAGACATATGCTCTGTCTCACATCAACTTTTGTGTATGGTAAGAGATAGGAGCTGAGGGTTTTTTTTTTTTCCCCTGTATGGACATCCAGATATTCCAGTCCTGTTTGTTATAAAGACTTTCCTTTCCCACTGGATTACTTTGGCTTCTTTGTCGTAAAGCTAATTTGACCACATAAAAGACAATTTTTATCAGTTCTCTACTTTGTTCTTCGATGTAGCTGAAATATAATTTTTATTAATTTATTGATTTAATGGAGGTACTGGGGATTGAACCCAGGACCTCATGCATGCTAAGCACACGCTCTACCACTGAGCTGTACCCTCCCCCATGAAATATCATTTTTATATTTAAAAAAATCTCTTTTGTGTCCACTTTGTGTTTCAGATGCTTGTTCTAAGGAACTATTAGGGAGGGGGACAAAAGATAAGCTAAAAGTGGAAACTGAACAAATATGAGTATGCTTCTTAGCCATAATTCTATCTTTAATGCAAATTTATGTAAGGTTCAAAGAAATATTTAAATAGACAGCAGGAGGGTAGTAAGGAAAACTGGACTGAGTTCAATAAAATACCTGGTTGAAATCCCCCAATTGTGTAGCGATCTAATTGTCATTTCATGCTTATCCATTGTTTATATTTCTATAGGACTTCTGTAGCAGAGTTTTTAATACAATGTTCTTGGATGCCTAAATCCAGTTCCTGGATAACGTTCATTTTAAAATTTCTATGCACTTGACAAATACAGACAAGAATTTATAGGTAATAGTGCTGTAACTCATATTACAGAATGAATTAAAATTGTATTTAAGCTAGATGCAGTTTAATGCAATAGGTTGTGTTTGGTTGGAATAAAACATTTACAAAAAGTAATCTGTGCTCTGTAACTGTCATAGATATACATATTTTTTTATCAGTTCATTATTTTTCTCATTATTCTCATTATTCCTCATTATTCCTTTATATATATAAATAGCCTATATATATTTATATAAAATATAAATAAAATAGATACTAAATATAAAATTAACCAAATATGTATTTATGCAACTATATATATCAATGGCCCTGCACAATACTGTGAAGAAAATTGACTGCAAAAGCCTACCTCACACCACCTTCTCTGATTTTCTGCCCATCGACAAACTTCTCCCCATATTTTGCAAAGACAAAATCCACAGCAAAGGTCCACATTGTCAGCTTTTCTTTTTTTCCCAAATTGAACATTGTATTACCGTGGTAGTTGTCTTTGTAACATGTGCACAGACACTCCCACACTCAGAATGATCTGTCTGGGGGTAAAAAAAGGCTAAGCATGGCTAAGGGGAAAATGGAGAAAAAAATTCCTGGTAGGTTTTCATTCTTGTAGGCAATTATGTCCACATCGCTTACCAAGATATTGCCAAACCTGTCCAAGGAAGCAGAGTTTGAGAAGGAAAGAAAAAAATCTTGGGAAAAATTTAACAGGGGCCTAGCAGAGCTCTCAATATGAGATATATATATCATATAATCATGCATATAAATATATGTTTTGTTAATTTTATATAAAATATATAAATATAAAATATTTATAAACATTTGTATTTCTAGAAATATTTATTAATATATAAAACATATAAATATTATATGTAAATATATTTAGATTTATACAATATAATGCTTTATATTTATGCCTATAGACATATAAATAGGTATTTATACTTATATAAATGTATATTTATATATAATATTTATAAATCATATGCAAATACGTATAATTTTATATATATAAAATATGCTTATATATATTTATATAAATATATACTTATATAAATATATATGGTTATCTTATATAAAAGGTTATCTTCTATAAAAGCACTGTAAATACTATTAGTAGCATGTCTGTTCATTGTTACTAATTCTAAAGCATTTGTGAAAATATCATTCTTATGTTGCAGTCTATGTGAGTTTTTCACTGCAGAGGTAGAATCTCCATCAACAGGCTGATTTTAAAGCCTGGCTCACGTCAGAGTCTGTTTCAGTCAGGTGTGTTGATCAGAACACGGATCCCATAAGATTTTTGCTTCAGGTTGCGTCTCCTCATTTTCCCACAACCTCAGTTAACTTCTTTTCGAGAAAATCCCCAATCCCATGTTAAAAGTTGAATGCCAAAACCTTATAGAAATCTTGAATGTGCACTGTTCTGAAATGAAAGAGAAAGAATAAATACAACCACTACTAAAAACACAGTAAACACACGCTGAGATGACGTGATCAGCCAAATATTCACATTGTTATCTGAATTGTCTCTGTTAACTTTGTTGAAAAATGTAGACATGAAGATCAATCACTACTGTCTCTTTATTTGGCCATTAAAAATAGTATGCCAGCTCTAATTTGTTATGTTGAATTAACGCAAACTTATCCCCTTAGAAAGTCTCCTGTTTAAGTGAAGCCAATACACTTAGCCACATGAATCTTAAGTATTTTCAATGATGCCCTGTTGGAAAATGCCGAGTTTGGTTGAGACGGAGTGAAGAAAAGAAAAACATCAGTCTCACTAATAGTTGATTCTCATGTTGGACACAGTGGATTTCTAAAGTGGGAAGGTCATTCCTTGTTTCTGATGAGGGGGGTCCAACTTTCTGTACAAAATGTTTTGCAATTATAATTTCACAAATGAAAATTTTACAATTATAAACTCAGCATCGAGTTCCTAAGGCAATATTTCCTTAGTCTCCTGGTGCATAACACACACATAATCACTTTTCATTACATGGTCTAGTTGACCATGAGATATCCTCATAGCATTTCAAATTGTGTAGAGGAAATTCCTAAACTGGGTATAATATAAACCTGGGGTGGGGGTGAAATACTCTATTTGTGCTCACTCTAATGCAAGACAAAGTAATGAAGGGAGAGAATGTAAATTTTTATCTTTATTTACCACTGAAATCACTATGGGTGATTAATTAATATAGAGCAATAATGTATTACTTAATTACAGCTGGATTAATTATGTCTTAGGGAGGGACTTTGGGGTTTTTTTGGTCTTTTGTCATCTTTTCATTCTGTTTCAGTCTCTTTCTTCTTGGAAATGGAGCCTGACCTGGGTTGGGGAGGAGTGTTGGCCCAAAATCAAGCGTTAAAGGTTACATTCTTAAGGAGCTGGGACTCATGGGTTACCTGTTTCAAAGAAAGAAGAAAAGACTGGCCAAGAAGGAAAACTCAAGCTTTGATGTTTTTCTTTATTTACTTACTTATTTTTTAGGAGCCTTGATTTTTTTAAGGCTCCCACAGAGGAGTGTGTGTCACAGCATAGGTTCTAACCATCATATATTTTAGATAAATGTTACTTTGAGTCATATTAAATTGCTTGTATTTGACTATCATTTTATGTGTAAAAACAGCAATTTCATATGATTCAACTGAATATTTTGAAGTGTAAAATGCTTGCTATAAAGCCCAAGTAAAGACATGGAATCTGGTGTTGCCACTGTGGAAAACAATATGGAGGCTCCTTAAAATACTAAAAACAGAGTTACCAGATGATCCAGCAATCCCACTCCTGGGCATGTATCTGGAGAAAACTCTTAATTCGAAAAGATACATGCACCCCAATGTTCACAGCAGCATTATTTACAATAGCCAAGACATGGAAGCAACCCAAATGCCTACTGACAGATGACTGGATAAGGAAGATGTGTTATATATACACAATGGAATACTACTCAGCCATAAAAAATGAAATAATGCTATTTACAGCAACATGGATGGACCTAGAGATGATCATACTAAGTGAAGTAAGTCAGACAGACAAAGACAAATCTCATATGATATTACTTATATGTGGGATGTAAAATATAATACAAATGAACTTATTTACAAAACAGAAAAACTCACAGACAAAGAAAACAAACTTATGGTTACCAGGGGGCAAGGGAGTGAAGGATAAATTAGAAGTTTGGGATTAGCAGATACACACTACTGTATATAAAATAGATAAACAACAAGAATATAATCCTACTATACAGCACAGGGACTATATTCAATATCCTGTAATAAACCATAATGGAAAAGAATATATATACACTTTGAGTATGTGTGTATATATATACACACACAACTGAATCACTCTGCTGTGCACCAGAAACCAACACAACATGGTAAATCAACTAGACTTCTAATTTTAAAAACAGATGTGGGGTCATTACAAGTTTATGATGATTTATATGCCAAATCCCTCAACTTTACCTGTTTCGCTTAAAGCATGGACATTTGGGGCATTTTCACTTCTTATAATTCTGGTCAGGTTTATTTGGATAAGATTAAAAATCACTACCAAAAGCTCCTCCTTCCCTGATCTTCAAGAGACTCATATGCCAAATTCATTCTAAGAGTCGCTCATTCAGGGAGGTTTCTGCCCTTCTGAAATCTGGCTTGAAAGGCAGTCTGTTAGATACGATAAAGATCTTAGAAGTACGGAGGTCTGTCAGGGCTTATTTTTCAGCAACTGTTCTTTTGTTGCCTTATTCTCATCATTGATTCCATGTCACACACTTTCATCTGCGTGTGTGTGGTCTTCAGCAAAGACAAGTGTATTTCTCAGTGATCTAAAAGTCCTTGGAAGGTGACAACGTATAGTGACCAGAAGCTCTTATTGCCAAGCCCTTGGGTTTCATTTTTAAATATATCACCAAGCGCATCACGGAGATTTCGTAGGTATGTCTCAGAGCAGCCTTATAGATACACACAATTCAAAGGGCAGGGGACCCTCTGGGACACTGAAAGAACACTGAACTAAGATGCCCTTGAAAAAGTGCGTCTCTTGTTTTTAATTTACTCACCTAGAAAAACTGGATAATAATGCCTCACCTACTTCCACAGATACTATAATGAAATTCTAATGAAATTACTCTGATTGCATCTGATGAATGATCCCTACGGAAATGATCTACAGACTTTAAAGCAGCAAATAAAAGTGAAATGATTTAGGAAAACTGAAAGGCTTTTAAGAGAAAAAGAAGGGCTCTGAAAAGAATGGTCATTCTAGAGTGAAAACTAGCATGCCCCCTATGTTCAGTGAATAGTAACAAAGGCGGGGCCAGGCTGGTGTTGGTTTACTGTGACACTGTTTTTCAAGTTGAAAGTGACCATGTTTTTTGTATCCGGTGAGCAGTGGGGGAGGTAGAGGGTGACAGGGAGGGAGGTGAGCAGAAGCAGACAGGTGGACCACAGCCGGGAGCAGCCAGCCTTGAGATTCAGTGGTTGGTATGCTTACTATACTCATTGTCACAGAAACAGAAGAAACCGGGCTTAGCGAGATTGTGTAATTCTACGAAGGTCATGCTAATTGCAGGTGGTGGAATGATATCTGAAACTGGATGATCTGACTCAAAAGTCCAGGCTCTCAGCGCTCATGTCAGTGTGTTATAATTGTTTATCCTGCAATCTGCATGTCTGTTGAGGGTAGGAGGTCTTCGTTCTAAATACCCGGAATATTGCCTTATATCTGGAACAGAGTAGATATTTAGTACATTTTTTCTTTCACTTTTGAAAATCATTACTGTGGTTTATATTGTATGTATTTATTATACATACATAGGATGTAAAATATATTGTATGTATAATGCATGTATACATGTGTGTGCATATTGTGTGTAATTTACATATACTAACATTTATACATTTATCTATTTTAAGTGTGCAGATTATAACTTTTGCAAATCATCATGCACGTTTCCACTCTTTCTCTTTTTGCTCGGATTCATCCCTCTGCCTGAAGTGTGCAGATTATACATCAATCCAATCAGGATATCCAATATTTCCCTCTCCTCAGAAGTTTCCTCATGCCCCTTTGCAGTCCGTCTCTCTCCCACCGCAGGCAACTACCAAGCTGGTTACCACTGTGGGTAACTTTCACCTGCTAGAATTTTATATTTATGAAATTATACAACACATGTTACTTTGTGTCTACCTCCTTCACCCAGCACACTGTTTTCAGATTCATCCATGTGGTTGTGTGTATGAGGACTTCATTTCTTTTTATTACTGGGGATACGCCGTTGTATGAATTCATACAATTTAAACAAATTGAATTATGAGTGATGCTACAATCAACATTTGAAAACACACATTTTGGTGACTGCTTTCTTTTTTTCTTCTTATTTTTTTGGAGCTCTTTCTCATTTTTTCAGCTTTATTGGGGTACAAGGCAGACAGTTAAATTACTGACCGACACCTCGAACTTGAGTGGACTGAATTGTGTGCTTTGTTTCCATAGGCTCCCTATTTAAGGTCAGCTGATTAGTAACCTTAATTCCACCGGCAAAGTCTGTTTATGGCAGTGCCTAGATTTGTGTTTGATGGAACAGTCAGGGGACAGAACTCTCTGGGGATCTCTTTAGAACCCCACTTACCCCTCTGCTCTGGTGTCCTGATGCAGCACTGCAGGGGGTGGGGGGTGCTATGGTTAGTAGGGAGTGATCGCTAATGCAGCAGTTTTGCTTTCAAAGAAGGTACTGGACAAGCATAGAAAATGCCAGAGCAAAACTCTGAATTCTTGTGGGGACTAAAACATACCATGGCTATCCCACTAATTTTGTATACCGTGTGAACGGCTCAGACACCACAGGGAGACACACAAAGCCTTTTTATTTGGGGTGTCTTAGTGAATTAGGGCCCCCAAAGATAGCCAGTTATGGAATACGGTTTCACCCAATTCCCTGAGGCTGATGGGGAGCTGAGCTTCAGGAAAAGGTCTGGATGAGGCACTGCACAGGGTTTTAGCTCCTGTCTGCTAAGTCTATGCTGTACACACTTGTGCTACAAACTCCCTATTACTCTGACACACTGATAATTACAGTGATCCTACTCTTTTCTGAATAAAAAAGATTCATCATCCACTTTATCCTGAAAAGAATGGCTAAACATTTTCTGTACTCTGGAGAATATAACCATATGCTTGATCACAAAAAAAAAAAAATAGCAGATCTATATCTTTTCTTTTTACCTTGTTTATTCACTTGTACTCTGCCTTCAATTAAATTTTTATTTTATGGTCTTGCTAATTCTTATCTCAGATTTTTTCTTAATTATTTTTTCCTTAATTTTTGCTTATCCACCAGCTGCTATTTCAAGTCCTAGCTCAAGAATGACTCCCCTCAGGAAGACAGTTTGGGTAACCCAGCCCAGTTCACAAAGTGTCTTTTATCTTCTGAATACTTGGGGCTTTTCTTAAAGCCCAGCTGAGGAAACTGATCCCAGCCAGGCTTTACTTTTCAATAGTGCTCAATTTTATATGTATGTAAAAATTATTTTCCTTGATTCTCACTGTTAGACACAGACAGGTGATGGGTTAATATCATACTTCTTTGGTTTTTTGTTGTTGTTGTTAAGCACGTGAAGAAAAAGAGGCTTCAGGGCGTGAAGTGACTTGCTCAAGGTGCACAGCTGGTGGGGGGTGGAGCCCGAGTCTTCTGAAACCTAGCCTAGTGCCCTGCTCCGTACCTGGCGGTCTTCGAGGTGCGAGGGACCATTCCTCAGCCTGTTTCTTTTCTTTCCTCTGTCACTCATCAGGTCCCCGAGGACTTTGGAACATGGCTGGTGCTGTCGCTCACGCCTCAACTCCTACCATCTTCTTGGGAGATAGTTAACATCTATGTGCGTGTTCCAAACAGCAACCAATATCCATATGTTCTTGAACTTTTTTCCTCCAATCATCTTACCCCTTTACTAAGCTTCCATTGCCAAGTCAAAACAAAGTCATTTTCTAGAGGTGTTCCATGTATATTAAACTGGATAACACGCCATTTTGATTTCTATCTCCACCAAGAATTCTCTGAGCTCCAAGCTCGTATATAGGACTGCCCAGTGGAACAGATTGTCTTAGATACCTGAAAAGTACCTCGCACTCAGCTTAATGGAAATCGTGAGTCTTCCCTGCAAACCTTAGGCTCCTCTAATGTTTCCAACATCAATTAATGGCACCGCTGCCATTGAAACTGATCAATGAGCCAGAAACCTGATGCCTTTCTTACACCTACCCGCCCACGCGGTCCAGCCCCAAACCCTGGGGACCTCTCAGGTCTAAGCCCTTCTACTCTCACTCACTCACTCATTTTCATTCCACGACCACTTACTGAGCCCACTTTACAAGCCAGGTCCTGTTCTGGGCGCCGAGGCTACAGCAATGGACGGAACATACAGTGATCCTTGCCCTTGCTGAGCGCCACGCCCTGGAGCAAGCTGCCCGCGTTCTCCTCCTGGGACAGCCCCTCCCAGACCGATGGTCCTGTCAGCACCCACTGCTGCTCTGACCCAGTCTTCACACTGCAAAGTGGCCATTTTGAAATGTGAATTCCTGTGCTGAAAACCCTTCTCTGGAATCCTAGGAAAAGACATGATCTGGCCCCGGCCGCCTTCCCAGCCTCTTTCCCCACCAGTTCCTGTCCCAGAGAACATCATATTCTCTGAGCCTAGCACTATTCATGTTACCTGGCAACTTCCAACCTCCGTGTGTTAAAGGAAGCAAGAGACCAATGAATGGACAGCCCGCCCCAGCCTGCTGCTGGCAGGCATGCCTTCCTTCTCTGAAACCGTTCCTTTTGTTTGTTAGTTCTTTTGGGGAAGGGAGATAATTAGGTTCACTTTTTTAATTATTATTTTAATGGAGGTACTGGGGATTGAACCCGGGGCCTCGTGCATGCTGAGTATGAGCTCTATCTACCACTTGAGCTACACTCTCCCGACCCCAGACCATTCTTCATCAAGTATCTCCTCTCTTCTCTTGCTTCTAATCCAACTTTTCCATTGGCTCCTTCCCTGCGATACTCAATCATGCTCAAGCCTCTCCCGTCTTTAACACACATGTCCACTCCCACAGCCACACACCCCTGTGTCCTATGTTCCCATCAGCGGGCTTCCTTTCCTCCCATGCACGGTTTTCACTTCTCTGCCTCTCTCTCCTTAACTGCAATAACTCTTCTGCCCTTAAAACTGCCCCAGGTAAGGTTCTCAGCAGTGTCTTGATGGTGACATCTCCCCCTTCCCCTTTTGTGTCCTCCTGCGGCATCCAACACTCTTGAGAATTTTCTTGGTTAAACTTCTCTCCTCCTTTGTCTGACAGGTCACCACTCTCTCTTGGCTTACTCCCTCCTCCGCTTCCCAGTCCCTTTCTAGATTTCCTCCAATGTCTTCATGTTAAAATCTCTCTCATCTTAAAATAACAGGTGCCACTCTCTCAGTCCTTCTGACTTCTGTCCTTTCTCCTCCCTTTTCACAGTCAGACTTTTGTGGAGCAGTATCTTCATTTGCTATTTTTGCTTTTTCATCTCCTATTTACTTCTCAAGCTACACAATCTACTTCCAACTCTTTAATTTCCTTGAGTTAAATTTCTCTTCCTTTTGTGTCTTCTCCTTTCTTACGTTTCATGCAAGTAGTTTCCTCACCTTGAAGCTGGTCCTTTCAGCCCCAGTGCTCACCACTGCCTGAAGATCCCCACTGGGTTTTCAAATAATTGTAGTGAATCTAGTTGGTAAACAGACCATCATCAGTTTCATTGGTTTTGTTCCAAGTTGTATCTCTAGTCCAATCAGTCGTGATGGGGGCTGGGACATGGCATCATCCTGCTTTTTCTAGAATCTGTAAGTGGATGTTTTGTTTTGTTTTTAAGGGTGATGGGCAAGGCAGACATTCAAAATTAAAAGTCTAATAGAGGATCTTTGCCTTCCATTAAAAAAAAAAAAAAAGAATCTCAAAAGTCTTCTTTATAAATGGAAAATCCTAGAATCCAATAGAACAAAATTACCCCTAAATAAATAATTTCCTGTCTAGGGCTCCTCTGGCAGGTCCTTGTACTAAGAACAAGTTTCTTCTCATTGAAAGCAATCACAGATATTTCATAAGAACAGGGTGGTTGACTATGGTTCTAAAAATATTTCCCACTAAATAATACACTGCAGCCTGGGGAAAGGGTAATCACTGTGATTATTTATTAATCAAACAAAGATATCGACTGTACATATGTCATGTGAAAGAAATGTGCTGAGTGTTCGCAAGGATACAAAGAACTAAGAGACACAGAGATTCCTCCTGGGACTGAAGGGTCTTTGGAGAAGACAAAGAATGTACTCATAAAATCAGTGATACTGGGAGGTGTATTTTAGGAACCTGGTGACTCGCACAGATAATGCTGAGTGAATTCAGAGAAAGAGAGAGAGGTTTGTGTGTGTTGATAGTTAAAGAAGGAGACCTGAAGGGAGGATTTGAATGAGGTGTTGAAATACAAGGAAGTTTACCTGGAAATGGTCTGTGATAGGAATCTAGGGGAGGGTCTAATAGAGCAAATACGGACGTGTATGGGGTGGGCGTTTACATTTGAAAAGGTAAACCACTGCCCTTCAGCCTGAAGCCACTCTGGGCTGGAAGGCTTCCTGGATACCAGCTGGCGCCCTGCGTTCATCCTACTGTGTCACATGCAACCGAAATAGTTCATGAAGTGTATTGTCCTGTGTTGTCAAGGAATTCGCAGCTCAGGTGTATCCCCTAGGTGGGTGTGGGACAAGACACAAGGACCCTGATAATCGCCAGCAGCCTGGGCTGGACACTCCAGAAGGCAAAAAAGAAAAAAGACACCGTCCTGCCCTTTTTTTTTTTTTTCTTTCTCTCTTTTCCAGCATCAGGGCCATAACCCCTCCTACACTATGTAATGGTCTGAAATCATGGTAACCAAGCCTACAGGAACCCAGTCCGAGCTGCTGAGACACAGGATCTGGTTTTGGAGAGTGATCAGGAAGCCAAGGGCACAGCGAGGTGGCTGCGGGCTGGGAGCGGGGTCCCAGCTCACCCGAGCCTGCGCTGCTGCTGGAGAGGAGGGAGGGGAGGGTGAGGAGGAGGGGAGGGAAGCGCACCGCTGGGGGTGGGGTCACCTTCCAAGGCGCGAGGCAGGCAGAGCAGGGGAGGCCATCAGGATCTTTTGGCTCCCCTGTTAATTTCTTTTTAACTTCACCTTCTCCCTCTTTCATTTTCTTAACTTCCAGAAGCCCTCTGTGCTTTCCCTCCTTATCTCTTGTGCCCC